>NC_140166.1:82315262-82452762 GCF_963971535.1 Notolepis coatsorum | reverse complement strand
TTCTTTTCAATACATAGAACCCTGAGATACAGTAGTCGGAGAAAACCTTACCATATAGCCTCCTGAAAGTCGAATAAACAGAAACGACACATTTTTCCACCTGAAGGCGTTACTTAATACATATACACACATAAATTACTATCTTTTTATAATAAACAACCGCGCCTTTCAAAGTGACGTGTGATCATTTCATATTGTGAAATATGATACAAATCTAAGCTCTCGGGTTTCCATTCCCTAGTTCCTTGACATGCCAAAGCAAGTCCCTCTGCAGTGACAAAGAGGAGGATGAAAAAAAAAAGAAAGTCAGCCGAGCATAGACAAGTACTAAAATGTTCCCATTCATATTCAATATTCAAATTCTTATCACTGTGTGTGTGTGTGTGTGTGTGTGCTCACACTGCTGCTTGAAGTGCCGCCGATTGCCAGCTTTGACATTCTCCCATTGTGCACGACGGTGCAGCAGGCAATAATTAAGTATCAGGTGCATAAGCTGCTCTTTAATTTGACATGTGTGCTCGAGGCAATAAACACACGTGGTACAGTGGGGGCCGTGTAATTGCGGCGGAATAAAATATCATATCAAGAGTGAGAGGATCATTGTATCAGGTACCCCCCGTGACAGCTCGTTTGATCACTACACCGGGGCTAAAGAGGTTGGCTAATTAGTTGTCATTAAAACTCACCCTCTAATCAGGGGCTGCTCTTGCATAAAAAAATTGCCTCCATCATCAGATGAGTGAACAATCCACCTTAACCCTTTCGCGCCCGAACCCCTGTTCCCCCGCAAGCTGCTGATGCACCGGGGGGGGGTTACGCTTTGTTCTGCGAGCTGTGCAACGAGGAGCTAGCCCGCGGGACGCTGTGTGCGACGGGGAGCTAGCCCGCGGGACGCTGTGTGCGACGAGGAGCTAGCCCACGATACAGCTGTGCTCTGAGGAGCTAGCCCACAGGACGATGTGTGCGATGGGGCGAGCCCACGGGACGCTGTGTGCGATGGGGAGCTAGCCCGCGGGACGCTGTGTGCGACGGGGAGCTAGCCCGCGGGACGCTGTGTGCGACGGGGAGCTAGCCCGCGGGACGCTGTGTGCGACGTGGAGCTAGCCCGCGGGACGCTGTGTGCGACGAGGAGCTAGCCCGTGGGACGATGTGTGCGCTGGGGAGCTAGCCCACGATACAGCTGTGCGCTGAGGAGCTAGCCCACAGGACGATGTGTGCGATGGGGCGAGCCCACGGGACGCTGTGTGCGATGGGGAGCTAGCCCACGGGACGCTGTGTGCGACGGGGAGCTAGCCCGCGGGACGCTGTGTGCGACGGGGAGCTAGCCCACAGGACGATGTGTGCGATGGGGCGAGCCCACGGGACGCTGTGTGCGATGGGGAGCTAGCCCACGGGACGCTATGTGACAAATGCTTTTGAGGAGGTAGAACTTAACATCACAAATGTAATCTTTTTCATTATTTCATGGGAATAATTTGCATTGTGAAAAGAATCCTCTTTATTCAATTCCTAAAAATTATTCATGAAACAGCGGCTGTCTGAGATGACAGTGACTCCTAAAACCGAATAAAGCGGGAAAACACGCATCGGTGAAAGGAGATAAAATAATGCTCCAGGCTTAACGGGAGCACAGATGCATTATGTCAATAGAAGTAGAGAATGACTTCTTCAGACAGGTCCCCCCCCCCCCCCACCCCCGTCGTCTTGGGGACCACGGGTGCCTCTTGCTGTGACTTTCAAGGATGGCACAAAGTGCTCCTGGGAGAGAGAGAGAGAGAGACCCACGCGATATTAGCCGACAGTCCCGTATGAATAATACGCGGGTAAGGCCAAGTGTGAGTGCCTGTGTCTCCGCGAGGAACTCCCAACAGAGGCACCGCCGCGTCGCCGGCGTTCCATTTTGTTCCAACAAAGAGCCCGCCCCGCACGGGGGCGACTTCTGTCTGAAAGCTTTCTCCTGATCATTCTTTTATGTGCCACTATCCCGGGAATGCACAATATTCCGCGGGACCTTGTGATAATAGGCTTGTCGGAGGACACAGGGACAGGAGCGAGACACTTGTCAGAGTGGATACATCCGCGCCTGGCCCGCCGTGGGGGCACGGTTCAGTGCACGACAACATCAGTTACAGACTCCCTCCCTCCCTCCCTACTTCCCTCCTCCTCCTCCTCCTCCTCCTCCTCCTCCTCCTCCTCCTCCTCCTCCCAGCATGACGGCTAATGGTTGCCAAGCCGGTGAGGGCCTACGCTCGCGTCTACACTCGTGTCTACGCTCGTGTCTACGCTCGCGTCTACACGCCAACGAGGGCTGGTGTCATGTCATGTGAAATCCATTAGAGGTTGTGAGCGCACAGAACAGGCCGGTCGATTGATAAAGGCGGTACTTTACGCTGGTCCTCTCAAGGCCCTCTCAGAGCACACACACCGAAGTAGAGTGGAAAATGTATGGCGACATCTCGCATTGCGATTGTATTCCTGAGCTTTCTGCATCGCTGCGGCGCGTCGTGACTGAGCCTCCTATTCTGAAAAATGGCAAGACTCAGTCGGTACTCTCTTGTGCGCTACAAAACATCTTCTGGTGGAATCTCTGGATACAAAGCTTTAAGTGGTGTGAGGTTATGCGCTTGAGCTCGGCTAAGGGATTCGAAACGTGGTCATGTCTTGACGGGTCTCCCTTAAGGCATCACTCTTCCCCTCAGCCTCAAAACACTACATAGAATTGCATTTTTCTCTCAGACGTATGTTTTTTTTATTATGTATTTCAGCCGACATCCAAAATACATCACCCCTTCTCTTAGAATGTTGACTGCCTCTGTAACCATGACACCAAGATACACCCCTAGCACATTCAATATAGCCTACTGTATGTTAATTATGGATATTCATTTCATATGTTAAATATGTTAAATAATTGCCCATCTGCCTTACAAAGTCTACCCATATATTACTGTTTGCATACCTGAATGAATGAATGAAGGAATCTTTATTTCGAACATGATTTAAAACACAAAGAATAAAAAAGACAAACAACGAAAAATATACATATCACTGTTCGAAAAGGAGTAGGAAGAAGCCTAAGCTTATCATGTCCTACCCCTATCCGCCACTTCCAATACCTGTATGCTAGCCATGTACAATAATTATATTACAGAATTACTGTATACTGTATAAATATGTATCTACAACTGTTCACATACCTGTATATATTATATTTATAGCTGTATATCCCATACCTATTCTTAATAGTTACTGGCAAGCATGACATTTACATTTAGTCATTAAGCTGACGCGTTTATCCAAAGCGACTTACAAGTTCTGTACGACAAGTCAATGACGTACTACTATAGTATATTTATACCTGTTTCACCTCTTATACAGACTGTGTATTATACCCATTTCAGTGTATAGCATAATCATACTGTACATACATCAGTTTAGCATAGATTACCAGTAGCTTGTTATATATATCACATCACATGTAATCACTTGTACATTGTATATTGTTAATGCACTTTACTGTAACATTTGCACTCTGGTTAGATGCCAAATTATTTTCGTAGTACTGTACTTGTGCTGTGCAATGACAATAAATTTGAATCTAATCTAATCTAACCTAATCAAATCAAAGCCCCTGAACTTCTGAAACAAGCCTCATCTCTCAAGAGATATTAAGCTAATCCTTCACACTGAAAACTCGTTCTTACATCTCTCAAGTAGTGTCATTGTAGATTGCATTTTTAGCAGTATGGCATTTCACTGGAACGTTGAGCCATATTGTGGGTAACTTAATTGAATTTAACAGACACAAATTTACTGGGGAGTTCGTCTGATGGCTGAGGCCACTCTCATTGGATGTATATTTTCATTGTGGGTAATACCTCATTTGCAAGCCAGTCTATGACACAATCACAATACCTGAGAGTAAGATCCACATAACTTTTCCTGACATTATCTTATGGACACTGATTCTGTAACGTCCCACCGGTTCATGGACTGTTCTCTCCTGCTCTACCTCTTCCCGTCGCTGTATGTTTGTTCCTTGTATTTCTGTCCCTTAGTGTTCTTTCCCTTCTCTCTCTTGCTCGTCATGTCCCCCTGTCTAGTCTAGTGTTACTCTTGTCTTGTATTAGGTTATCTGTTTGGTCTTAGTCTTTGTAGTTACTGTCCGTTATTAGGTTCTCCTTTTAGTGTCTGTAGTGTGCTTGTTTTGTCCCAGTGTCTGGTGTTTGTCTTGTTGTCCATAGTTGTAGTGCCTTGTGTTGTTTCTGGTAGTTCTTTTGTCAGTCTGTTTCCCCTCCCAGGTGTCCCCAGTTGTAATCATCCCAGGTGTTTCTCGTTTGTCATTTGTTCACATGTATTTGAGTTCCTTGTTGCCTGTTGTCTGTGTCGGTTCACTGTCTCTACTACTCTGTCTATGTTGCTCGTTCCATGTTCCATGTTTTCAAGTAAGTGTTACACTTAGAGTTAGTTTATTTTTTACCCTCTTCCAGTTGTCACTGAGAGGTTTTGTTTTGTTAGTTCTGTTCCCTTGTTCTGTTTTTAGTCTTGTGTCATTACTGTAAAAGCCTTGGACTTGCTGCCGTCTCCACTTATTGGGTCCTACGTACACCACCACCCCGTGACCGATTAAAAACTTGTGTCGTCAAAAAAGGGATGAAGTGCCATGCTGGTTCACCTTGAGTTAACATGGTAGAGTACATTAAAGATTCAAGCCTTCGTTCAAATACAAGAAGAATAATGTATCTCAGTGAGATGTACCTCCCGTGCGCACGTGTTGAGTGAGGAGACTGATTCTCCGGTAATATCATGACCTTGCTCGTGTCCTCATAGCAGTGTTGTTCCAGTCCGAGTCCTGGACTGATTTTCAGGACTCGTGACTCGACTTGGACTTGAGCACTGATGACTCAGACTTGAGCATCAACTGCATTTGGACTCAGAAGGTGCAGACTCGGACTTGTTCAATTGATAAATACAGTTATTTATTTGTATTTCTTTTTGTAATAGGCCCTAATCATTTGGCATAAGATATTGATGGCTAGTGCATTTGTTTGGCTATTGTGTCACAAAGTAAATAAACTCCCTTTGAAATGGTGACCGCTGTGTCATTTATGTTTAACACATTGGTTGCCAACAACGAGATTTCTCGTTATTGGCCGCCATGCGTTGGTTGCCAATAACGAGATTTCTCGTTATTTAATCGTTATTTCTTTTATTAGCTATATCCATTCATTTTTCATCCGTCCAGCCTGACATTATCATTGGGAATGGCTCTGAGCTCGAAAAGGATAAATACCGCCCCCTATCGTCTCCCGGATGGTAATGCACATCATTGGATTGGATTGAGTGAAAAAGTGCATCAGAGAAATACTCCGGTGGCAAGCAGTGTCGTGTTACCAGATTCACTGGCAAGGCTAGAAGCAGCTTGGATTATGCGTTTCGGACTATAACGTTGGATCAATAAACGCGATCAATATTTGGAATGGCGATCAGGAATTGGATTCATCTTTTTGCAGAACATCTGATCTGAGGTAAGGAATCTATGTTACCAGTTTTGGGTTAATCGGAGTTGTTTTTCACATATTTCACAACGTGTGTGTGTTTGTGTGGCGTTAGGCGATGAGCGCGGCACGAATAAATGATTTTTCAGCCCGCTTTTGCATCGTGCATAAGAACACAAATACTCTCGATAATCTAGCATTTATTTGAAAACGATTCATAAATCAGCCGGAAAATGACAACGTGTTTTGTGTATTCCTCGCGGAATTTCTCTGAAATTACTAGAACTCTCCTAAACTATACTCGTATTTGAAACGGTATAAAACGGAAATGTACTGATGAAAAAACTATCCATTTCATACAGTACATGTTGACTGCAAGCAAGTCATTGATAAGCGACGGGTGTATTAGACACATAATTTAAGATTATGCGTTCGCAAATGTGCTCGTCCTCCCATTGATTAACGTGGTGGCATCCAAGCAATAAATCGTCATATCCGGCTGGCAACCAATGTGTTAATGTAGACCTTTCTTTATTTGTACGTCAGCTCTGAGTGGACTCAACCTTGATGACTTGGACTGGGACTCGGACTAGGGTAATGGGGACTCGACTCTGGCTCTTCTTTGGTGACTCTGACTTGGACTCGGACTCTAACACTGGGGGCTCGAGACTCAAGTGACTCGACTACAACACTGCCTCATAGCATAGTTGGATATCTTGTTGTTTGCCAGCTGGTCCAATGGCTAAAGCTTAAACTATTGGAGTGTTCAGGTGATCCATGATTTTAGAATGATGTTACATGTAATATCCGGTACCAATGGAAAATGCCATCCGGTCATACTACCTTGATATGCTCTTGTAGGGGATCAATCTTTGACACGATAGAACTTTATTAATTTTTTACTTGAACTTTGTCAATAGTGCAGGTCCTTGGCTGATTGCTGATCCAATCAGTTAATAAATGTGTGAGTTATCGATGTGACAAACGCATACATATACAAGTTATTACAGTAACTCATTCACGCAGGGAATATCTCGTTTTATTCTTCTCTCTCCCACCTGCAACCGATTGCTTTAATAAAGGAGCTATAGATGCATGACCCGGCTCACGCTGCAGCACTGTGTGCGACACATTCTTGTCAAACATCTTTATCAGCAAATCCATGATAAGTGGCGATGATGTTATTCTCAGACCCGCCAGGATTTACTGCGACCCAAAATGCTTGATTTTTGCGGCGGCTTTTCAAGTTTATTGGAGTGCAATTTGTGATGTTGTCTATGTTTTATTGCAGGGAAATTGCGAGAGATTGTAAAAATTGTGGGTCGAGGAAATCTTTTAAAAACATTTATTTAGGCTATATATTTTTAGAATTACCTCATATCAAGAATTTTATGTAGGCTACACACAGGGGGCAGTCAAACACCCACCCCTCCTCTCTCTCCCCCCTGCCTCATACACATACACACACACACACACACATGATGATTGGTTATGTGCCCTTCGCCACATGTGGGGCATCATCATGTGTAACGCTGCCCTCGAGTCTTCATGGGGAGCTCCTACCTCCCAGTTTGGTACAGTAGTTGTTAATACAACGTGTCACGCATTCAAGGTGCTTTGGACGGAAACAGGGTTCTTTTGGTTTGAAACTGGCAAATATCAAATCTTGTCAATGTTTTATCTCATAAATCATACAACATGAATGTAATTGTTGTTTTAATTGTTAATTGTTTTTTTATCCAATAATACTTTTTTTCCTATGACTTTTTGAATTTGTGTGTGCATGTTTGCTCTGCCTTAAAGCCAGATAAAGGGGCCTTCAGATTCCTGCCATGACTGGAGCAAGACACTTCAAGACACACAAGGAGTTGGCAGTCAGTGCCTGCTGTTGTGATCTCCGCTTGTACCAGTGCGTCAACCCAGCCACTGCCTGCATCCAGGGTCTGCTGTTGTGATCTCTGCTTGTACCAGTGCTTCAACCCAGCCACTGCCTTCATCCAGGGTCTTCAGAGCTGCAGTCTCTATCTGCAGGCCACCAAACATCACAACAAACCTGTCTTCCTCATACATCTCTGGCCACGTCCACTGGATCTTCTTGGCAATGGCGCACAAGGGTTGATCAAACGTTACTACTGGCATCTGCCCAGCATTCAGATGTTGAACAGCCTTTCTGACTGTGTCCATGGCGTGTTTGATTGCCACTGTGTGGGCACTCTCGTGGAACAGGGGGAGTAGAGGGCACTTGGGCAGAGGATTTTTCTCCCAGCGGGCTGGTGACTTGTCGTCCACACACGTTGATTCACAGAGTTCTCTTCATCATCAAACGCAAGTGCAAGAATCTTCCGCACATTTTCTAGCCAGCAGTACTCTTTCTTGTCGTTCTGGTCAGAGTTCTCCCTGCTCAGCGATGCCACAGTGCAAGGTGGTGCTTTCGTGGTGCTACTGACAACCGGTGGGACTTCCGTGTAGTGGCTTGGCAAATGACCCACTGTCTTTTGGCCCGGCAGCGTCTCCAATGATGTGGTCAACTCGTTGACCTGCAAAGCATATTTTTCAAATCGTTCAACGACAAGTATTTTATTTGAATTCAAGTTCAAGTTCAAGTTCTTTAATAGTTGTCATACAGAAGTACAGAATACTTTCATACAAAATGCTTCTTACTGTTACGCTCCAGAGACTGTGCTAGACAAGATAGTATCAAATAACATAATAACATAATATAGCATGAATTTAGAAGAAGAAAATGAGGTCACAGTGTTCGGTATAGACATATGTACAATGTTCTGAGTTACCATATAATATACAATACACAATACTATGCAGTGTACTAATGTACAGTACTATCTAGTGCAAAGCAGAAATGGGATGAGGTACAATTTTAGGTACAATTTACAGTAAGGTGTACGAGTTGTAGTGCAATCCTTCATCCATAAATATAAAGTGTGGGGAGTGGGTGCTACAGTGTGTTTGTTTAAAGTGGGTGTGTGCTATAAGTGTGTGGAGTGGGTGCTACAGTGTGTTTGTTTAAAGTGAGTGTGTGCGTGTGGATGTGTGTGCTATGTGCGTTTGGTGGTTGTTGTTGTGTAGTGTTCATTCATTGTTCGTTTAGCAGCCTGATGGCCTGGGGATAGAAGCTACTTCTGAGTCTTTCTGTGCTCGCCTTGAGACTCCTGTATCGCTTGCCTGACCGCAGCAGTTCGAAGAGGCAGTTGTTCGGGTGACTGGAGTCTTTAATGATTCTCTTAGCCTTGCCCTTGCAACGCTTGTAGTAAATGTTCTGGAGGGTGGGGAGCCCCCCTCCAATTGTGCGTTCGGCTGAACGTGTCACTCTTTGTAGTCTGCTTTGGTCTTTTGCAGTGCTATTCCCAAACCAGGAGGTGATGTTGCCGGTCAAGATGCTCTCTATTGTACATGAGTAGAAGTTCTTAAGGATCTTCTGGCTGACTTGGAACTTCCTTAGGCGCCTGAGGAAGTAGAGGCGTTGTCGTGCCTTCTTCACCACACTGTTAATGTGTGTGGTCCATGTCAAGTCCTCGGATATGTAGGCTCCGAGGTACTTGAAGCTGTTGACTCTCTCAACCGGTGCCCCGTCGATGCTGAGGGGGCTGTAGTCCTTGACCCCCGACCTCCTGAAGTCCACAATCATCTCCTTTGTTTTGCTGACGTTCAGGGAGAGGCTGTTTTCCTGGCACCATCCCGCCAGGACCTTGACCTCTTCCAGGTAGGCCCTCTCGTTGTCTGTTGAAATAAATGTTCAGTATCAGTTTCCCCTAGGATTTTTTTCAGGGAGGGTGGTAGGCCCCCCAATATGACTAGTGTTGTCACGGGGCACGTGTGTCACGGATACGTGGTGTCAACAGTGTCGTCATATAATAATAATAATAATAATAATAATAATGCAGGACCTCTTTAGAGACGTCTTTATTTGGCATGCAACGACATGGGACATGCAATGGGCGGCACACACACACACATGCATTGTCTTTTTGTCAGGGTCGCCGATGCGATTCATCTCTGCGCTTAACCCATCCCGTCGTCCTTCCCCCCAAGGGCAGCCGGGAGCAGACAGGGCGTCTGCGAGGTACCGCGCCTGGGGACCAATCCAAGTCAAGGACGCGACAGCGTCAGCTACTGTATCTGTTCTGCATGTTTTTCCATTGGGTTTATCTTATCGGGGGGGAAACCCTTGTGAGCACGGAGAGAACATGCAAACTCCACACAGAAAGGCCTGGGAGATACCACACCTGGGTACCTGGCAACGCGGAAACCTGGTCCCCAAGCAGGAATCGAACCCTGGACCTTCTTGCTGTGAGGCGACACCACTGTGCCGCACATAGACGCGCACAGTAAGGCGGTTGTTAGTATAAATTTCTCTACACTGAGCTGAAATGAAATGATTGCACATAAATGAGGTAAATAAACAATATGTTAACAATATTTATTTACAACACATACATTTACTTATTTACAATTATACATACAGTAGTGACAAGTGACAACACATATATGAACTATTTACAATACAGGGAGGCACATACAACAACGGGATCGAATCCAGCTGTGGTGCCTCCGGCTTGGTCGACCGTCCATACTGACACAATTGGCAGTGTCAGCGGGTGGGAAGCCAGCGAGGGTGGATCCTGGTCGTTGTAAAACAGCGACTCCTACAGTTAGTTCGGGGCGCCTGCACAGCAAGGGAAGGATCTGGGAGAGGTAGTGTGATCCTTCCACACGTTACACTCCCCCAGTGACAGTCCACGCTGCCAGGTGGAAAAGAAGTGGGGATTGGCTACACATGTGTCGGAGGAAGCATGTGATAGTCTCCGCCCTCCCAGACCGACGGTAAGGGGCAGAGCACGCAACGACCAGGTAGGGGATTGGGAATTGGCATAACGACTAACATTGGGATGGGGGGGAAAAAAATGCTAAAAAATAAAAATAAAGAAAATAACATTCTGTGCTCTTCTCCATCTCTCTCTATCCTACTTACACCACACTGCACCACACTTCACCATTCACTCATCCAGACACTGCATTCATCACTGATACATATTCATTGTTTATTCTTTTATTGATACACTTTACTGTTATATTATATGTGACCGTGACCAGCAATTGATGCCTCCATTTACATTTTCCAGATTTTTCCAGATTGTGAAAGTACAGAATGTAGGCGCTTTCAAATGATGTGTCATACGTTGTATACATCTGAGAATGTTTGAAGAAGATGTGCTAATTTGAATCTTGTAAAACAGTCTTTTTTTCTAGATGATTAAGGCTGAGAAAACGGCTTTCAAATAAATGCTTATTATTTCAAATAAATAATTCTATTAATTGGCATTCACGTGTGGACTCCCTTTTTGTCACAATTTACCCGTTTGTGACAGTATAAAGTTACACATTTCGAATGCAAGAGGGCGATACTACACAGATTTACTGCTCAGAGCCTCCGTGGCTCCGCTCTCTGGCACCTGCTCTCCCCGTAGGAAAATAATGTCTCAGCAAGTGCAAAGAGACCTGTAGAGAACTTAACACCTCACCAGCCAGGACCATAATGGAGCTAAACAGGGCCTTGCGACCAACAAAAACAACTTCACATTCACAGGCTTCTAAAGGGCAACAATCAAATTAATTAATATTATGTAGGGGGTAATACAACATGTTGTAAAAAAGCCTGCAATGTACTGCGATTTGATCAAGAATGTGTTTGAAAGCATCTTGGGGAGATTGTCAGAGTAATCACACCAGGGAATGAGCGGAGCGTGAAATTAAAACTTAAAATACATATTCAATACCAGCCTGAGTGCCGTTTTCTGGAAGAGGAAATGCTACAGTAGGACAGGTATATC
The DNA here is from genome assembly GCF_963971535.1 of Notolepis coatsorum. Taxonomy (NCBI): domain Eukaryota; kingdom Metazoa; phylum Chordata; class Actinopteri; order Aulopiformes; family Paralepididae; genus Notolepis; species Notolepis coatsorum. The sequence goes on along the minus strand of NC_140166.1, from coordinate 82,441,415 downwards.
TTACATTTCTGAGTTTGGCTGTTGTCCTATATCCATTTGCTTTATGAGCTTACTCTGTGGAAAGTGTGAACTGTACAGCCAGAGGGGCTGTTTGGTTTGAGTAACTTTGAACGATGGAAGCGGACAACCTGATTTGTTTTTTGTTGCGTACCAGTCTAGGGGAACAGCGTAACAATCTTCAACAGCATGGCTACATTGGTAGGGTGCTGGCCTGTTCAGCAGTGTGGCTACATTGGTAGGGTGCTGGCCTGTTCTGCCACGTGGCTACATTGGTAGGGTGCTGACCTGTTCAGCAGTGTGGCTACATTGGTAGGGTGCTGGCCTGTTCAGCAGTGAGGCTACATTGGTAGGGTGCTGGCCTGTTCGGCAGTGTGGCTACATTGGTAGGGCTCCGGGCTCATGATTGGAAGAGTGCCGGTTCGAGCCCCAGTCAGATCATATTGTTGTTGGGAAGTGGTGTAGTTGGGTTCCATCCTAGAGGCAAATCTTTCCTGTGACAAAATGGCATCCAATGTAATAAAAAAAAGTCAACCAACGAACTCGTTTCTTGTACCGGATCTCGTCTCTGGTAAACAAGAATACCCTGAAGACTCTGGCAGGAGCACTCATTCAAGGGTACGACGACTATGCTTGCACCTCATGGTACGAAAGCACCTCAAAGGTGCTAAAAACAAAATTACAAACATCACAAAACAAACTGGTCAGACTACTACTTGACCTTACTCCTAGAACCCACCTCACCCCTGCCCACTTTGACAAGCTAGGATGGCTTAGAGTAGACGACAGAGTACAGCAACTTGCAATGGGCCTGGTCTACAAGATACACTACACGACTAAGGTACCAATGTACATGTCAAAATACTTCCCAAAGGTCAGTGAATACCACGATCACAACACCAGAGGGAGCTCCACAAATCATGTGAAACCAGATTCGGCTCAAACAAGGGACTAAACACGTTTAGCAATTATGCCATCAATGTGGAACGCTCTACCCACAGCTGTAAAGGAATGTGAATCCCTACCCACATTAAAAACCACTCTCAAAGAGCACCTACGGGAGACTGCAATTCGAAACTGGCCTCTGTAAATGTCCTAACCCAACCCCCTCCAATGTACAGTAAATGTCCTAACCCAATAATACACAAGACCCTCTTCTTGGGACCAAGTAAGGTTTCATAGATAATCCACTGTACAGTTCCCCCCCCCACCCCACCTACCCAACCTCCTCCAATGTACAGTTTCTTCGTAAAATGTATTTTTTAGACTCTTTTTGTAAAACAGTACTGTATTTGTAAATCTGGTATGTCATAAATGTATAGATGTAGCAGTACTGTCTATCTGTATGTCATGTATGTCATATATGTTATGATGAATTGAAAATGGGGGACCCTGATGTAAACAAGACAAAAGTCTTTCTCTGGTCTACATCCCCTTAACAATTGTGTGTATTGAGCTGTACTGTATTGTACCCATTCTGCAATCTGTTAATAAAGTTTTCAATCAATCAATCATGTAGTGTGATGTGTGCCTGGTGCCAGTGTACGGCAGCCATTGAGCCCATGTAGCCCAAGCTGGGTGCTGCTACACACTGGTGGTGGAGGAGGTCATTTCTGTTCTACTGTACATTGTAAAGTGCGAGCGTCTTGATTAGAAGAGTGTAACATATAATAAATTCTCTCTCTACTCTAGAAGACAGCTCCACACAGCAAGCTCTTTAAACATAGGCGCTACAGAGAGCCAACTAACCAGCCAGAGGCGAGTCACTATAGCCCTCACCAGTTGTAAGGGGGAATCCTGTTCAATGTCAGGTTAACGCCGGTAACCGACCGCCCTCACCATATTCCTTATCTGTCATTTCTCAGTCTATCCAGGTAGTAGCTAGAATTGTGGTGCAGTGCTGGTATAACTCGGTATAACGGCGTTATACCTCGGTCACTGAGGCTGAAGTACGCGCAATCGCTTTTTACATGGCATTATCCAACCGGACTCCCGGAGAAGCATGCAGCTGCAGAGCCGCAGAGCCAGCGGCGCTCTCTGGGCCGCGCGCTGACGGCCGCGCTGTGAGGCAATAGTATCCAGCTGCAGGACGAGAGCAGCCAAAAAAAACTGTGCATGCGCGCGCACGCGCGCACGCGCGTGGAGCGTTTGACCTACTGTCAATTTGCCACTGCACCACGCTAGATTAATACACTTAGTGGAAGTGCTAATAATCAAAGAACCTCGGCAGGAAAGGGGTGTCGTTCGGAACAATTCCAATGCTCATCGAAAGCTGTCGGTGTCCTGTCAAAATGGCCGCAAAAAAACTACAATTCCCGACGTTCAAATTTTCCAAAATTGTTGACTTTTGCGAACTAAATAACACCAAAACGAAAACAGAAATCTATCTACTAACCTATTGGTAAACTAACGTATTGATGATAATATACATTATAACTGCTGTTGTGACATGGTTATGATGTTTATACTTGAATACGCTTGAAAAATAAAACGATACTTTTGTCAAACAGTCTGGAGAGATTGATTTATGACGTGATGTAATTTTGGGACCGGTACCGGTCTCGTCGGGCTTAAGAGGTTAACTTAATTACATAAATATTGTGTTTTTCAGGACAGTATTATGTTTGTAGATTGTTAATGTTCGAGGCGGGTTGATTTGTTTGTTCATATCTCCTCGCTGCCCTCTAGTGGTCAGACAACTATTATTACAGCTTTAATATGACAAAAAACTGCATTGTGTTGCCACATCAGAAAGTGTGTGTGTGTATGTGTATGTGATATTACAGTAGCGTATGTGTGTACAGTGAGTGCATATGTATGAATGTGTTTGTGAACATTAAGCATTACTTAATGTAGTTTATATGTGTAATTGAGTGCGCTTGGAGAGAGCATTGTATGAAGCTGGTGCATTCCTGGGTTCCTTTGAAGGTCTGCTACTCAGCAGCCTATGATCATTAGAGAGCAATGACCTTCTCATTAGAGCCAGGGGGCAGCTTGTTCCCACATCTCTCCTCATGCATGCCAGCCACACATACAATCGTAGCATATCAAACCAAATCTCTAAGATATTTATTAAGAGACAGAGGTGGTGAGACGGACGGCAGAAAATCTTAACACAAACACTCGATGATGGCAATGGAGAAAAAGTGCACCTCTGCCACTAAGAGATGACGTTTGCAGTCTGTAAGTAAAGGTGGAAGTGAGTCCATCTCCTCGCCTGAGCTTCCCTTCTGATAGGTTGAGGCGATGTGTGGGTGTGAAGTTAAGAATCGAATTCTTAGAAATAGAAAAGCCTGTGTTACTGTGTGTGTTGTCTGCCACACTGGTGTAATATGCAGTAGTGATATAGGACTACTATATAGGCTATAGGACTCAGAATTGGCATTAGTCATGCGCAATTTGCTCATTTTTATTAGTGTGGTTGCACTCATTCAGTGTAATGAAAGTTGTTGTTGTAGCATAAAACCAAACCATGTGTCCGTTAGAGAATTCATATAGCATTGTAACGACCAGTATTTGACGTGTCAGGTATTTCTAAAATGAAATGTTTTTTTCCCTCTACAATAAATTGATGCATTTAATTTACACAACACACATCTTCCTAATTAATTAATGTTGGAGAGATAAGACATGTAGACACTGCAGTTCCTGGCCATCTTGGTATTTGGAATGCTAGTGGATGTGATATTGGTTCTCGCAATGCCTGATGCTTCCATAGTGGTGACTGAGGGCCTGGTATTTGACATTGTTGCTAACATCTAGCATCTAGCTTCTAGCATCTAGCTAACATCTTCACTGATTGATCTGCTACTAAATATATGTATCATTGGTTCATCACTGGGATTGCTAGAAAGTTAAATTCTTTACTTATTAAGTGGTGTGTGGAGTTCTGGGTCAGTGTGTTCCTGGCCTTGCTGTTATTGTCTGGGTTTGGACAGTCCAGGGGTGTGTCACCCACTGATTCCTTCTTCGTCTTCCCCCATAACCTCCTATACAGTATATACTTGGAAAGTGCACAGTGAACCTGTCGTCCCCCATCCATGACAGATGTCCTCAGCAGCTACAGAGGACAGCATAGACCGAATAAGGATGCCACATTATTGCATGGCCCCATGAGGCATGAGGCAGCAATAGCAGCTACAGAGAATATTACATTATGTCTCATAACGTTATTTCTTGCAAGATCTGTATAGGTCTGGAAATCTTCCAATTGCACTATGCCGAGATGCCATTTAATTAGGTTTATACAATGGCATGCAAATTTCTCGATTCTGATTGGCTGAAACAGTCAAGTTAGACGTTGTTATTTCTCATAGCCCATGCTCGTGATCCCAGAACCCGCTCACAACCGAATTACAATCACTCCGCCAGTTCGAGTTTTTAGGAAAAACCAAGATGGCGGACAATAATCTTTATGAATGGATGTGTTGAAAGCGCCATAACGACTAATTCAAAAACAATTCTGTCACGTGGAATGTGTTAGTTTCTTACACAATGTTGGATTATGTAATTGGTGGGTCATTCATGAGTCATTGTGGAACAAAATAAATATCGAGCAAAGTCTGTTGTTAGATGCCATTCGTCAAAAGGACACTCATTTCACATTAATAAAATGTCTAATCAATCAATCAATCAATCAATCAATCAAACCAATAACAACCGCTCACTTCAATGCTTTGAAGCAACCTATTCAAAATATAAATCGAGGGAGATTATGTCTGTCACTGGCCATAGATGTGAGTCTTCCCTGCAATCCTATTGGACCCCAAATTTTGAAGACAGGCGAAATTATAGCCATGTTCTCGCAGGCTCCTCTGCGCAAAAGCACATTGCAGAAGGTGCAGATCGAAGGTTCTGAGAATTCTGTTCCAGAGGCAAAATAACGACCAACTTCTCTTTTCACAAACTGCACTATAACCGGGAATGTTACCATCAATGTAAATAAACCATAATCACCCTACAAAAACAGTACTGTATTTGTAAATATGGTATGTCATAAATGTCTAGATGTAGCAGTACTGTCTATCTGTATGTCATGTATGTCATATATGTTATGATGAATTGAAAATGGGGGACCCTGATGTAAACAAGACGAAAGTCTTTCTCTGGTCTGCATCCCCTTAACAATTGTGTGTATTGAGCCGTACTGTATTGTACCCATTCTGCAATCTGGTAATAAAATTTTCAATCAATCAATCAATTAATCAATCATTCCAATAACCGCTAACTTCATAATTCATCTGTATCGCAACCAAATCACGGATTTCGTCGAGGCAGGTAGCATTATGTCGGTAAAAATGAAATGAAATAAACAAAATTAATGTGAATTAAAGAAGTTAAAACGAAGTTTAGCCTATTAAATTGTTTAAAAAGCCTATAGCCAATGACGTATTTTAAGCGACTGGCAAGGACTGCGAGGAGGGGGAATTGAATTGCAACCGTGTACAAGCAAAACTTTGACTGTAAACGGCGTCTAACCTGACTGCATAAACGCAACGTCCATTATGCTTCAATTAACGTGTGTTTATTGTATAGCAATAAGGTTTGATGAATTCGGCAATTGTATAAAGATGTTAGCACTGTCTAACTTTAATACAATTTTCAATCAATCAATCAATCAATCCCATAACACACGCTCACAGATGGAATGCCTTGAAACAGCGCTGCTCACGGAGGCAACGTTTTTTTTATATTTTTTTTGAACTACTTTTTCTGTCAATAAATCTTCAATTAATGTGTGTTTATTGTATAGCAATAAGGTTGGATGAATGCGCCAGTTGTATAAAAGCCATTACACCACGTGCAGTCGTGGGTTGTGAGAATTAGACCATGCCTAGGGGGGTCTTACGACTAATGGTCTAATTCTCATAACCCACTCCTGCACGTGATGTAATGCTTAAGTACAGTGTCTAGCAGTTCTGGAGAAAGAACCCTTTGTGGATCTAATTTAGGACTGGGTGGTGGAGAGGGTGTTGATCTAGTATGGATCGGGGCTCATTGATTGTAGTTCTTTGAATATACATTTGATGTGTCCTGACTAGAGGAGTGGAACCCTTTCTCTATTTAAAACCTCCCTGTAACTGAGGGGTACAATTCCCTGACTGTATTGAATAAGTATGGTATCATTAAACCACTACTGCGTTATGTACATTACTACTGGCCATACAGTACACAGGTATATGTGATGAACACTCCCACAATAACACGGCTTCACAAGAAATACTGTTTAGAATAATATTTATTAGCAGCACGAAGATTATCTTACATTACTTATCAAGATTGAGAGTTGCGCTTGTAAGGCGAAGAATGTGCATGAATAAGTCAAGAGCGTAAGTCCATGAGAATATTACGCAGGAGATAATTAATACCACCTGTATCATAAGACTTATATATGGTACACTAGTAGGTTAGCTGGAGATACTAAAAGGGTCCCTCCGGTTGTAAGCCAGCAGGGGGGAGGAAGGTTCGAATGCAAAAGTCTGGATCAACGGGAATCAATAAGCTCCAGCTACGGGAGGCGGTACATTACTCCCTTGATCGGCAGACGAAAGCAGCAGCTATAATCCAAGTATGCGCGACAGCATAGGTGAAAGCCGGCCAGCCTCTCCTAGAGACGGGCTCGAGTGATGCTCCTCACGGGTAAATCCCACACAGCAGCGGGTAGACGGCCCTCTGTTCCAGCAGCCACGGTACCAAAGCAATAATAATAATCCAGCCGGAAAAGGCTCTGCATTCACCGGTGTAGATTCTCCGGTGCACGGTACTTCACATTTAACTAGGTCGAACTTGACGTTATGTCACTAAGCTCTGACACTCTTACTATCCTATTCGCATGCGGTTATAAGTGCTTTCACTTGGTCGTTGACTCGTGATGAAGGCTTTACTAGTAAGGAACGAACGATACGTTGAACGAACGTTTTAGGATAAGACAAGACTACTGCTGTATCCACCTGCGACGTATTTATACGTACGGTGAATAATCTAGTGCCAACCTCATTTCTGTCTCGTATTCCTGCGCGAAACTGGGCATGTTGAGACAAGCCTTGGCGGTGGCTTTGAACTCGGCATTGGGGGGTATGGCCGTGGCGCCTAGGGGATCGCTTCCAATAGGAGAACGAATATTATGGTCTGTCCTGTACCAGGTAAAGGGATATTCCGTGTATATGTACAAAGAATATACAAGGGATATCAAACGATATACAAATATTATACATGGGATCTCAGGCAATAAATATATATATTCGGTTTAATCTGACCCTTTGTAACAGCCGCCTCCTAATTAGTCCGAACCTAATTAGATAAACAGAGACAGATTAACCGCACTGTCCACTACTCAATGTCCATTGTGAGGGTAGGGCAGTTCACAAAGTCAGGGGGTCATGGTCGTCATTAGGAGAGTCGGGGAGCCTTGGCAACTCTATCAGCCTCGCCACGGGTCGGGTGTATGTCCCCCCCTAGACGAGCACTTCTGCCGCTCTGACCTTTCCGTCGGCACCAGTGATCACTTTGCTTACGCGGCCGGCCGGCCACATAGCTCAGGGTAGTGACTGGTCGATAATCATGACAACTGTGTCCACTTTTAAGTTGTCCCCGTCCTTGACCCGCTTCTGACGGGCTGGAAGGGATAGTAGGGGGGTTAGGAGGAAGCGGGCCTGAGACTGCTTTGATCTGTGCTTGGCTGCGCCTCCACCTCCTCCGTCTGTTTCTCTTGTTTGCTCTGTACCCCGTCTGAGGAGGGGCCAGTTCCGGCCGCCCCATCAAGGAGTCGCTTGGGGTGCTGGGTTCGAGGTCAGCTACGTCTGGAGCGCAGCTGAGGGGGGTGGAGTTCCGAACTCCCTCTTGTGCCCACGGTTCTCTCACAGGCCTCTCGCTTAATGTCAATAGCCTCTCAACGGGCTGTACGGGAGAGTGGCCTGTGTCGCTCACCTTTGTGTGTAGGCAGCGTGTAGACGTGGGTTGACTGTCAAGTCCGTAGAGGGGGCCCTGGAGCGTCCACCCCAGTCGGGTCTGAACCGCGACTGGGCATCCTTTGGGTCCGATGTGGGCCGCCTCAATTGGGAGAATGAGGTCCGCGTGGTCGGAGCCGATGAGCAAGGTCGGTGTGGCGCCGTCGATAAGCGGTATAGGTAGTTGACGTAGGTGCACATACTTCGCCATCAGCTGTGGGATGGGGTAGGTGTACTGTGATAGGCCTATGTCGTGGCTGGTGAAGACGTTGGTAATACTATACTGCTTCTCGGGCTGGTCCACCGCTGCTATCTTGAAGGAGACCTTTTCACCCTTTATGGTCTTCTGGTCTCTTCTGATGGTACGTATTGTCATAGTACCTTTGGCACCCCGCAGGCCCAGCTGGGCTGCGGCGGAAGCGAGGAGGAGAGTCTTTTCAGACCCATCGTCCAGGACGGCGTAAGTGTCCAGGACCTTGTCCTCGTAGCTCAGGAGCACTCTGACCACTTTGATGAGCACTCGGGGGGTCCCGCTATGCTGGTCAATGTGGAGCACTCCTGTTGGTCGGTTGCTTTGGATCGTCTGGGGTGGTGCCGACTCGCGGTCGTCCGAGTAGCACCGTGACTCCCAGTGTCTGCTGTAGCAGTCGGGACACCAGGGGGCGGTCTGGTGGATCTTTGGTACTGGTGCCACCGCCTCGGCCTGGTACATTACCGTGACGGGCCCACTTTGTTGTCCTGGCGGACGCCTGTTGATGTCATGCAGGACCTCCAAGTGGGCGCCGCCGCACCTGCTACACTTCTTCTTCAAGCGGCACTCAGCTGCCATGTGGCTGCACGCGCAGCGGAAGCAGCGGCGGTGGTCTTTGATCCACTGACTCACTTCGTCCGTGGTCAGCTTCCCGAAAGTGTCGCATTGATACAGCCGATGTTCCCCTTCACAGTACTGGCATTCAATCTTCCACTCCTCTTTCGTCGAGGGGGTGTTGTGGTTCTTGTGCTGCGGTACTGATTCGGCTTGGTGCATAACGGTCACCGACCGGCGGTTATCATTTGATCCCCGAGGTCCTGGTCTTGGGCTTGGTCCACTCCATACGAACGTGTCCAGTCGTAAGCTGCTGACCTCCCTGGCGAGGAACTCAGATAGGTCTAGGAGGGATGCCTCTGGGCCGTTGGGGTCGCGGTGGTCTCTCTGCCGCCGAAAACGCTCTTGTCGGGCGGGAGGGAGCTTCTCTAATATCCTTTCAACATTAGAGTTAGCGTACAGTTCGTATATCCCCTTTTCCTTTTGGGACCCCAGCATCCCTACCAGGGACTGTACCTTGATAGAGAGGTCATCTAATGCTCTGTTGTCTCTGGCTGGGGGGAGACGGTCGATGTCTCTTATCTCTTGTATCACGTAGTCCCATATGCGTCCATAACGTTGGTCGAGGGCTACTAGAGCCGCGGTGTATGGGGTACTTGAGTTGGAATATGCCAGCGCTATATTATGCGCTCTGGGCACCTTCAGGTGCTTGAGTAGGATAGCATACTTGTACGTCTCATCGGGGACATCGGACATCATTGTCTCTAAGCACATTCGTAGCTCTGTGTACTGTGCTCTGTTCTCGTGTGTGAAGGCCGGGAATGTCGGTGTGCCAAGGTACGATGCCATGGATGGCTGGCACATCGGTGAGCGTTGGGGGAGAGGCCTCCTGGGCGAGTCTCCCCGTGCGTGTCGTCGTGGGCTGGTACTTGGTGGGTACCGAAGCCCGGGTACCCAGGTGCTGTTCCTCGGGGCTGGCGGTGCGTCAAACTCACCCGTGAGTTGAGTCGGGGGTTTGTAGCGCAGTGACTCTGGGCTGACGTCTGGGCTGTACTGGGCCTCCTGGTCCAGAGTACGTTGCTGCTGGTCGGGGCTGTACTGGGCCTCCTGGTCCAGAGTACGTTGCTGCTGGTCGGCTTGACATTCCTCCTCTTCCTCTTCCTCTTCCTCTGCTAGGTCCTGGAGTCTTCTGTTCAGTCTCTCGGCGTGGTCCGGTTCTTCCCGGTTGCTGGGTCTCGTATGGACCGGCCGGGGAGGGGGTTCGGAGACGTGGACAGGATCCTCCTGTTGGCGGGGTCCCGGGTCGCTTGGTCGGGTAGGGGAATGTGTCCTAGACCCTTGTCGTGATGATCTCCGGGAGCTCTGTGCGGAGAGAGGGGGTGTCGCCATGGCAATCAATTTGTCCATCATCTGCGCCTGCAGCCGGTTGCGCCCTGCCTCGCGCTGGGCATGGGCGGCGTCGCGCACTGCTTCGCGCTGGACATTGGCGGCGTCGCGCTGTGCATTGGCGCTGGCATGGGCGGCGTCGCGCTGTGCATTGGCGGCGGCGCACTGTGCATCGGCGCGGCTTCTTTCAATGTTCTCTTCCGTCTGAAGGCGTCTGGTCTCCAGTATTATGCGGTCGTCTTCACTCCTTTGTTGCGCCTGGAAGCGCTCTCGCTCGGTTGCAGAATGTTCGCGTTCACTGAGGGCTTGCGCTTGGAGTTGCGCGTGAAGGCGCTCTCGTTGGTCTGCAGCTTGTTCGCGCTCGCTCGTCTGTTGCGCTTGAAGTCGATCGCGTTCGGTGGAGGCTGCCAGGGTGGCGATGAATGCCTGCGCCAGCATCTTGTCCGCTTCGCTGGGGGAAGACACCGGCGGAGGTGATCGGCTTCTGGCAGTGCTCGTTGGAGATCCGTTCTCCTGTCGCGCTCCAAGGAGGTCCATCTCCTGGGTGTGCATCTCTTCTGGTCGTGGGTCGGGTTCTGTCCCTGGAGCGCTTTCTTTATCCTGGAGCTCTCCGGGGACTATCTCGTTGACGTTGGCGGGGGGTAAAGTCATGTCATGTCCCTCCTGGTCCCCCCCGTGAGCTTGGTCAGTTACGTTAGAACCCACTAGGGTCTCTACTGGCAGGGTCGCCTGTTCGGTAGGGTTTGACATACTTTTACTATCCGCTTTTTCCGCGTTTAACGTCTGTATAAAGCTAGGTAGTAGACTGGCAGCGTAGTCCTCTAGGTCAGTGGTTCCCAAACTTTTCAGGCCAGGGCCCAGAAAATAAGGCGTCAGAGCGCCGCGGCCCAATGCACATCGTCTGGCTTTTTTTTTTTTTTTTTTTTGCCAGGCGACCGATTTTTTAAGCCAAATATCACTTCAATCCTATTAAGTTAGTTCAAGTTAGTTATTCATTTATATGTGCTATTTATGAGAGGGCTAACTTGTTGCAAAATAATAATGATAATAATAATAGCCTCATTAAAATACTATTGTTGCTTCGGTTGTTTTCAGCGTTTTATGTGCATAATCTGTTATTTAGTTTGAAATGTTCGTTGAAATAAGTAGATTTTGTTTATTTATTAAGTTAATATAAAACCATATAGTCACATTTTAGAATACAATAGAATAGAATTTTAGAATACAACTAGAAACACTGTCCTGGCCTGCTTCTAAGTTCAGTGGCCTGACAAAAATAAATAATAATAATTTTTTTTTTTTTTTTTTTTTTTTTATTGTTTTTTTTTTTTTTTTATCATCTCGCGGCCCACCCGTGGCTGCTCGCGGCCCACCTTTGGGTCGCGACCCCGACTTTGGGAACCACTGCTCTAGGTAACGAGGTGGCTGCTGTCTGCGCTCCGGGCGATCTAGCTTAGGAGAACCGTTTGTGGAGTGTTCATTATTGGCCATGTTAATATTAATATTATATTAATATTACGCTAATTACCATCCGGCTCGAAGGACCAATTGTAACTGAGGGGTACAATTCCCTGACTGTATTGAATAAGTATGGTATCATTAAACCACTACTGCGTTATGTACATTACTACTGGCCATACAGTACACAGGTATATGTGATGAACACTCCCACAATAACACGGCTTCACAAGAAATACTGTTTAGAATAATATTTATTAGCAGCACGAAGATTATCTTACATTACTTATCAAGATTGAGAGTTGCGCTTGTAAGGCGAAGAATGTGCATGAATAAGTCAAGAGCGTAAGTCCATGAGAATATTACGCAGGAGATAATTAATACCACCTGTATCATAAGACTTATATATGGTACACTAGTAGGTTAGCTGGAGATACTAAAAGGCTCCCTCCGGTTGTAAGCCAGCAGGGGGGAGGAAGGTTCGAATGCAAAAGTCTGGATCAACGGGAATCAATAAGCTCCAGCTACGGGAGGCGGTACATTACTCCCTTGATCGGCAGACGAAAGCAGCAGCTATAATCCAAGTATGCGCAACAGCATAGGTGAAAGCCGGCCAGCCTCTCCTAGAGACGGGCTCGAGTGATGCTCCTCACGGGTAAATCCCACACAGCAGCGGGTAGACGGTCCTCTGTTCCAGCAGCCACGGTACCAAAGCAATAATAATAATCCAGCCGGAAAAGGCTCTGCATTCACCGGTGTAGATTCTCCGGTGCACGGTACTTCACATTTAACTAGGTCGAACTTGATGTTATGTCACTAAGCTCTGACACTCTTACTATCCTATTCGCACGCGGTTATAAGTGCTCTATTTAGACGCAAGGTTGCTCACTTCACTTGGTCGTTGACTCGTGATGAAGGCTTTACTAGTAAGGAACGAACGATACGTTGAACGAACGTTTTAGGATAAGACAAGACTACTGCTGTATCCACCTGCGACGTATTTATACGTACAGTGAATAATCTAGTGCCAACCTCATTTCTGTCTTGTATTCCTGCGCGAAACTGGGCATGTTGAGACAAGCCTTGGCGGTGGCTTTGAACTCGGCATTGGGGGGTATGGCCGTGGCGCCTAGGGGATCGCTTCCAATAGGAGAACGAATATTATGGTCTGTCCTGTCCCAGGTAAAGGGATATTCCGTGTATATGTACAAAGAATATACAAGGGATATCAAACGATATACAAATATTATACATGGGATCTCAGGCAATAAATATATATATTCGGTTTAATCTGACCCTTTGTAACACTCCCCTTAAGTTTTAGAGTGGTATATTTAGTGTGTTAAATTCAAAATGTTATTTGGTCTATAACCTCTCAAACTTCTCAAATTAGCTTCCTAAATGATAAGAGTCAGTGGGGATTAAGCTAGGCTAGTAGTCTGTATCCACTTTCATTAATTTGTGCTAAGCTAGGCTAGCCTGCAGCCGGAGAGCTTTCTACTGAATGCACAGAGAGGAAACTGGTATCTATCTGCTTGTCTGACTCTGGAGAATCATGTTGGCATGTTCCTTTAAGGGTACACATCATTCTTTACATTTAGTGCTCTTGATTTTGAATTGATATAGTATGTTCCTTGAGAACACTAACTATGTGGTTAGGATAATTGACTGACTTATAGTTTTCTTTTAATTCAAAAACACATATAACAACTATCAATGTGGTACACAGATACAGGAGAAGTTGTAGATGGCAGTCAGTCATTTGGAATTTATACTGATCCCGTCAAGCGTTCTCCTTTCTCGTTATCGTTGTGTATTCAAGAGAGCCCTGAACAGTTTTCAAACACATTTACAGTATATGAAATAACAACAATACCTTTAATTTAATTTCAAATCTTTATTTAAACTCGAAACACAACAGAGGTTTCCCTCATTTACAGTCACACCGAGTGTACGTACAGAAATAAGCTCAAAAAAGGCATATAAAATCATACAGCATATACAGTAAATCACAACAATAAGACAACAAGGCGAGGCAAAAGTAAGGATAACAAATCAATTCAATCACGTACAACTTGATTGACAAAGGTTGGAGATCAAGGTTTTAAAATCTGCAACAGAGGGGAAAATCTCATCATAGCAAAATGCAAATTGACCCTGTTCCGAGCAAACTTGAGGGACCTTAACACATTGACCACCAGCAGCAGGGGGCGCTGATCCCCCTTCATCGCCAGGTCTTTATTCAATGGATATAGTTTTAGACTGTGACATTTGCGAGTGCTTAAAATATATCTTATATTATATCTATGGGTCTAATAACGCCGTCGGGTCTCAGTGAGTTGCTTCTAGTCAACATGCCCGAGACAGATTGTTTTTTCATCTGTACATTTCCGTTTTATACCATTTTGAATAGAGTATGGTTTGGGTGTTTTTCAGTAATTCCAGGAAAAAGGCGAGAAAAGGGCATTTTACTGTAATAAAAATAATAATAATTAATTTAATTTATATAGCGCATCTCAATAACCCGAAGTCGCTGACAATAGTCGGGAGCAAAAGTAAAAACAAAGAAACAAAAGCAAAGAAACAAAAACAAAGAAACAACAAAGAAACAAAAACAAAAGGAACATGAGACCATGGGGGGAACAGGGAAGACAGCATGATAGCACAAAAAGACTGGAGACAGACATCAATCAGGTTGGAGGGGGGGGGGGGGGGGGGGTTATGGGTGGGGGGGGGGGTTGAAGGCAAGGGAGAACAGGTGGGTTTTGAGGCGAGCTTTGAAGGTGGAGAGTGTAGGGGAGTCTCTGATGGACTGGGGGAGGGAGTTCCAGAGTCGGGGTGCAGTACGAGAGAAGGCCCGATCTCCAAAGTTTTTAAGCTTGGATGTCGGGACAGTGAGGGAGGCAGTGGAGGAGTACCGGAGGGAACGGGTGGGGCGGTAGGGAAGAAGGAGATCAGTCAGTCATCATGTTTTTTTTTTTTTTTTTTATCTTTTTCTCCCGATTTTTCTCCCATCCCAATGTTAGTCGTTATGCCAATTCCCAATCCCCTTCCTGGTCGCTGCGCACTTACCCCCCACAGTCAGTCTGGGAGAGTGGAGGCTATCACGTGCTTCCTCCGACACACGTCCAGCCAATCAACCGCTTCTTTTCACCTGGCAGCGCGGATTCTCATTGAGAGGGCGTAGCGTGTGGAAGGATCACACTATCCCACTCAAGTCCTATCCGCACTTAGCAGGCACCCCGACCGAACTGTAGGAGTCGATGTTTACAACGACCCGGACCCACCCCGCCAGCTTCTCCCACCCTCTAATACTGCCAATTGTATTAGTGTGAACGGCCAGCCAAGCTGGTGACAACCCCGGAGCTATGAGCTGGATTCGAACAGGCGAATCTAGCCGCTCCGGGGTTTGGTGACGAACGCAATCTCCGTTACGCCACCTGACCGCCCAGTCATCATGTTGTAATTTTTCGACTGATTATCTAATCATCCTGAAATCAACGCTAGATTATCATTATTATGTCTCCTCGTACATACACGAAATGACCGTCGTAGCGGGGCGCTGTAATCTGATGTAATGCAAAAGAGATAATCCAAATATCTGATCGCAATTCCAAATAATGCTTGTGAAGGTCCGCAACACACTACCGACTGTTTCACAATGACGGGCGGGCGGAGTTACTGTTTGATGCCATCGTTGTATAGAACTGGCTCGCTTGAATATTTAAACCCTGCCCGCCCGGCTCGGATCGCCTCCTAAAACACACCAGCCCATTTTCAATGAGATGCAATAGCTCCGCCTGGCAGTAAAGGGCGGTGTTGACCATCTGCCAGCTCAGACAGGGTCTGAAGGCTATACCAGAGGCTGCAGCTATGAATTATGAATAGATATAGCGAATAAACGAAATAACGATCCCAAAAACGAGTTAACTCGTGTCTGGCGCTCAACGGTTGGCGGGCAATAACGAGTAAACTAGTTTTTGGCGCAGAGTGTGTTAAGAACCTTCCCGTTATTAGAACGGGTTCCATAGGTACCACAATTCCATTCCAATAATGATGTAGTATAACGAGGTAGCTTACCAATAAGGGCTTTAAAAATGTACAAATATCAGTGTTTGTTGTGCCTCTCTGTCCGAAAGGACCAACCAACCTTCTCATAAAGGACACAGTGAGTGTCATATCTATCATTAGTGATGAATCTGAGGCCATTAGTGATAGACAGAGTCCAAGTATTTAAGGGTTGAGGCCACAGCATGGCTATAGATTTAAGCATTACATCACGCGCAGGAGTGGTTTGTGAACAATAAACCATGCCTAGGGGTGGTCGTTAGACCCCCCTAGGCATGGTTTATTGTTCACAAATCACGACTGCAAGTGGTGTAAAGCTTTTATACAACTGCCACATTCATCCAACCTTATTTCTATACAATAAACACACATTAATCGAAGATTTATTGAAAAAACCATCCGCCAGAAAAAGTAGTTCCCACAACTACAAAAAAGACAATTTGCCTCCATGTGGAAGCAGATCTGAAGTGCATCCAACCAACTAACACATCCAACTGTGTATTATTGGAATGATTGAGAGAAGTTGCCTCATGTGGAAGCAGCTTGAAGTGCATCCAACCAACTAACACATCCAACTGTGTATTATTGGAATGATTGAAAATTTGATTACCAGATGCAGAATGGGTACAATACAGTATGGCTCAATACACACAATTGTTAAGGGAATGCAGACCTACTTTCCATAGAACTTCATTCTTAGATGCTTCTATAGAAAGTAGGTAAAACAAATTAAAAAGTTTTCTTTGCCCTATAGGAAAAAAACGTTTTCTTCGCCCTATTTTTTTATTTATTTTTTTAAACCTACTGTAGAGGGCCTAAACTTAACCAGTTGGAAACCAAGCGTACAGTAATAAAATTAGCAATCAATCAATCAACTCAATAGGCCATGCTCACTTAGAACAGCGCAGCACCCAGCTCTCTCTCAGTCTGACCCGCGTTGCAGACAGGAGTGTGTGTGTGTGTGTGTGGGGGGGGGGGGGGGGGGGGGGGGGTGTGGCGGTGGGTGGAGACTAGAGCTAGCGCTGACAGTCAGAGAGGAGGAAAAAGAAATTGAAAAAAAATGTAAATTAATCAATCAATCAAATCGCGATTTTTCTTTTGTTACACAATTATTCAAGACCCATCAATTACATCATCCAACATTGTTTAAACGACTAAGACATTCGCTGTGACAGAATAGCTTGATATTTAGTCGTTTAGTCGCTATCAACATATCCATTTGTAAAGATTATTGTCCACCTTCTTGTGATCCGGCGGATTGATGTGATGTGATTCGGTTGTGGGCGGGTCCTGGGCCAGCAAGCGTGGACTGATCGCAATACATACGTGTAAATGGACTGTTTCAGCCAATCAGAATCGAGAAATTTGCATGCCGTTGTATAATAGCTATTAGATCACCACAGTCCAAGACTGTTGAAAACCGCTTTGACAACTCTCTTCCTACTAATCAAAGGGACGCTGGTTCTGTTTCTACATCATAATGACACATCCAGCCTCAATTTGACTCTGCAATTGGGTTCAGATTTCTTTAACTCTTCTGGCCCCTTAGCTACTATTTTGTGTTTTTTGCCTATATTTTTTTGTGTTTCTGTGTACAACGATGGCTGTGTTGATTATTATGTCATGAAATTGTGTCCGTTTGCTTATTTTCCATATTCACAGACTTTGAAAAGATTAGATTTTGAAACCCTCTAACACAAAAGTTAACAATATTAGCTTTCAAACCGTCCATAGTGGTTTATTTCTTGCCATTAGGGGGTTAGGGTTAGGGTTAGGGTTAGGGTTAGGGTTACCCAGACAGAAATATTAGGAGAAGGTAAAATCTCATCCCTGTGCCCGTGCCCACCCCAACACTTGCTTAACCTAACCCTAACCCCAACCCTAACCCTAACCCTAACCCCAACCCTAACCCTAACCCTAACCCTAACCCTAACCCTAACCCTTACCATAACCCTACAAACGGAAATATTTGGAATCTTTGATAGATATGTTGAGTTAGGTTCATAGTGGTATTCATGAAAAAAGAACGAAATATTACAAATTAAGTTTTTTATGACCTTGAACGTGATGCAATCTTTTCATGCACTAACGTGACAACTCTGTCAGTTACTTAACAAGGCACAAGGGTTAAATGGTTTTCCTGAGAACGCTTTGTTCCCGAGTCAGGGGAATTTATCCTTTTTCAGAAGGAATCTAACACCCTGATAACACTGTGTTCCTGAGTACCATTCACAGAAACCGAAATACTATGATTTTCACAATGAATCGATAAATCCAATTAATCTCCGGCAGAATAATGTGGTAATGACGTCAATGGGTAAGAGGTGAAGGATGTACAGTATGTCTTTGTATGTGTGTGTGTGTTTGTGTGTGAGCGAGAGAGAGAGCGAGAGAGAGAGAGAGAGAGAGAGAGAGAGAGAGAGAGAGAGGGGTAAATATCTGTGTGGGTTATAAATAATATAGTATTAGACGAGCGTTTCCCGTTTTTATTGGGTCGCCAATAAAAAAATAAAAAAATATATTTTTTAAATATATATATACATATTAAAATATTTAAGCTGTAGATGTGTTGATACAGTTTGGCACCACATACTTATGTGAATCTGGGTTTTCTACTCTAGCATACCTGAAAAACAAATACAGAAACAGAAAAAATGCTCAGCATGACCTCAGAATAGAATAGAAAACTTCAACCAGCCACATACCTCTCATTAGATTTCATTGTGCCATAGTGAGAAATAGAAAGGAGAGTAGAACATATTTGTTAAGTGTTACAAAATTGTATGTACATAATGTTATGAGGTGGTGAGCAACTTAACATTACACTCTGATTATTGCTGTGATGTACTTTTATAATTAAATAAATACATTTCATATACATTTGAAATTCATGGTTTGTTGTGTTCTTTATCAGTAGTTTATAAATGTATGTTATGGCAATTCATGATGTATTTTTGTAAGTTTGGGTCCCAGGGAAACACCAAATCTCTCTTTTGGGTCTCGAGCTGAAAAAGTTTGGGAACCCCTGTATTAGACAATAAGAAACATTTTTGCCAGCCTTTTTCATAGATACTGTACGTCAAAAGAGTTTGATACAGATATCATTATTTGCTCTTTTTTATGAGAAGATTATGCATTATTGGCTTTGATGGAAATGTCTGTGATTGTTTCCAGAGTTATTAGTTTCTAGAGACTGGATGACATGGTGGTGCAGTGATTAACGCTGTTGCCTTACGGCAAAAAGGTCCTGGGTTCGAACCCCAGCAGGGGGCCTTGCTGTATCGAGTTTGTATGTTCTCCCCGTGTTTGCGTAGGTTTCCTCCCGTTACTCCGGTTTCAACCACAAAATACATTATGATTAGATGATTGTACTTTATTGTCATTATATTTGCATACAACGAGATTTGGGACTCAAGCTTAAGGTGCAGTAATAAAATCACAAGTAATAAAAGGGAAACATAAAATCCTATACAGAAACATTAATGCTATACAACAAGACAATGTTACAGTCCTGTACAATATACAAAGTAACAACAATATACAGAATAGCAATACACAAATAACAATCACAGTGTCAGACGGTAGTGGGTGGGTATTGCACTGTGGATATTGCATCAGGATGTTGCACAGTGTGGGAGGAGGGGGAAGGTGAGTTATTAGTGCATGTTAGAGTTCAGGGTGGTGATGACTCTGGGGAAGAAACTGTCTCTGAGCCTGTTTGTTCTGGCTCTGATGCACCTGTAACGCCTGCCCGATGGCAACACTGGTCGAACAGGTGGAAGCTGTCGATGATTCTCTGTGCCGAGTTAATGACCCTCTGAATCGCCTTTCAGTCTGCTTCAGTGCAGCTGGCGTACCACACTGTTATGCAGTACATCAGCAGGCTCTCAACAGCAGAGCGATAGAAGTTCACCATCAGCTGCTCCTCCAGTCTGTTCTTCCTCAGCACTCTCAGGTGCATGCATGCAAGGTACATACACTTGAGTCCCATTTGCAACGATACAGTGACGAGCACAGTGTGCGCGTTAAGTCTATGCGCCCAGGTTCGGAGGTATATCTATTAGGAGAGAGAGTGACGTCATGTGAATCACGCACAAAACAATGATTTATATTTGATATATTAACGTTATTGTGCATTTGAAACACAAACATACTTAAAATTAGTAGTTATTATTCATTTTAAACATGTTTAGTTTATTTTTAGGGGTCTAACATCTAAAATAAAAAAACAAAATGTCTTCTTCTCCTTCTCTCTTCACCAGGGGGGGGGGGCCTCTATCGGCCGGCCGCCACTGCACTGAGCACAGGGTGACAGTTACCATCTTCATTGACTTTTACTTTTAAAACAACATTGTTCAATATTACACTTACTGTAGACTTACTGTAGACTTATGTATATTTTTACTGTATATTTTATACTATTTTATACTACAATAACATACGAAATGTGAATCCCGGACCATACTTTATTATTATTATCTTATTCTTAGGCTTATTTTATTCTTTATTCTTAGGCTATTTTCTTTGTTATTCTTATTTGTGACTTTGTTCTGTCTACCTAAATGTTTACTGTGAGCGATTTGTAGTGCCAAATTTCCCTCGGGATGATTAAAGTATTTCTATTCTATTCATACCCTCTCTGTGAGTGATTGACATTTCTTGAGTCATACAATTAAATGTTTATTAGAAGAAGTTACCTGGCATTCCAAGGGAGTTCCATTGTCAAAATTATTTGCTAACACAAGAGAATATGACGTAAATAAATGGACTTTGTGAAAAGGTAACCAACCATCCATACAGTATGCGGTGGAAGTTCCTTCACAAAGTCCATTTATTTTTGTCATATTCTCGATCTTGTGTTTTTAATTAAATTAGATAAGATTAGATCAAATTAAAATGTATTGTCATTATACAGCACAAGTACAACAAAAAAAAGTTTACCAAGTTTACCATTATTCACGAACAGCAAAAGGATCTCCTCATAATCGGGAAGCTGAGAAAGACCGACAATATAAATGACAAAGAAAATCTCGTTCAATACGCCATCTTTCCCCCTCGCTACACGTGTTGATTGGAGATGACATGAGGTTAAAATCAGTGACTATAATAAGGGCGTGACTGATTCTCACTGAAGAAAAGATGGACACCGCGTTAGTGGATGGATATGAGCGTGTAATCGGCATCCTCAGGCCTAAGAGGCATGTGCTGGTGTGACAGACACATGCCAGTAGCCGACACGCGGCAGCATATGGACGGCTAAAGACCAGCGTCATTAGGGTCCTCTGCACCTGCACCCACCCCCCCCCCCCCCCTCCAATGTAAAGAGCTGTATAAATTAATCACACGCAGCCTTATGCACTTTGATGCAATTTATAACGCACATTAATGAGGGCTGACAGCTGTAACTAAAAGGCAGAACGATCACTTACAAATCAAATAAAAATCACAGTGCAATAACAAAAGTAATTTGCATGACTTTTTTCTTTTCTCCCCTGCTCTATTTTCTTCCAACCCCGGCTTTGATTCCCGCTGATTTATCTCAAAGGCTCAATGCATGAGAAAGGACTAAATGATCTGCAGATTGAGGCAACACTCGTGCTGTGTCCTATCCCGGAGTATGTGCGCTCTAATTGTGCATTGTGTGAAGGTATGGCAATGCATGCTTTTGTCAATGTCTTATTAGTTGCCTTTGTCAAGTCACTGCTTGTTGATGGAGACCCACAGCATTCATACGTTATAAACACCAGTTTATTACTAATTGCATTCCTTTTACATATTTATTTTTTCTTTCAGATGGGCATTTTTCTTTTGTTTCGTTCCTTTCTTTTTCTTTTCACATTTCCCATGAAAAATCTGCAGAAGTAAATGTACAACCAAACATTGTCCTCAAAGCAAAACACATCACAGGGAAATTATTTGAGCTGACCTTCAGAGGTGCTAATTAAATGTTGGGCGTGTGGGGATGGTATAACTGATTTCATTCTTCATTATGGCCTGTAATGACATTTCTCAGCTGTCAGAAGCATTGCAGGGGGCTTGCCTGTGAGGTTTTGGATGAATTAACCATCATATCATCATAAAGACTGCATAGCCCTAGAGGAAGGGTGGAGCCAGGCTTAGGGCTGGGGGTCTATAGAGACTAAGCTGAGTGTTTATCGCTAAAACATATTCAACAAAAGCCACTAAATTTGGAAACGATATGTTATGTGCCGTTGTGCCGTGCGCAGCAACAGGAGGCTTTGTGACCTTCCTGGCTTTGGAACAAACCCGTATTTCTCCTGCCCAGTAAAAGGTTTTAACGGGATCCTAAAGATTTAATTAAGATGTCAGCTTGCATGGGTCACTTGCAGTCCAGGGTCTTGAGTGGGTGATACTCAGTACCACTACAAAGCCCCCAGTTGGACCAGTAGGGACAGGTACTGTAGAGGAAGGAGGTTGGTCCCTTGCCCTGATTTACACACACAGCCCTGCTGTAAAACACTGGCATTTTAAACACATTTGCACACAGCAATCCGAGCCCACTGTTAATGTTGGCCAAAAAAGACCCTCGTCCCTGTTTAAAAGCCATCATCATCATCATCATCATCATCATCATCATCATCATCATCATCATCATCATCATCATCATCATCATCATCATCATCATCATCATCATAATATTCAAATACCAAGTGTGTAGTGTTGTGCAAAAGGGGGATAGACAATAATGCTATAATATCTATGAAGTATATCACGGCATACATACCTTATGTGTATACTGTATACTTACTCAGAGCATATATTTAGCATTTTTAGATTATATATACTGTATATTAGATTATATATTAGATATTAGATTATATCTATATTGTAACTATATCTATTGTAAGGCAAATATAACTGAGAGGGCATACATACCCTCATCTGCACCTTGACCTATTTACACTGCTTACTTGCCCATATGCGCAAACTCAGAGTTAATTATATTGTTATATTGTTTACACTGCCTATTTGTATTCTATTTTTATCTGAACTTGTACTATCACTGTACTATAATTGTATGATCTGTATCATGTTTTCTACTATCACATGTACCTGTACCACCCCTCCCCCCTCCCCCATGCTGCTATGATGCCTGAATTTCCCCAAGGGGATCAATAAAGGAATATCTTATCTTATCTTATATACTATACTACGATACTAAGGATGTACAGAACAATAAAGTATAGTATGTTAGTTTGTATGTTGTAGCAATTTGACACACTACACTAAAATCCTATATCGGTATAACCATTAAACGAATCACCAAGCAAGTAGAGATTTAATAATATAGATTCAATAATGATGGCAATTTTATAAATGTCTTCATTTAGTTGCAAACGTCTCACGACAGTGGCTCACTTTAGTGATGCTCCATAACGGGCTCAGGCCTAACAAGTGTTCCAACATCATTTTACACGCTTTGTAGATCATTTTAACCTCTTAACAGTCCTGCAAACTTTGCATAAAACGCCTGTCGATTGCATACTGAAAGTAAACCATTTGTAGCAGATGCACAAGTCTGGCCTCTTTTGAAAGGAAACACACAACATTTTTCTTCCACAACAGGAAGAATCTCTCTGAGTGCTATTGTCATAGAGGTTTGAACACTGAAATCAACAGTTTTTTCATTTTGAATTATTTTGCAAACAGATGCCTGCAGATCTATCTACTCTATAGTTATTAGCTGAAAACACTGCTGGGGCCATAGCCTGAAGTTTTACCTAGAACATGTCCAAAGTCGTCGGAACGCTAAGTGGTTAAATGGTGGACACAAGCTTCACACACATAATTCAAACTAAAACTGTAATGTAGTCTTCCTACTCAGAGGCAAACCCCTGTCATCCTGTTTTTTTCCCAGTGTCTTTCTGTATTTCACAACAGTCGAGATCTTAAGGGCCTCACATCCTCGGGGTGAGGACAGGATGAGAGGAGAGGATCTGAGCAGAGAACGCGACTGGTGGCTGAGACAGATTCTCTGGGGGGTAGACCTAAAGATCCCTTTATTTCTATTTTGCTCTCTCTCTCTCTCTCTCTCTCTCTCTCTCTCTCTCTCTCTCTCTCTCTCTCTCTCTCTCTCTCTCTCTCTCTCTCTCGATTGTGTGGGGGATCTAATCTGACAAACGCGATCTAAGTTAAAAGACAGAATTCACAAGACCCTTCCATTAGATCTTCCAGTGGCCTAAGAAAGCACACTAACCAACTTCAAACCACATCGATTTGTATTGAAATAACACCAGTGGCAAGAGATTTATTCCTATGGGACATTTCAACAGCAATAGTTCCATCATGACTTGTACTTACCCCCCATCCCTCCCCCCAAATCCAGTTTAAAGGAACACGCCAACATTTTGGGAAATTAGCTTACGCGTCTTCTTCAGAATTCCTCCAGCCCTCACACCATCTTCTACACTCATTGCACACACATCCACAAACACACACTCACTTTTAAACAAACACTCACCTTAACACTCACTTTAGACACTTTAACACTACATTATTATTCATACCTCATTTGAAATTGCACCTTACCTCAAAGTTTTGTACCTCATTTTCTGCATTGTACCTCACTGTTTACTCATTTTTACTACTTTAGATTGTATATTGCACTGTATATTGTAAACAGTATATGTATATTGTATATTCCTCTTTACTTACTTTTTTTTTACTTACTTTTTACTTACTTTCTTACTTACTTTTTTTATGTATGAAGCACACTCTCAGGGGCTCATACAGAACCAAGCATTTCACCGTAAAGTACCTGTATTTTATTGTGATATTTAATAAACAAACTTGAAACTTGAACTAAAATGGCAATTTATTTTGCACATAGTCTCACCCCTAGGCTCTTTCATCAGAGGTCACTGAATCCCTGTGTTGTGGTAATTACAGCTCAATGAAATGATGTAAATGAAGAAATAGCAATCCCTATCTCTATAAGGGGGGTGGGGTTAACCCAAACAAATGTTAGTAGTCCGTACTGAGTGGACGTTTGTGCCAAATTTGAAGAGAATTCCTGAGATATCATGTGCACAAGAGAATGGGACAGACAGTGTAAATGCCTAGTCTGGTAATTAAGTAATTTCAGTTAATAGAAAAGTATTTTGGACATGTATTTCATGGTGTTTAAATAGATGAATAAATAGATAGATATTATTTACAGTACAGAAGTTAAAATGTTCATTCATGTTTATTGGTGTAGCAGCCTGAATATTCTACAAAGTATTCAGTAGTGCTAACTAACTGTTATTTTCCCTGTGTGTGTATAACGTGTGATTTACAGTGTTCCTTTGGATAGACTAACAGTGTTCCTTTGGATAGCTCGCCCAGTCTAATGACGAAGTGAGGTGCTACTCTTCTCCAGATGCAGTATGGATTACTAGCAATAACATTGAGCCTTTGTTTCCCTTTCTGGAGCGGTCTTTGAGTGGGACCGGTGGAGGTTGCCAGCAGGGGGCGGAGTGCAGTGGTGGCAGGCGGAGCGGTGGAGAGAAGCAAGCGACGAGAAAGAGGCGAATCACCTGGAGGTGAGGGGAACAGGAAGCTCTCTTCGACATTGGACTTGGCCGTGAACGGTCGCAGCCACAACGGGAGGTGCTTTGGAATAGCCCCGTTGAAGAAGTCAGTGGAGGGGAGCCCCGCCGGAGCGAGCGACGGGTGATGAGACATACTTGCTAGTGACGGGTTATCCTAGAAGTATCCGTGATAGTGTGTGAGTAAGAGAAACCGAACCCAAGGACTAACGTCTAAGCTAACGAGACTAACGTCTAACGTTATCGGGTTATAATAGTTACTGTGTGCGGTATATTAGCATGCCGCTAACGGCTCCGTCTGACTTGAGTAGACTACCGGGCGCGAGGCGCTGAAGAGACCGGTGGTGTAGCCAGCCACGTTGCGTTAACAGTATAACCGAATAGCAGGAGGGTGCGCCGAGACCCAAAGCTTAGCTGTGTTTAAGGTAGCACCAAGTATTAGCTCGCGCGACGGAAGCAAGTCAGCAACAGCAGCGGTGGACGGTTCCCAGACGGTACAGAGGACGCCTCTTCCCACCAGCAGAGGACGCCATACAGCACGCTCTGTCCGCTAACCACTGCCTGCTGTTCGCCCAACCTGCTGGCTGTGCTCGCGGATTGCCGACACCATCTTGTCATCCGGACTAGCGGTGACAAGAGTGGGTCCGCCATCTTGGCTAAGTACTAACAGTACCACGTGTGTATCAACAGCAACGTCCATTGAAGTGAACGCTAATCACCAGTGTCTAAGGGGTACCCCAAACAATTTAAGCCGGCTTAGGTTAGGTTTTCTTTGATTACGTGGGCCCACATTTATTGGTTATTTTTGTTCTTGATTTATTGACTGTTTGATTCTGAGACTCCCAAAGTGTTTACGTTCTATGCCTGGGTTCCCCCAGTACAAGCGGGGTGGTTTAATGTATTGAGCACTTGGTGCCTATGGTGGGAAGAGCTTCCCCTACATTAGTTACAAGAGCACCCGGTGCCATATGATTAGACATTAACTTTGTAATGTATAATCTGCCCAGGCTTCACTAAACATAGTTTTAATTGGGATCATTGTGTGTGTCTCTTTCTTTGAGTTCCATTTGCTATTTTATTCTCTGGGTAAATATTGTGACAGCATAATTATTTAACCCTTACACCCCATTTACAGAATAGCATTTGAAGGGTCTATACAGGTGGTCAAGGAAGGGTACTGCTTAAAGGGAAGCCCAATAATACTATTGAACTGACAGTCACTGGGTGTGGGAGGGCTGTCGGAGGTACTGAGGGAGTGAGGGTGTGTGGGGAGCTACTGCTGACCGCCTTGGAAGGCGAGGGAGACCAGAGTACCAGTCCCCAGGTTAGTAATTCCTGGGCCCCATCCACTCCAGCTGCAAACCCTCCAGTACGACGTTCCGGGCCAAAGACGGGGGTACTTATAGGTCCAATACTATAGTATCCTACTACCCAGTGTCTGTGTACTACTACTCCCACAAGCAGGGATAATCCGCCCTTCTACATTGGTAAGAATGATTTCTTTGTTAGAGTTTGTTTTTATGTGATATTTGGCTGATAGGCCGAGGGACTTTTAGTTGGACATGATAACCGTGATGTCATTTGATTACTGTCAGGTGCGGCATGGTGACAGAATTAGTTTAGAAAGAAAATAACGCAGATTGTGTTGAGATCAGAAGCTCTGTGTAGGATTGTTAGTAACTGTCTAACTGTACATATGGCTGTTTACACTAGTAACTGTTTACCTGCATATATAATTGTCTCCACCAGTGACTGTCTATAATAATAATAATAATAATAATAATAATATAATAATAATAATAATAATAATAATAATAATAATAATAATAATAATAATAATAATAATAATAATAATAATAATAATAATAATAATAATAATAATAATAATAATAATAATAATTTAGGGTCATCAATCGGCACACATGCGATGCATGCATGCAATTCGTATCTGCGATTAACCCATCCCGTCTTCCTTCCCCCCCAAGGGCAGCCGGGAGCAGACCGGCGTCAACGTGAGCCGCGCCAGGGGACCAATCCAAGTGCTCCTGTCCGTCTTCGTCAAGGACGCCACAGCGTTGGCGATCTATTGTTGTGCATGTTTTTCCATTGGGTTTATCTTATCGGGGGGGGGGGGAACCCTTGCGAGCACGGGGAGAACATGCAAACTCCACACAGAAAGGCCTGGGAGATACCCCACCTGGGTAACTGGCATCATGGAAACCTGGTCCCCAAGCGGGAATCGAACCCTGGACCTTCTTGCTGTGAGGCGACAGTGTTAACCACTACACCACCGTGCCGTCTAGTTGCATATATATCTTTTCCCACTAGAGGGCGCTCTAGGCGGAGCCACCCAGGTACTCCACCTTGAGGCGAGTATAAAAGCAAAGGTATACTCCCATTTCGTGCTCTCCCCCAATGTCTCTCAGTGAGAGAAGAACATGTATGTTACTGCTGCTCTTTCCATGTGAATAAAGAGAAACCACGCCAGTTCAGGCTCAAGATAGAAACCATGCCTCTTGACCACATTATTGTCGCCCTATAGCCGAATTCTGTTAACAGATTGTACCGGCGGTCAGGCCGAGTGATGAGCAAGTGGAGCCAGACAGTTTTTAGACCTCTCTCTCTTTCCCTCGATAAACTTTATTAATCTCGCTCTATATATAATTAGGAAACGTGAAAGTGTAACCCGAATTGGACATTAAATAGTTAATACTACGTCGTGGTCAGTGGCTTTCTTGCGTGTGGATGTGGAACGGGAGAATTAAAAGTTTGAGAGCGTCCGAAGCTTATGGCATTAACTCATTCAGCGCTAGGGGTCGTTGTTTACCTTCTGGGTAGAATGCCATCGCTTTGTTCAATGGGGAGAAAGCCAAACTAACGAGTGCTAAAACTATATGAAATATTATAGCTATGGATCTAATACACCCGTCGATTGTCAGTGAGTTTCTTCCAGTCAACATGCACAAAACAGATAATTTCTTCATACATTTCCGTTTTATACTGTGATGAATATGAGTATATTTCCAGAGCGTTCTGTCTAATCTCAAGAAACTCGAGCAAACCGTGCTTCAATGTATTTCCATTTGTTGCTTGATTTATGAATCGTTCTGAAAATAACGCTAGATTATCGTTATTATATCTCCTCATGCACCCATGAAATGGGGCTTGGAGCTGGGCGCCCCCGCCACCAACGGTAAACAGAAGGCCCACAGTCCACACAGACAGCTTCGATCGCGGGAGAAAGAAATATCAGATCAATGCTAGATTGGATATATAGTGTCCTTACCTTGTCTCTGATGTAATGCAAAAAAAGTAATCCAATTATCTGATCCCCATTCCAAGTACTGGTCGCGGAGGTCCGTCCCACGTTATCCGGCATTGCATATCAACGAGGGGGGGGGGGGGCTAGTTGATGCATCGTTGTAAGCGCTTGCCTCGCCGGAGTATTTAAACCCCGCCCGCACAGCTCAGCTCGGCCCAGAAAACAAACTACATAATTTCAAATGGAGTGCAATAGCGACCGAAGGCGTTAGAGGGCGGTATTGACCGTCTGCCAGCTCAGACACATTCAGAACAGTATGCACAGGCTGCCCCGATGAATTATGAATGGCAATAGTGAATAAAAGAAATAACGATTAAAACCCGACTTTTCTCGTGATTGGCGCTCAAGTGGTGGCGAGTTAACCCAACTTTTCTCGTGAATGGCGCCCAATGAGTTAACGTGTTTTCGAAACTACAGACAGTGAGGTAAAAGCACCAACATTGCTATACAGCTTGATGCCCTGAACATGAGTTGGAGTGATCGCCACCATTCCCAGCAAATGTGTTTTTCTCCATCTCTGCTGAACTGAACATGATTGGCTTTGTTTTCATGGTCAGGGAATGCACTGCTGTACGATAAAATTTTCAGATTCTGATATTCTGTAAAGTAAGACAATGAAAGTGGCATTTTAGCAGTGGTGGAGGAAGTACACAGTTATTTTACTTAAGTAAAAGTAGAAATACCCAGATAAATGAGTACTCAGGTAAAAGTAAAAGTCCTCCATTCGAAGTATTTGCTATTGAATGTATCTAAAGTAAAAGTATGCATTCTACATGAAATTTGTGTATTCCAGTGCTTAGGAGAAATGTAATGGAGTAAAAGTATAAAGTTCCCTAAAATGAAAATACAAATTTTTATTTAAGTACTTGAGTAAAAGTATTTGAGTGAAAATACTTTAATTTCCACCACATGCATTTTAGATAACCTTTTTACTACTATCATTGACAATAAAAATACAGAAATACAAGAAACGGTTTCCATTGATAGTGCAAATTATTTCATTATGAAATTTGGAAATGATTATTGTCAATAGTCCTCATTCTTGAACGGACTTATGAGAAAGTTACGAGCACATTTTCTTGTAACTCCACTTACAAACTTCTCTGGCAGATTTTGGCATTCTCGAGCGGTTCCTTTTCGGGGATTCGCGGAAAAGCAGTCGTACAGTAGATAGGACAGACTGGTGTGCACCGTGTTCTTAACACTAGCACAGCCGACAAGGGGTCAAATGACCCCTAGGCATTTTCAATAAATGTATCCTCGTCACTCGGTCGAGCTCCAGCTCTGTCACTCAATGACTTTTCCTAAAAGTCCCTGTTTTATCTGGCATGGTTACTGAAATTTCAAAATGACTTCAGGAAAATGTTATTAGAACGTTATTCCACATATGGGCCATTGGAACAGACGAAAGTCACAGCACTTTGCGAGCTTCATTTGGGAGAAATCATTGGTGACTGCATTCACGTCGATTCTACAGACATCCTCGTATTTAAATAATTATAATAATAATAAATACAACAATATTTTTATCATTAACAATTATTGGCAGACATGTCCATAAGGGTCTACGACAGAACTGGCGAAGGAATTAGCAGACATGTCCATAATGGTCTACAACAGAACTGGCGAAAGGAATTGGCAGACGTGTCCATAAGGGTCTACGACAGAACTGGCGAAGGAATTGGCAGACGTGTCCATAAGGGTCTACGACAGAACTGGCGAAGGAATTGGCAGACGTGTCCATAAGGTAAACCGGACATACAATGATGAAGCCATACATTATGCACTCACTCTCAGAGCAGTCATCACTGCTCGTACTATAGGGCTATGAGTCCAGTGGGGCCTCACAGACTGGGGAGGAGGGAGCCTATAGCACTGGTTAATCGCTTCGGATGTACGCCCCCATCTCTGGTTTGAAGGCTGGGAGCTCACAGTATAATCAGATGTATCTTGATATGTTCTACTGAGGAAATGGTTGCAAACTGCACATCGTATCAAATATTATAATGGGTTTCATATAGGCCTTGTGCTAAGTAAGTTACCCAGTTACCCAGGGATGAAACTCATTTAAACTTTTGATTAGGGCTGTCAAAGTGAAACGCAAATGCGTATTAAAACGCCACTCAGTTTTTGGACACATAACGCAAAATAAATTATAATAATTCTATATATATTACTTAATAATTGTACAAATTTAAATTCAGTCGTACCAGTTCATATATATAAAAAAAGAAATGTCAAAAAGTTCTTCAGACAAACATTTCTAGATACATTTTAATTACTGACATGCATTTATTGTGCGTATGCATTTCAGTAGTTTCCCATTTCTAACACATCTTTTAGTGTAGAAACATGAACGGTGCCACATGGTGATTTGCAATTAAAACAGTTGGTGTGATTAGCATACCGTACGTATAGCTTGTTAAGGTCTGGGGTGAGTTCTGTCCTTGTCGAATCATTTGCAATGAGTGTCTGTCCCCCGATATGCCCCGACAATGAAAATAACCTCTCACGTGGTACTGTGTGAAAGAAGGAGAGAGATTTTAGCAGTTTAAAAAAAAAGATAAATGTTATCCCAATTTAGTCGTTATGCCAATTCCCCCCCTCCCCTACCTGGTTGTTGTGCGCATGTTCCCCCTACTGGTCGGTACAAGGGAACCCTGAAGTCTACCACATGCTTCCTCCGACACATGTGGAGACAGCCAGTGGCTCTCTTCTCACCTGGCAGCGAGGACTCTCATTGGTGAAGTGTAACGCGTGGGAGGTCACGCTGCCTTCATCATTTGCATAAAGTGTTAATCCCTGATTGGTGGATTTAGCGACACCTGTGGTGACTGGTGGTACTGTAACATCGGTGTGTTTTCAAACTGCAGATCCCAGAGTTCCACCTACACTACTTCCCTTGCCTATGCAATGCTAATACATGTAGGCTAAAGTCACCAGTCAGCCGTCCAATGGGAGATGGGGGTGTGGCACATACTCAGGTGGAGTGTGTCGGGGACAAAACTGATGGAAATGTCATACTCCCAATATTTGTTTTTTATATTTATTTTTGGGCTTTCTGTATTTTTCACCCATCATCCCAATTTTTTGTTATGCCAATTCCCTTCCTGTTCGTTGCGCGCATTGCCCCACTGTCGGCCTGGGGTGTAGAACTACCACATGCCTCCTCCAATACATGTGGAGTCAGCCAGCCGCTTCTTTTCACCTGACAGCGAGGAGTTTCACTGGGGGAACGTAACACGTGCGGAAGTTCGCGCTATTTCCCCCAGATACCCTCCCTGCTGAACAGGCGCCCCGACCGACCAGTAGGAGTCGCAGTTTACAACGACCAGGACACATACACCGCCGGCTTCCCACCCGCTAACACTGCCAATTGTGTTAGTAGGGACGACTGACCAAGCCGGAGGTACAGTACTGCTGACAGCTGGATTCGATCCCAGAGTCTCTGCGGTGGTAGGCGAATGCTTAGTCCACTGCGCTACCCAGACGCCCCTTACTCCCAATGTTTGACGCGTTATGACAAGTGACTTCTTTGATGACATCTCCTCGATCTGACCCTCCCTGTGTCCATACTCCGGCTCCCCTCATCTGCATCCAACATGCTTCATTTGCTATGCATGCATGCATGAATTCCCACGTGAGCGTTATATTTTTGCGTATTTGACGGGAATGGCTGACTACAGCACCACCGATGGGAAGTATTATTTAGAGAAGCGCTTACAGAATGTAATTACTCAAAATATGATAACATTAAGGATTAACACTTTAAGTGGTTAAACATTTCAAAAAATAATTGTGTGTAACAAAGAAGAACTTGGGGGGGGTATGATCACAGTGTATTATCACAGGGTGGTCAAGAATGGTTGGACCTACCCTTCCATGCTGGGGATTCTCTAAAGCGATTGGTGGAGGGCTCATTGAGACGATGGGGGTGTGTTTCTGGGTCATAGGCACCTTATGTCCGCCTTAATACCACTCTGCATGAGGCCAACCGAGTGAAACACCAGAACCGTTGTTAAATATTCATTCCTGTCAATAATTAAATGCTCATTATTTGAACTCGAAGAGTGCTGTGATTCCAAAATTAATGCGCTGCTAATGCACGGGGTGACAAGGCGCCGCCTAATAGCTACTGCAGGCCGGATGATGAAAGTTGGAGGCCTACCCATTCTTTCTCAGCTCCTAGGTAGAAAAAAAAAAAAAAAAAAACCACATGTTTCGAATGAAACATTTACAGCCGTTGTCCCGACTTTGTTGAAGAACATCTGAGGTTTTGTCTCCTGTAAAAGAACATGAACAAGCGTTGTCTGAGAAAGGGCGCTTGTTATCTCAGAGCCCTTTAAATGAAGTCCTTTTGGAAGAAAAGAAAGAAAAAGAAAGAGTGTCATAGCGAGGGAACTGAGACAGTGCACAATCAGCCTCCCACACAGCAGATAATGACACCAGATCCCACGTATAGGTGATGAGACTCGGGTCCGCGTGCGACTACACCGTCTGTGTACAGATAGCGGTAACATCTGTTGCCCGGGGGCGAAGGTCTCACAACACCAGTAATGTATTGTCCTGCAGCGGTGCACGCTCAACCCGAGTCGTCTCGTCAATTAACTCCAGGAAGAACTCTCAGAGTTGCGACACTCTTCTGCCTCTTTTGAGAAACTTTGAAGAAATTATGAATATGCATAATCGTTCATCTCTTTGATGTCAGGCCTTTTTTCATTGTTGTTTGTTGTTATTATGATTTGCAGTGAGAACAACTGAGAATTAGCTGTTTGTACAAATGTGTGTGTGTCATATATGCTGTGTGTGTGTGTGTGTGTGTGTGTTTGTGTGTGTGTGTGTGTGTGTGTGTGTGTGTGTGTGTGTGTGTGTGTGTGTGTGTGTGTGTGTGTGTGTGTGTGTGTGTGTGTGTGTGTGTGTGTGTGTGTGTGTGTGTGTGTGTGCGTGTGTGTACGTGTGTGTTCTCATATGGCTCAAGGACCTGTCTGTGATGTAAACATGGAGAGGGTAAACACACAGGCAGATCCTCCATTGTTATTATCCTGTTTGTATAATTAGCCTTATAAAATGCTCACTTCAAAGGCGCCATCCCCTAAAATACTTCCCTGCCTGCGCTCCACGAGAGGAGAATTAAGTAGAGCGGGGAGAGGGAGGCTGGGGGGGGGCAGCAGTAGCTACGGTTTCCCCTCTCGTCTGCAGCTGAGAGAGAGACGGTCTGAGCCTCTGTGGACCCCGGCAGAAGCTTTAGGAGAGCTGCGGCGTCTCCTGGCTATAATTTATCCTTCCCCGTGCCTGTCATTGTGCTGCACCTCTCCTAGGGACCGGTCTGGCTTTTATAAACCAGCTTGAGTCAATAAACATCTCCATTTTAAAGGCTGAAATCATTGTTCTTTCTAGAAGAACTCTATACCCGCTCAAACGGGAGCATGCGTATGTTCCCACAGCCCAATGGTCCCACAGCCCCATGTTCCCACATTTCTAAGATTTTCTTTTCACTCAAAATTAGGCACTAGGTTCCCACAGCCCTATGTTCCCACAGCCCCATGTTCCCACCTTTCCTTTTTTCATAATGTGTATCTGATTTGATCCCCCTTTCTCTTAATTTGGTAGCCAATTACACCCAACCTATTATCCAATTGTCCTCTGGTAGTAGAGGGTTCGTCCGGGAACATAGGGCTGTGGGAACATACTGTAGGGCCGAATATATATTTTTTGTCTTAAAAATGTGGGAACATAGGGCCTCATTTTGAGAGAGATCTTAGAAATGTGGGAACATAGGCCTGTGGGACCGTAGGGCTGACCCCGCTCAAACTTGCGGATGAGGAAAATGCCGCGTGCGGCAGAGGGGAGCGCGGAGGAACTGCCGTCTGCCCCCTCTGTCCATACCGCTCAATCAAGGTTCCTAATGCTAGTGAATATTGCATCGCTTTTTAAAATGGTTCCTCCCCGTCAGCTGAGATATATATACGGCGTGCGATACTTTGTGCTGAACC
This sequence comes from Notolepis coatsorum, assembly GCF_963971535.1. Lineage (NCBI taxonomy): Eukaryota > Metazoa > Chordata > Actinopteri > Aulopiformes > Paralepididae > Notolepis > Notolepis coatsorum. The sequence goes on along the minus strand of NC_140166.1, from coordinate 82,406,889 downwards.
TGTGCAGAGTGTCCTGGCGCGAGAGTGCCTGAGAGCAGCCAACGTATTATGTGCTGATCCTGCTGCACTCTGGGACTTCAGGAGCGAACAATGGCGTGTCCCGGCGGGGGCCGCGGGAACCGATGACGGGACGCAGGGACAGAGTGTCAGAGGGGGTTTGCGCGGATTTTGATTGACGCCGGCGCCAAAAGCTGCCTCCGCCATCAATTTCATGGTAATTATTATTTAATGAATATTACTTAAAAGCATATGCAAAATTAAGATTTAGTCACGAAAACACATTTTATGTGGTATTTAAAGAATGATATGCATAATATATCGTTCGTTAATATTTATGGAGAAGATACTTCAAGCACTTCTTGTCTTGAGCGAGAGGCCTCTGCTGAAAGCGTCTCATGATCTCAATTAATAACTAAGAAAGTAGGAAGAGTAGGAAGCGGCACAAAACTGGAAGCTTTTTACACAGAGGAGACAAACCTGCCAAGAGGGATCTGTCTCAGAGGCTGGTTCAGTTATGTGGAAGAATAAGTCAAATACAGCACAAAGGAAGAGCACATGGAAACACTGTATTTCCCTCCACTCGATCGGAAAGGGGACATACTGTATGTTTTGAATATGCTAAAACTACTGATTACAAAAGTATGTATTTTTCTAGATGAATTTCGAATTGTGAGAAAGCCCACGTCTTCTGGCTGGAAAAGGTAGAAGACATTTGAACGTTTATTATATGAGTAAGATATACTCTAGAGTCTATGGGCAAAGCATTATATCCTATGGTTTTCAGGATTGACTCAAATAAGTCAAAATACAGTAGGCCTGCAGAATGGGAGTGGTTGCGGCCTGTACTGTGGCTTAGTATGGCTAAAAAGCAGAGCAAACTACAGTAGATTTCAATGTGTGGCCACACTGTAACTTAAACGAAAAACAATATTTGAACACCTAGATTTTTGTGGGAAATTGCCCAATAATAGGATGTTAATGTGGCTTGATGGCCTAAAGGTGAGGTTAAATCACCTTAATGTCATATAATTAATATATAAAAAATATTAATATTTTGGCACTCCAAGCACCATGAATTGGACCATTCATAAATTCCGAGCGCTGTCAAATTTCCCATCTGTGTATTCAGAGCATCTCTTTGAGCATCCTGAGTATCACTCCAATCACTCTGGTCAAGCTGTTCTAATGTTTACAACGGTAGTTAATTGGTATCAAGCTACCTGGCTAAATGTGCTAGCTTGCTAGCTGACACTTAGCAACAGTGGAAATATGTCTTATAGATCATAACTTGCCACAGCTTTTAATTCACACGATTGCAGGAGGGATTTAGGTGTTTAAACATGTAACTGACAATTTGATTGATATTTGTCATCTTCCCCGTCTTGTCACGTCTTACCTTACCTGAGCCGCTCGAGAACCCCCCCCTGGTGTTTCCCGCTCTGCTCCAATGGAACTGTAATGCTCTATATTGTAATTAGAGTGTCGGATTGAATATAGGAATGCACCCTTAGTGTTGTTGCTATAATGGAGCATAATATTACAAATAAATAAATAAAGGCTGAAATTAAAGCTGCCATCATTATTTTTCTGACAATTAGAGAGCAGCAAGTAAACAAATCTCCTTTCTCCTAATAAATGAAATCACGTATAAACAGAGAGATTTGCTGAAATTGTTTTTTTGTTTTTGTGCACGGATCACTACATTTCAACTAGAATACATTCCACCGTTCTCTTGGGCATTTCCTGGTTGTTAACTCAATGGACGCCAGACCCGAGTAAAGTCGGGTTAAGTCGCCGATGCTTGAGCGCCAAACCCGAGAAAAGTCGGGTTTTCATCGTTATTTCTTTTATTCGATATTTCCATTCATTATCCATCCAGGGAGCCTGGTGTTATAATAGGGAATGAGTCCCTGAGATCGCAAAAGTGCAATACCGGCCGCATCCTACCAGGCGGCGGTTTCGAGCACCCTTTGAAACCTTGTGTCTTGGGCTGTGCGTCGATTATATGGGTCCGGGTCGGCTATTTTTCTCCGGGCAGGACGAGCGGTTATAAAATTCGGATTGAGAAGAATCAAATACTCTCGATCCATGTTGTGTGGTGGATTATGTTGGCGACACGATGGACTTCAATACTTGGAATGGCGATCAGATAATTAGAATATTCTTTTTGGTGTACATCCTAGTCAAGGTAAGGGCTATATGATATCAATACCTATCATATGCATTTGATTTTTTAATTGTAGCATGTGTAGGGACGAAACGCCAATGCATTTAGTATAATACACGTCGCAGGCTATTACCAGCCTTCCAGGAATTACCCTAAACCGCTCTAAAACCATACTTATTACCACAGTATAAAACGGGAATGTATGGATGAAAAAATTATTTCTTTTTCACATATTGAATGATAGATACTCGATGTCAAATGGGCCATAGTATTGTATCCATAGCTATAATATAGAATATAGTTATAGCCCTGCAAACACTGCCACGTATTCCTATACTTTAGAGCGCTGGCCTTTTAACCACACATCACGTATAATCGCTCCGGCGCTGATTGAGTTAAACAAGGTAGGTAAATACTTCACCAAACACAATACCATTCTAACAGCACAATATTGATGCAATCAAAACCTGTTTTTGCCTAATTAAATACATCTAGTTGTAAATATATAGCTCATGTCACAGTTTACCTAGAAACTGAATTTTATGCCAAATAATTGCAAAAAAGACAAATTATGGATGAAATCTTTGACACACCTAGTGCCAGGCTAGTGGTGCACCACTCTAACTCTGTCACCCTCAGAGTTGAATGGAGCTGGGCGCATATTGGCCATGTTGGTTGCAGTGCTGTGACTAACCTACTGTGTGAGCATTCATAGGGATCACTGAGGCCGATGCGATGCACATCTCGATACGGTGCCAACGATACGATACATTAACGATACATTTGAAGCACCGGGCGAATGGCGATGCGATTCGGGGCGATACGATGCGATTCAACACGATGCAAAATAATGATAACATTTTATGGTATGACAGAGGATTTGGTTGTATTCCTTATATGCAGCTTATATTATTATTAAAAATAAAATAATCCACTGTAAGACAATTTATATAAAAACTCCTAAGCCTGCCTAAGACTTTTGCACAGTACTGTGTTCTGTATCGTTAGTGGCTTAGCTTGGCATCACACTGCACTATCTCGCGTACGTGCACGCGTACTGAATAAACCACAAATGTACCTCTAATACCAGTATTAGTCTGACCACACCCCTCATCAGCTTACCTTCATAAGCAGGTGTGTGGTCACCTGCTCTCCTCCTTCTCGCTTTCACCACAAGGAAGAAGTGCCTCGGTAGATCCCCACACTTGACACCATGATGGAAGAAATTGGATTAGGAACAGCTTTGGGAAACAAGGATACGTTGACATCATATCTTTATTTTCTCTCTCACTATTTTTCGAGAAAATACGGCGATATTGTCTTCGTACTGGAGTGTCTAGAAGATGATGATCATTCTAAAAACCCTCCACCGGTTTTCGTATTGGGAGCACGCCGCTGCATGCTTCTCAACTGCAGTTCCTTGCTGTGTTTGTTGGGGTGAAACCTGTCAGGCCACAGCTGAACTGTCGGACATGCCGCTGTTGTGAGGAGCGGTGCGTTCCAGGTTGGGTGAGTAGTGTTTGCTGGCGGGCTCCACTTGTCTGTTAGTGCTATGGGGGCTACTTGACAAAGTTTATGGAAACCGGCCCCAGGCCAGGGTCCTTTGTTCAGCCACCTAGGCGACAGAAGGCCTTGGTCTGGAGACCATTATAGTTTTAACTAGTGGGCCGCGACCATTGACACTGGTGATCCCTGTGTGTTCTGGACGAGTGGATTCTCTCTGTCACCGTGTTAAGGCCCCATCTTTCATATCCAAATGAGAGTATTCCTTCACGAGGGGATATGTGCATGTAATGTGCGATAGCGGCAGATTCATGTGCAAAGTCAGCTACACAGGCCAGTTGGTACTGTGCTGATTTCCGTCGGATGTGGTAAAGTCACCGTTGTGAAGCGGTGTTGACATCTTGTTTTCTCTTTTCTCTTAAAAAGTGAGGAGAGGTTCAGAACAGCGGCCTGTCTGGGTGAGTGTTATGTCATTGTTTACATGTTCATAGCTTACGGTTAGCCAGTCAGCTGTTAACTGCTGCGTTAGCCTGCTGGATCGCTGCATGGCCTGCTTAGGGCCTACCATTAGCCAGTCAGCTGTTAGCTGCGGGGCTAGCATGTCGTGGTCGCTAGGTAACGTTAGCTTCCTGCTATGGCCATGGCCTGGCGCGGGGTAGCTTAGCTTCTCGCGCGCCGCCATGAGCTCGCTTCTGATCGTTAGCTTGATGCTATTCTGTTGAACGTGCTTTGATTTTAACATGTTTTACACTCTTGACCACGACGTCATCCTTGACAGGGGATGTTTTCGTCGACCCTGCCCTGAGCCAGGACGGCAAGGATTGCATCAACAAAGGGACCGTTGCGACGGGTAGAGCGGCGACGCTGCCCGGATCGAACAACACAGGACGGCTGTGTTTCTACGGTGTCTTGAGACTGCACTTCGCTGATCTGCGTTCCGGGTAGGAACGGGGTTGACCAGACCTCATAACACGTCTTCTGGTTTTACTTTGCTAAATGTATTGTGAATAACGGTGTTTTTCCCAAAACGTGTGTTGCTACAATGCATTTAGGATACGTTGCGGGTTATGTGTGAGCTGTTTTTGTCACTGGCAGTTAGCTTCTCCGTGCAAACGGGATGTAATGATCTGGTTGTTGTGTGAGAAACACGGCCGTGTACTCACAACTAAGGTAACTAACCTATGAAGCTATGCTTGGTGACAAGTGAGTAAGAGAATGTTCTTTCTCAGACTGTAATGACAATGAACAGTGTGTTCACACATTAACAGGTTTTCCTGTTTTAACTGGCCGTATTGAGGGTAAAATAGGAGGATTGTGTTTTCCCCCCCGGTTCCCTGGGGACTTTATCACCTCCTATCAGACATGTTGTGCATTAATTGTGTCTTTTGTGTGGTAGGGATACGATGTAACTCTTAGCTTGATTGCTGAGGTTGTGCTAAATCTGCTGGAGAAACTTATTTCCTAAAGGGAAATTGGTTTGGTTGCTGTCATGTGTGCTTAGCAAGGCCTGTGGTCGATACTAATCTAATGTCTAATCTAATGTATTCTCTCATTGTGAAAAAAACGGCGTTCCTCTGTTGAGTGTTTTTGCCATTTTTTGTAGGTGATGATGGGTTGTGTGTGTCATGTGACCTACAACTGGGTTGTACTGGCCACAGAAGCACATGTGTATGTTGGACCGGGGTTCTTAGAGCCCTCTCTATTCTGTGTTTTTCCTTAGTAAAAATCAGATAGCAGGTTAGCTCATGCGCTGTGTGGAGCTGTGAAACGCTTCATGGAGCTGACTATGACTGTGTCATATTCTCTTTTTGTCGTTACGTCGTATCATGGGTGTGGGGTCGTAAAGGGGTGAACTGGTAACCTTTCCTCTCCCCATTGTTCTGTTGGTCAGGGGTACACCCCCTGTCCTTCAAGGTTCCCGTCACGTGGCGGTTCGGCACGTTACGGGGGGGGGGGGGGGGGGGGAGGGAGTTCCTGGTCCCACGGCCTGGTATATTGGGCGTGTGCACCGCAGGAATTCCCCCGCCATAGAGTACGTCACCGTGCGCGTCTCTGTTGGTAGGACTTCCGTGTGCTGTTCAGGTCCATGTGATGGATCTGTTTTCAGGGGGGGTGGTCAGGGCTCCTCCTCACCAAGCGCCTATTCAGGCCTTCTGTGAGTTCGGACTCCTTCTTCCATGTGAGGAAGCCTCCATCAGAGTACAGAGCCTTCCTCCTCAGATTGTCAAAGTGAGTGGACCCTCTAGAAGGGTCCTTTTCTATTGTATGTATATTCGATTCAATTCGTTTATTGAGTGTGTATGGGTTCAGTGCCTCTTCCCCGGAGGCCCTAAAACCAGTTTTTTACATGGCTCAAGGTGCAATATATTCTTTTCAATCTGTACAGCTCGCGTGGGAAGTCTCTCTGGGGATCCCCGTCTCTTTCCTATGGGAGGGTGGTGGGATGTAAAAATGTGAACATTTTTTACCCCGGCTGTGTAGACTGGGATACATACTGTTGATGCTTCCTTCTTTCTATTCCAGAAGTGTTGGAGTTAGGGAGTGTCACACCCCTCTTGTCGTTCCCCTGGGCGCCTTGGGGATTCAATGACAGGTCTAAATAGCCTGTTCATTGATGGGGGTGTGTCCCGACGCACGTATAGTGCTAGCTCGCTGTAAACAGGCGATTGACTGGCACGCCTTGGTTGCTTGTGGTTGAAACAGCGTTTTTATAAAGCAACTGAGATGGGGGTTTTTCCTCTTCCGACGACCACATCCCATGACCTGGGTGGGTTGTCGACGGATTCTCGTTCATGTCTGGGGGATGATGACGGGATGGATCTGAACATATGTGGTGGGGTCTCACGCCCTTGGGGTGGGCCACCAGGCGCGGTTCGTCCGAACGTCTGGGTGGCGCCTTCTTTTCATGTTAAGATCAACACGCATATCTGCCCTTCTCCTGGAGTAGGCATGTCGGCGTGGTTAGGGCACGGGACTGGTTCTGGTCACGCTGGTCCAGATCAGTTGAACCCGTTGTCCGCCGGGGATGCAGATCTGCTGTTCTGGTACCCTGAGGGACTTGGGCTTTTTTCAGGGGGAAAAATGCCAGGTCGGTCTGGGTGTCACAGGGTTAAGCGCTATGGAGACCCTGGTTGGGTATGTTTTTACTCAGCACTGTCGTCATGGCTTACAGCCATGCCATTCTGTACGCGCTCGATCTCGTCGGATCTCGGCCGCTACACAGGTTGGTCCTGGTTAGTACTTGGTTGGGAGACCGCCGGGGAATACCAGGTACGGTGTGCTTAGGGGCTGGTTCTCCATTATTTTTCGCTCCTCTCTCACGCATGGCGAAGAGGGGCCTGTGGGGGTGGTTTTTTGACCTCCTCTGGTGACCCTGTGCTTCCCGTACCGCCAGGCCCGGTCCGAAGTGATGTTTGCGACCCGTAGGCCTGGGTTAACCCTTTTTGGAAACTGAAGCACTTGTACTGCTGTATAGCCGGTGTATACCCGCAGGTGTGTTTTGGAGTTTTTTCTTGAGGGGTTATAGGAACAACCACAGCATTGGGTAACACCGAGGTGGTTGATTCCCTGGTGTGTTGGAGCAGTGTCAACTCCCGGGTTCACCGTTTGAGGGTGCCCCTGCACGTTCATGACGTCTGCCAATCGTGTCAGCCTTCTCTGCCTCGACCCCTCTGGGTGGGGGTTTTTAAATGGAGGCTTGGTCATGCAACACCGCCAGCTTACGCTCCTTCCGCCGGGGCGGCTGTGTTCAGCTGTCCCCTCTGGCGCCTGTCTCGTCCGCAGTCTCCAGGCTAGGGTTAACAGCCTGTTGCCTGGTTTTTCCCCGGTGCGCTGCCTGCTTCCGTTGGTTAACCTTTTTTGTGTGCTTACGGCCATGCTGACTGCCTGTTCTGCAGGGTCAGTGTGCCAGGCGGTGTACTATTGGGGGGACAGGGCCCGCTCGGCTTACGGCCATACCAACCTGAACACGCCCGATCTCGTCCGATCTCGGAAGCTAAGCAGGTTCTGGCCTGGTTAGTACTTGGATGGGATTCCGCCTGGGAATACCAGGTGCAGTAACTGAGGGGCCTTTGTCCGAATACGCTGGCGATGTGGGGGGCGGGGCACTACGTGCCCACCTGGTGGGGTCTTGATGCTGGCATCATGGACTTCTCCGGGCCCCCATTCTAGGGAGTCCAGTCCTTTTGGTGGGTCTGGGTCTTCCTTCGTGCTCCGCTGCTACGGCCTTGCCACGGGGTTGGGTTTGCCCTTGACCCCGTGATTCTGGGGGCAGTAACGAGGTTGTTCCTCCGTTCGTTCCCGGGTGGCATGCGGGTTGTGCGTGTGTGTAGTCGTGGGGTCAAGCCACGGTCTGCTCACCCTGTGCGTTGAGTTGCTTGAGTGCCTCTTCGCACGGTCGGGTCCGTCGCCCTCCCGTGAAGCCCCTAATAGGGGGGATACCCTCCATTAGGGGGGGTCGGGGGGGCTCGGCCCTCCCTGTTCTGATGGTTTTGGGGGGCTGTCAGCGGGGTGTATTTGTCAGCCAGTGGCTCCGCTTGGCCTCCCTTGTGCAGTGTGATGCCAAGCTAAGCCACTAACGATACAGAACGATAGGTTATGACTATAACCAAGTTCTGTTAGTTAGGGGCGATGCTTGGCATCAGACGGCCGCTGCAGCCCTTGACCTCACCTTGTGGTGAAAGCTTGGGAAGGAGGAGAGCAGGTGACCACACACCTGCTTATGAAGGTAAGCTGATGAGGGGTGTGGTCAGACTAATACTGGTATTAGAGGTACATTTGTGGTTTATTCAGTACGCGTGCACGTACGCGAGATAGTGCAGTGTGATGCCAAGCATCGCCCCTAACTAACAGAACTTGGTTATAGTCATAACCTATCGTTTTCTATCCACTTTAGCTAAAAACACACACACACACAGAATGTGAGACAATAATAATCACACACAAAGGGATAATGGCTTATAGCAGACTTAATGATTTTATAATATTTCAGATAATGAAATTAAATGTTTATCATCAACTATCCAGTTAGTATTTATATTGTAACGTTTGGCCACTTTAAATCATTGAACGTAGAGAGAGAGAGAGAGAGAGAGAGAGAGAGAGAGAGAGAGAGAGAGAGAGCGAGAGCGCGTTTGAGCGTTCTGATGCTCCATAGCTACTGTAACCACACCATGATGGCATTTTGTCAACACAGTTTGAACCTGGCTGGAGGAAGCGATATAAAGAAACGAATTGCCAATAAATGTGAAGTTATCTTTGAACCTGTTGTCAAGTGTCGTCAATATACCCCCCCCCCCCCCCCCCCCATTTCCTCACTAATGGAACTGGTGTTGCAGAGTCACGTTAGTTAGTTAGATACTGTAGTTTAGCATCAGCTGAATGGCTAAGTGGCTAACGTTAGCCAGCAGCTACTAGCGTTAGCCAGTTGATCAATTCTATTCATGTCTCCTCGACTTCCACTGTTTGTTGATAACTGTGACGCGGCTCTCGCCTTCTGTAGTAGCGAAGCAAAGATAGTATCTGCTGTGTGCACTGTGCAGTGCACTGCTGACAGAAGTGGATGAGAGGAAATTATATGAATGAATCGGTTTTGACCGATGCAACAAGTTTCAAGTTTCTTTAATAGTTGTCATACAGAAGTACAGAATACTTTTATACAAAATGCTTCTTACTGTTACGCTCCAGAGACTGTGCTAGACAAGATAAGTATGAAATAAAATAGTATAGCATGTAAAATAGAAGTAAAAATAGAGGTCACAGTGTTCAGTATAGACATATGTAAAATGTTCGATGCAGAATAGAAGTAACTGAGTTACCATACAATATACAATATACTATGCAATGTACTAATATACAATACTATATATAGTGCAAAGCAGAAATGGGATGAGGTACAATTTAGGTACAATTTACAGTAAGGTGTACGAGTTGTAGTGCAAATCCTTTACCAATAAATATAAAGTGTAAAGTGTGTTTAGGTGATCTAAAGTGTGGAGAGTGGGTGCTGCAGTGTGTTGTTTGTTTAAGTGAGTGTGTGCGTGTGGGTGTGTGTGATGTGTGCATTTGATGGTTGTTGCATAGTGGTTATTGTTCGTTGAGCAGCCTGATGGCCTGGGGATAGAAGCTTCTTCTGAGTCTTTCTGTGCTCGCCTTAAGACTCCGGTATCGCTTGCCTGACCGCAGCAGTTCAAAGAGGCAGTTGTTCAGGTGGCTGGAGTCCTTGATGATTTTCTTAGCCTTACCCCTACACCGCTTGTTGTAAATGTTCTGGAGGGTGGGAAGCCCCCCTCCAATTGTGCGTTCGGCTGAACGTGTCACTCTTTGTAGTCTGCTAAGGTCTTGTGCAGTGCTATTCCCAAACCAGGAGGTGATGTTGCCAGTCAGGATGCTCTCTATTGTACATGAGTAGAAGTTCTTAAGGATCTTCTGACTGACTTGGAACTTCCTTAGGCGCCTGAGGAAGTACAGGCGTTGTTGTGCCTTCTTCACAACACTGTCAATGTGTGTGGTCCATGTCAAGTCCTCGGATATGTGGGCTCTGAGGTACTTGAAACTGTTCACTCTCTCAACCGGGGCCCCGTCGATGCTGAGGGGGCTGTAGTCCTTGACCCCCGACCTCCTGAAGTCCACAATCATCTCTTTTGTTTTGCTGACGTTCAGGGAGAGGCAGTTCTCCTGACACCACTGTGACAGATTCTCTACCTCTTCCAGGTAGGCCCTCTCGTCGTTGGCAGAGATCAGGCCCACCACTACTATGTCATCAGCAAATTTGATGATTGTGTTGTTGTTCCGCTGTGCCACGCAGTCATGTGTGTACAGGGAGTAGAGGAGGGGGCTCAGAACACAGCCCTGGGGCCCCTATGTTGAGCGTGATGGATGAGGAGGTGCAGTTGCCTGCTCTTACCACCTGGGGTCTGCCCGTCAGGAAGTCCAAGACCCACTGGCAGAGGTCATAGTTCAAGCCCAGGTCCCTGAGCTTGGCTATGAGTTTGGAGGGGACTATGGTATTGAATGCTGAGCTGTAGTCGATGAACAGCATTCTCACATAGTTCCCCTGCCTCTTGTCCAGGTGTGATGCTGCTGTGTGCAGCACATGGGCTATGGCGTCCTCCGTGGACCTGTTAGGGCGGTATGCAAATTGCAGGGGGTCCAGGTTGATGGGGAGGGAGGAACAGATGTAGCCCTTCACTAGCTTCTCAAAGCACTTCATGGCTATGGAGGTGAGAGCTACAGGGCGGTAGTCGTTGAGGCAAGCGGGCATAGATTTTTTGGGTACAGGGATGATGGTGGACTTCTTCAGACAGGTGGGGATGACAGCCTGTTCTAAGGACAGGTTAAAGATGTCAGTTAATACCGGGGCCAGTTGGTCGGCACAGACTCTTAGGACGTGGCCGGGGATGCCGTCCGGTCCGCGTGTACCTGTTCCGCAACAGTAAGTGACTTCCGGGGTAGGCCTGATTGGCCCCGACAGGCACGTGACGCGGCAAACTCAGGACGCGCAACGAGGCTGCTGAGAGCTGTCGCGCGGAAATAGGCTGTCTATTGCCATTCTCTAACACAAACTCTAACCTTAACCAGCTCCTTAACAGCGCCTAAACTTAACCGTTCTAACCTTAACCAACTCCGAAACAATGCCTAACCTTAACCTTAACCTTAACCATGCCTAACCTTAACCATAGAAAGAATATTGCCATTCTCTAAGACAAACTCTAACCTTAACCAGCTCCTTAACAGCGCCTAAACTTAACCGTTCTAACCTTAACCAACTCCGAAACAATGCCTAACCTTAACCTTAACCTTAACCATGCCTAACCTTAACCGGCGAAAGAATACACGTTAAAAAAAAAATCACGTAAAAAAAAAAAGATTTGATGGGATTCGAACTCACCAACAACGGACCGCAGGATCACAGGACCGGTGCTCTGCCAGGTGAGCTATAGCGCCGAATGAGAGTCATGGCGTATTTGGACGGTTACGTAATTCCGTAAGCTCTGCCGCTCGGCTCCGCGGAGCGTGCCGCGCGGCAGAGAAAGTTGCGCGTCACGTGCCTGTCGGGGCCAATCAGGCCTACCCCGGAAGTCACTTACTGTTGCGGAACAGTTACACACGTCCGGTCCTGCTGCCTTCCTGATATTCACTTTTTTAAAGGTCCGCATCACCTCATGCTCTGTTACCCTGCACACTGAGTCTCCATCAGCAGACCCCCCCCCCCCCCCCATTGCCGTGGCTTGTAGGCTGGTGTTGTTATTCACAGCCTCAAACCTTGCATAGAAGGTATTGAGATAATTTGCTAAGGAGATGTCACTGTTCAGTTTGAGGGAGGTGCCTGTAATAATTCTGTAATCTGTCATTGTTCTGAGGCCCTGCCACATACCTCTAGAGTCAGCCTGTTCAAACTGAAGTTCAACTTTATCCCTATAACGCCGTTTTGCCTCTATTACTGCTCTCCTGACGTTGTATCTTGCCGTCTTGTGTTCATCCATGTTGCCTGTCACAAGCCCGGTGTTGTAGGCTGAGGTGCGCACTTTCAGAGCCTCACGGACGGATTTATCTACCCAGGGCTTTTGATTTGGGTAGATTCTAATTGTGGTAGAGGGGATTGTTTCTTCTACCAGAGTACAGACAAAGTCAAGCACCGTTTCAGTGTATTCGTTAATATTGGCTGTGTTATCACGGAATACATTCCAGTCTGTGCATTCAAGTGCAGCCTGGAGTGTCTCCTCTGACGTCACAGTCCAACGCTTAACCTCTCGCGATACTACCGGCGTTCGCTTGAGACTCTGTTTATATTTTGGCAAAAGAAAGATGCCGGCGTGATCGGACTTACCGAATGGACTAAGAGCCTGTGACTTGTATCCATTCTTAAATTGCGAGTATACATGGTCTAATATGTTCTCGCCTCTGGTGGGACAGGTCACATGCTGATAGAAATTCGGCAACACCTTTTTAAGACGCGCGCTGTTGAAATCGGCCAGAACCAAAATGGCAGCGTCAACGTTAGCTATCTGTAGTTTATTTACCTCGTCCCTGGAGATTTCAGCTGCGGAACCATCCTCAACAGATGCTACAACAGATGCATCGCGAGTTCAACCTGAATTCTAGCCGATGCGCACTTATTCCACCGGTGCACTCGCATCGTGAAAGTTTATGCCGGTGCACCGATGCGAATCGGTGAATCTTAACATCACTAATTCATACACCTCATCAGCCATGGATCTGGATTTAAATGAAAGATTTCTGGCATCAAAGTTGATTGAAATCAAATCTCAGACCCTGACTCTTAAAATTATTATAGTCAAGGAGACGTAGACTATAATGAATCTCCACCACTAGACGCACCACTCGACTCTCAGCCAGCCCGACACGAAGCAGTCGAGTGTGCTCGAGCACCGTTTGTGAATCTGGAAGTAAGCGGAGGATTTCCCTCTTGGCTTCGTCTTACTTGGTGTGTGACGGCACCGTCTCCCAACTCCCGGTGCCACCATTCTCCTGGATCACAGAGCACCTCAACAAAGTTGGCAGGGAAGGCTGGGGATCTGGTCTAAGACCAAAAGAGAACTAAAAACAAAGCATGTCAAACTGGGGCTTGGAGGTAGCAATCAACGTGGGATCAGTGAAGTCGCAGTTGAGTACAGGGCCCCAATGGGGGCCCCGAAATTATGCCACCTTCTTGGCAGGATTAGACACCGAGCAGGGAGGATCACCCCCCGCTAACCCTTTTTTCATCCGTGTCATAACTCCGCTTCCCGATCCAAACTGCGTGCTCATCTTTTGAGTTTGAAATCCGCTCAAAGCGTTGAAATAGGCACCTCGTTTTTGGCAGCTTCTCCACAGGGCCTCGTTCTCTGATGCGGTGAGCATTCGAGCTGCGGTCAGGATCTCTGGTGGTTAACCCTTTCACTGCCACACTACCAAATGGTTAACCCTTTCACTGCCACACGACAAAGGGTTTAACCGTCTGTAGTGTGATAGTAAAGGGTTAACCTTCTGTAGTGTGGTAGTGAAAGGGTTAATGCCCTTCCATACCTGGTTTTAGACTATCATTGCACTTGGCTATCTTTCCGTGTGGGGAGACTCGGGGGGACTTTTTGGATGAAAAGCACTTGAGATGAAAGCCTCTGAGCACACGGACAGCTCGTCGGACGTAGCGCGGGTTTCATCCAGACTGTCCCTGGATATTTCAGCTGTGGAACCATCCTAATTTTTTGCAAACGGTCCAAGAATGGTAAATGGTGCATTTATATATTCATATACACATATTTATCCAAAGCGCTTTACAACTTGTTCCTCACATTTTACCCATTCACACTCACACATTCACACACCGACAGCGGAGGCAACCATGCAAGGTGCCAACCTGCTCATCGGGAGCGGTTCATCGGGAGCGGTTAGGGGTTAAGTGTCTTGCTCAAGGACACCTCGGCGTGGGAATCGAACCGGGAACCTCTGGATTACCAGACGACTGCTCTATCTCTCAAGCCACTGTCACCCCTATTAGCCGTCAGTTACTATTTCATTCAAGATATTCCCCCCCCATTTTATCATAAAAGAAATCCTGAAGATAGATACTGTATATAATATTAGACATAACACATTCTGTAAACATGTAAAAATGAGAATCTAAAGGCTCGAAGATTTGACAAGAGTCGAAGCTGATATCTAAGCTGATTTAATGGAGGCCGAGAAAATATCAGAGGAAAATATTTGAACAAAGAGAGACATCCGATCACAGCATGGGGTCTTCCTTTTAACCACATTTAAATGGTGTGAACTGATAGATGAATACATTTCAGTATTAAAAGGAATGTTTTGATTTGTAAAACCATTCAGAGGACTTGTGAGGCAGCAAGGGGGCGCAAAGGTTTCTTATTCCTTTTTGTATTTAGGCCAATGTTTATGTGTGTGTATGTTTATCCCATCCTATGAGCAAGGCCAGATAAAAAATTCAGAGGTCTCTGGGCCAGATTCTTGTGGAGGCCCCCACACACACATACACGTGCACGCACAGTGACGTTTTTATATGTAAAACATTGGTGGGGCAGCCACTAACCAAGGCTACATACCAGGCAAACTACAGTAATCAAAATGACAGTAATCGTTGTTCGCAAATTTCGCACCACATATCAGGCATAGGCTACAGGTAAGCCTGCATTGTTAGTCGTGAAAGCAAATTAATCTGTCCAACGTGAATTAAACCCTCTATTTTCCTCAGACTTTCCTTTCTTTTGATTTATCCATGGTTAGCTTACTGGGGGGTCGGAAACTCAAGATTAGCCACTTGCAGACGGCAGGGAGAGGCGCGGGGTGTGACGTATATTTTAGTTGATGAAATATTTTTGTTGAGTAAATATTTTAGTTGATGAAATATTTTTTTCATTTCAGTGTCACAGTATGACATCGATCTCCAAAATAATAAAACAAATAAAATAATAAAAAGTAATTTTTTTTTTTTTTTTTGATGCCCCTCGTCACTAGAGGCCCGGTCGTTAATCCGGCCCTGCCTACGAGGAGGGCAAAAAAGCAATGAAAAAAGGTTTTAGTAATTAATCATGCAAAGCACATTGACACCCACAGACATGGAGACACCAAATTGAACAATGCAGTTTCCAGAAGCGTGGCTTCATGAAAGGAGTCCACATGTTGTGAAGAGGTTATTACGATAGCTTCTGTGATGCTGAGGCCTGCCTGCTTGGTTATTAATGATGTTCTGTTGTTGTTGTTTTGCTCATGAAGCAGAGTTAAGCGCCCGTTTGTACATTTTAAACATATTTTCAATATACTGTATATTAATTTATCAATTATTTGACCATTTGATTCACTTCTTAATTAACCACTCCTCTTCTTAACTACAGTAGCTTTAAATCTGGAATAGAATCATGAAAATAGTAATTCTAATGCCGATATAGATATAAAGTGAGAAAAAGTGTAATTTCAATGAGCAGTGAAGTTCACGAGGCAGAAATTACAGGTCTCACACGTAAATGTGTTCCTCGTGACAATTATGACATATTGCCGTAATGACATGTGTCTATAGCTCACTGTCTATACTGTTTCTGCCAGCCAACTGCCAGCCCTAATGGCCCTGTTTCTGCACCTATCCACTGGACTATCACTTGGCATTATGGCAGAAGAAGCTAACAATTGAATCCTTTGACAATTGGTGCAAATAATGACACGTCAGACAAGAAGAGAGATACCAATTTCCTCTCTGTGTGTTCAATAGAAAGCTATCCGGCTGCAAGCTAGCCTATAGCTTAGCAAAAAGGAATGGATTTGGATATGGACCACTAGCCTAGCTTAAACCTCCAGGAGAGGTGGTTTTGGCCAACAGCTAGGTTGATAGCACATATAATAATAATAATAATAACAAATAATAACAAATAATGTTTTTTTAAAACAATAAGTCACAACATTTAAATGTACTTTGTGTTAAAATACAGTGTGTAACGAAAGGTCAACCCTGCGGGTTGATCTACCTGTTTAGGGTAAACTTATTATCACGGGAGGCTAATACAAGACAGTGCAGCTTAGCTACTGTAATACAAGAGAGACATCCTATGTTGACTCCATAGAACCTTATGCTGTGAGGACTGCACCTGAACAGGTGCCTCAGCCTGAGGTCGCGTGGCGCTGTCACTCAGCCCCGACACGCACGTCTCCCCAGACGCTCTCATTTCACACCAGATGCGAATCCACATTCAGAGGCTCCTGTCTCTTTCCCAGTAATAGGGGAGAGTATAAACGCCCTGAGGACAACGCGAGTTCGTTCTGCTTGGAACAGTAGGTTTTGCGTCGTTATTATCCTCTTGACTATTTTGTCTTTACCTGCGTATTGAGATTGCGTTTGAATATTCTGATTGAAGTTGAATCTTCGTTTTGTTGACGTGCGTATTATATCTACCGATTGGTAAACCTAACCCTCGTTTTCTCCCCTGTAGCTTGGTTTAATGTTTTGGTTAACTAACCCTCGTCTCTCTTTTCTTGTGTCTAGTGTGGGAGGACGCCGCCCTCGAACCACGCCACGCTCGTTGTGTTCTTCCACTCACTTGCCCCTCCCGTGTTTTCCCCCCACCTCACCTGCCCCTCGCGTTTAATTCCCTCGGGGTTCCCGATTATTTTCCTAGCGTTGTTTAGGCAACCCTGACCCACTACATATACTTTTATAATAATGCAGGACCTCTTTAGAGACGTCTTTATTCGGCATGCAACGACATGGGACATGCAATGGGCGGCCCACACACACAGGAATACACACACACACACATGCTTTGTCTTTCTCAGGGTCGCCGATGCGCTTAACCCATCCGGTCGTCCTTCCCCCCAAGGGCAGCCGGGGACCAATCCAAGTGCTCCTGCCCGTCTTCGTCATAAATAAAAGCGATCTGTTGTGCATGTTTTTCCATTGGGTTTCTCTTATCGGGGGGGGGGGGGGGGGGGGGGGGGGGGGGGGGGGGGGTTGGGGGGACCCTTGCGAGCACGGGGAGAACATGCAAACTCCACACAGAATGGCCTGGGAGATACCCCACCTGGGTACCTGGCAACGCAGAAACCTGGTTCCCAAGCGGGAATCGAACCCTGGACCTTTTACCGGTAATTGATTATTTCTTGCGTTGTACATAACTTGTAGAGTTTTAATGTGATGTCAATGAACTTCAAAATATGTGATTGTAT
Source organism: Notolepis coatsorum (assembly GCF_963971535.1). Taxonomy (NCBI): domain Eukaryota; kingdom Metazoa; phylum Chordata; class Actinopteri; order Aulopiformes; family Paralepididae; genus Notolepis; species Notolepis coatsorum. The sequence goes on along the minus strand of NC_140166.1, from coordinate 82,389,548 downwards.
ATCCTGCATTGTTTATTACTCTTATTCCTCTTTTTTGTAGGATAGTCAATGTATTTATGGTTGTTTTGTATGTGTTACCCCATACCAGGTATAGGTAAGATCATTGCACAGTACAACCTTGTACAGTACAGTTTTGCACCCAGGTCAGAGGGTTCAACTGTCTGTTGACATCAGAGTTCAGGTAGTCAGAGGCGAGCTCAGGTAGTCAGAGCTCAGGTAGTCAGAGCTCAGGTAGTCAGAGCTCAGGTAGTCAGAGCTCAGGTAGTCAGAGCTCAGGTAGTCAGAGCTCAGGTAGTCAGAGATCAGGTAGTCAGAGATCAGGTAGTCAGAGATCAGGTAGACCTCAGGTAGTCAGAGATCAGGTAGTCAGAGCTCAGGTAGTCAGAGATCAGGTAGTCAGAGATCAGGTAGTCAGAGATCAGGTAGACCTCAGGTAGTCAGAGATCAGGTAGACCTCAGGTAGTGAGAGTTCAGGTAGACCTCAGGTAGAGCGGTAACTTACATTTTTTTTTGTTTTTTTTGTTATAGATCTTGGGGCTGTTGTGAAAAGAAATACTTTGCTTTAATCTTTTTATGAAGTACGTCGGATCTCTACAATCTTTTTATGAAGTACGTGTCTGACTGCGTGCATCACACCAGGAGCCTCAGGGCATCTTTGGTCCATAGGATCGCCTGTACACTTTTTGCTCAGATTGTTTCATTCAAATAAGTTCAGAAAAATAATCTATTTACATTCCTCTCTTTTACACTGAGCTGCGGCAGGGCTCTCGTGGCAGGGCTCTCGTGGCAGGGCTCTCGTGGCAGGGCTCTCGTGGCAGGGCTCTCGTGGCAGGGCTCTCGTGGCAGGGCTCTCGTGGCAGGGCTCGTGGCAGGGCTCTCGTGGCAGGGCTCTCGTGGCAGGGCTCTCGTGGCAGGGCTCGTGGCAGGGCTCTCGTGGCAGGGCTCTCGTGGCAGGGCTCTCGTGGCAGGGCTCTCGTGGCAGGGCTCTCGTGGCAGGGCTCTCGTGGCAGGGCTCGTGGCAGGGCTCTCGTGGCAGGGCTCTCGTGGCAGGGCTCTCGTGGCAGGGCTCTCGTGGCAGGGCTCGTGGCAGGGCTCTCGTGGCAGGGCTCTCGTCGTAGGGCTCTCGTGGCAGGGCTCGTGGCAGGGCTCTCGTGGCAGGGCTCTCGTGGCAGGGCTCGTGGCAGGGCTCTCGTGGCAGGGCTCTCGTGGCAGGGCTCTCGTGGCAGGGCTCTCGTGGCAGGGCTCTCGTCGTAGGGCTCTCGTGGCGTCGAGCCGCTCGCTGAGACGCGGGAGTCAACAGTAATAATAGCGGTGGCAGTAACTGCATTAATAATTTACTAAACGAAGCGGAGTTAAAGATGCGAAAGCAGACAGTTGCACAGAGGTTGAAGCCGGGGTAAAGAAAGAGGGTGCGTTACATACAATAGTCTTTCTTTGGTTAGCAAACAATATATAATAAATTATACTTCTATAAGAGTAGAAGACAACACCGAGTGTTCTCAGTTGTGTAACCCCCTTTACAGCACAGGAACACGATCGAACTAATCTCAAACCCTGCCCTCTTTCCTCGATCCTCCCGTCACAGCCGTCGCTTCCCTCAAAGAGACAGTTGTGATTGGAGGATCGAGAAAAGAGATAGGTGAATTAGAGAGACGGGTGAATTTAAAAAGCTTAGAAAGAGTTAAAAGTCACAGATTCATTAGTGAGGGCTCGAGATGAACACCGTCTCACAGCGTTTCAGCGTTGTGAGTGACGAAAGGTTCATAAAATTATTAAATTAAGTCACGATAGGGGTCTAGTAGTACATAGTGTGTGTGTGTAGGTCGTAGAAGCCTCACCACTAATTAGGAAGATCAGGGATTGAAACGACAATGCTGTGCTACAGCAAGCTAAATGATGTGTAAGAAACATGTAGGACATGCATATCCTCCCACTATAGTCAAATGTGTGTGTGTATACGTGCGTGTGTATGTGTGTGTGTGTGTGTGCGTCTGCGTGCGTGTGTACGTGACAGCTTTCACTAGTATACGTGACAGCTTTCACTAGTATACGTGACAGTTTTCACTAGTATACGTGACAGCTTTCACTAGTATACGTGACAGCTTTTCACTAGTATACGTGACAGCTTTCACTAGTATACGTGGCAGCTTTCACTAGTATACGTGACAGCTTTTCACTAGTATACGTGACAGCTTTCACTAGTATACGTGACAGCTTTCACTAGGATACGTGACAGCTTTCACTAGTATACGTGACAGCTTTCACTAGTATACGTGACAGCTTTCACTAGTATACGTGACAGCTTTCACTAGGATACGTGACAGCTTTCACTACTATACGTGACAGCTTTTCACTAGGATACGTGACAGCTTTTCACTAGTATACGTGACAGTCTTTCACTAGTATACGTGACAGTTTTCACTAGTATACGTGACAGCTTTCACTAGTATACGTGACAGCTTTTCACTAGTATACGTGACAGCTTTCACTAGTATACGTGGCAGCTTTCACTAGTATACGTGACAGCTTTTCACTAGTATACGTGACAGCTTTCACTAGTATACGTGACAGCTTTCACTAGGATACGTGACAGCTTTCACTAGTATACGTGACAGCTTTCACTAGTATACGTGACAGCTTTCACTAGTATACGTGACAGCTTTCACTAGGATACGTGACAGCTTTCACTACTATACGTGACAGCTTTTCACTAGGATACGTGACAGCTTTTCACTAGTATACGTGACAGTCTTTCAGTAGTATAGGCCTAATCGGCCCCTCATATATGTGTGTGTGCAAGCATGTGTGTGTCTGAATGTGTTCACATCCCTGTGTGTCTGAGTTCCAGTGCAGACAGTGGGGGGGGTCTGAGGGGGTGGGGGTGGGGGGGTCTGAGGGGTTAGTGATCTGGGGGGGACGTCTCCGTGTGCAGGATCTGCTTGGCATGCTCTGCGTCTCCCGCTATAGGCTCTACCGGCTATAGCTCGTGGCGCTCCCGGTGGAGCTTTTTCCACTAACAAAATGCAAAATACAAAATTAATAAAAACACCCTTTGAAACTGACAAATATGCCTCAGGCAAACTATCGGCCCGCCGGCTGCTAAAAATTTAATCAGTATTTTCTTCTTTATTTATTTATTTTCCACGGCCGCCACGCTCATCTTTTTAATAACACGCTGCCCGAGACCCGTCTGTGTACAAAGTTTCCCCTCAGAATCACACACACACACACACACACACACACACACACACACACACACACACACACACACACACACACACGCACGCACACACACACACACACACACACACACACACACACACACACACACACACGCACACGCACACGCACACACACACACAAGCACACACACACACACACACACACACACACACACACACACACACACACACACACACACACACACACACACACACACACACACACACACACACACGGAGGGCCTGTCAGTTCACGGGCTCGCTCCCCCGGGGACGGGATTCCGCACGAATAAAACAAGCAGATTTAGTTTCATGTCTTAACCTTCGTCCTTGTCCTTTTCCAAGATCAGTTTGCTCTTTGCTCCTCTTCCTCTTTGCCCCGATGACCTTCTCTCCCCGTACTGTATACACACACACGCACACGGCCATGTGAGGAGAGAGAGAGAGAGAGAGAGAGAGAGAGAGAGAGAGAGAGAGAGAGAGAGAGAGAGAGAGAGAGAGAGAGAGAGAGAGAGAGAGAGAGAGAGAGAGAGAGAGAGAGAGAGAGAGAGAGAGAGAGAGAGAGAGAGAACCGAACCATCTTCACGCTACTGAGATAGCGGCCCGAATCAATACCTTGCGGCCTTGTTGTAATTCCCTTACATTGTGTTTTTTAACATCAGCTGAAGTTGAACATGGGTGACTATAGAAGGATTGTTTACAGCGGAGTGATCGCTGCTCTCCCATGCTGCTATAATATTCATGCGCTCATTCATAATTGAATTCTATTAGCACATGGCTGCAGTGTAAGTGTTGACAGACAGTCAAACCTTCATCTAAAGTGTCAATCATAGGCTAGAATCCTAATGATAGCTTTAGCGGAACAAAGAGAAAATATCACATTTTTCTCCAGCCAGTAGCCAGTTCTATTTCATTCTCTCAAGTAAACAAGTAGCATGGTGTATTCTTTTTGCTACACATAATTTTGTTAATAAAACTGCTATCCTACAGTATAGAACCTTAACCCTTTATTGAGAAATGATTTGCAGAATAATATTTTCTCTTAAAAATAATCTACACATAGGCTACATGAAGAAATTTCATCATATGCATACAAACTCACAAGATACAAACACCAACTATGGCAGTTGATCTGCCTAATTAGGGTAATGAATGGGAATTACAATAGAGATATTTTTTTTTTACAAAAAAGTAAACATATTTAATCTACCACATTATCATATGCACTGCTTTATAATAACCAAAACAACAGAAAAACTAAAACGAAAATCTATCTAATAACACTTTAACCTATTGGTAAACTAACGTATTGATGATAATATACGTTATAACTGCTGTTGTGACATGGTTATGATGTTTATACTTGAATATGTTTGAAAAATAAAACAATACTTTTGTCAGACAGTCTAGACCAGCGTTTCCCAAACTCTGGGTCGCGACCCAAAATGGGCCGCGAACCCGTTTTTATTGGGTCGCCAATAAAAAGTAAAAAAAATAATATATATATATATATATATTATTATATATTTTTTTTATAAAAAAGCTGTAGATGTGTTGATTCAGTTTGGCACCACATACTTATGTGAATCTGGGTTTTCTACTCTAGCATACCTGAAAAACAAATACAGAAACAGACTAAATGCTCAGCATGACCTCAGAATAGCACTTTCAAAAACCAATTCGATTTCATTGTGCCATAGATGAAATATTATACCCCTTCTAGCATGATGTCAGGTCAGTAGAATTTTTAAATAAGTCAGTACAAATTAATCAGAATGTTGCTCAATATTGGGGTTTAAGGTTGAGGGACGGAGGGAGGGGGTAAGAAATAGAGAGTTGAAAAAGGGGTGAGAAATAGAAAGGAGAGTAGAACATGTTTGTTCATTTAAAAGTGTTACAAAATTGTATGTACATAATGAGGTGGTAGGCAACTTAACATTACACTCTGATTATTGCTGTGATGTTTTTTTATAATTAAATAAATACATTTCATATACATTTGAAATTCATGGTGTGTTGTGTTCTTTATCAGTAGTTTGTTATGGCAATTCATGATGCATTTTTGTAAGTTTGGGTCCCGGGGAAACACCAAATTTCTCTTTTGGGTCTCGAGCTGAAAAGGTTTGGGAACCCCTGGTCTAGACAGATTGATTTATGACGTGATGTAATTTGCGGTCCGTCGATGGACCGCACGGGTGGAAGAGGTTAATGAATATAACTCATCAGTTTTTTTTAATACTATAATATTAGTGTAGCCTAATCTTTATCTGCAACTGTTTTTTTTTAATCCTCTTTTTCTCTGCCTGATTATCTATGCTTTTCTCCCCATCCCAATTTAGTCGTTATGCCAACTCCCCCCCTCCCCTACCTGGTTGTTGTGCGCATGTTCGCCCTACTCGTCGGTACAAGGGAACACTGAAGTCTACCACATGCTTCGTCCGACACATGCAGAGACAGCCAGCGGCTCTCTTTTCACCTGGCAGCGAGGACTCTCATTGGTGAAGTGTAACGCGTGGGAGGTCACGCTGCCTTCACCACTTCCTGCCTTTCGCTGAGCAGGCGCCCAGACCTGACCTGTAGGCGTCGCTGTCCACAACGCCAGATTCCCACCCACGACTTCCCTCCCGCTAACTCAGCCAAACGAGTTAGTATGACGATCGGCCCAAGCCGCAGGCAATGCTGACTCCGGGAGTCGAGACCACAGCCTCTTGCATTGGTGACGAGCGCAATCTCAAGCTACGCCACCCGACCGCACTATCTGCAACTGTGAAGAAAAACCCCATTGGTTTAAACAGAATGAATAGACACATACAATTATATATATTTTTTTTCTAACGTTTTTTTTATTAAAAATGTTTAATTCTAATGTTGATTTAGAATTCGAATGCCAACGTAACGAACGAAGGTCCGACCGTTCGAACATTTTGGCTCAGCCCTATACTATATACTATTATATACTGCAGGTATACTATACTGTAATGTGTACTGTAATGTGTACTATATGTACTGTAATGTGTACTATATGTATATATACTATGTATGTAAATGTAAAAAAAACTAAAATGTTACGTAAGTCTACAGGGGTAGGGCCCGACAAGCCTAGTGCTTCTCCCTAGCCCTTTTCGGACAATTGGACAATGCTGCAATAGCAGCTGGTAAAACGTTGGCGATTTATGGAGTGACCATTGTTATGTGTCCAAAACCCGAAATAAAAAATAACTGAACTGAACTGTAAAAATGATGAAAGTCTCGATGACCAACCTGCCCTTAGGTTTGACCAATAAGTTGTATCTTTTAAACCATTTAGAACGATTTCTCAAAGTGGGTCCTTGAGAGGGTTCCAGGTTCTCCCCAGCAGAATTAGTAATAGTTTAATTTCACTAATATTGTATACAGTACAGGTTTAGCCCAAGGCTATTCTGATCATAGGTTTCCCTCTCTTCACTATTATCTGCCCACCTCCGAGTCCATACATCCTTTTTACAATACTTTATGATCTTCGTAGATAGAGGTCTCTGGCCTATTATGTGTCAATTTGGGGGTCCTTAATAATACACTTTATTTGTATAGCACCTTTCATACAGGGGATTGCATTTCAAAGTGCTTTACATCAGTAAGAAATAAGACATGAAATCAGTGTAAAACAAGCAGCAAGAGCAAAGCATAAAGTGGGATAAAAGAATGCAGATATATTAATGAACATCATATTGTTTATTGTTTATTGTTTAAAAGGATCCCCATTAGCTGTCACCTAAGTGGCGAGCTAGTCTTCCTGGGGTCCACACAGAAAGACAACAGAACACACAAAACATAACAACATGATATACATATGACAATCACAATTAACAATGATAATCTAAAAACAGTAAAACATTGTAGACATCATTATCAAAATCAGAATATTTTGCTCACATATTTAAGTAGTGCATTCTCAGGTGGTATTTGAAAGACACTTTACTATTCAATTTACTTATGTTCAGTGGGCAGTTATTCCAATAGGCTAACGTTCCAATAGGCTTTTTGAATTTCTGTTACAAAACATGATAACGGTCATAGTATGCACCCAGCGGATAGTGGGGCGTAGAAATAAAAATGTAAATAAGTAAAATGATAGCAAGGGTAAGACAGGCTTAAGATGAAAACGTTTGAGAACCAATGGTTTAATTGACTTGTTTCTACCCATTACTTCACAAATACTGTGTAAGATGAATTGAAATCTATAGAAACGACTAGAGCTCAGTGTGCTTTGAACGTAGTCATTTCCCTCACTGAGCGTGACAACGATACTGTGCAAATGTTAGCGTCTACCACATGAAAAATGCCATCAGCCTAAATCAATGTTTCATAAGTGCCCCCGACATGGAGGCATAGTATCGATACGTTAATGTACAAAAACAAACTCTGTGAGTGATACTGGGAATTTCATCAATCTCAGTCAGAGCGCTTCAAACAGTGCCGAGCTGCGGAGGCCCTGAGGCCATCATTTGCAGAAGCTTTACCGTTAGGTTATGACTATAACCAAGTTCTGTTAATTAGGGGTGACGCTTGGCATCACTCTGCACTATCTCGCGTACGTGCATGCGCACTGAAATAAATTCCACAAATGTACCTTTAATACCAGTATTAGTCTGACCACACCCCTCATCAGCTTACCTTCATAAGCAGGTGTGTGGTCACCTGCTCTCCTCCTTCCCAAGCTTTCACCACAAGGTGAGGTCAAGGGCTGCAGCGGCCGTCGGATGCCAAGCGTCACCCCTAATTAACAGAACTTGGTTATAGTCATAACCTAACGTTCTGTCTCATTAGGGGCTCTGCTTGGCATCACTCTGCACAAAGGGAGGCCAAGCGGAGCCACTGGCCGACAAATACACCCCGCTGAAGGCCCCCCACAACCAACAGAACAGGGAGGGCCGAGCCCCCCCGACCCCCCCTAATGGAGGGCACCCTCCCTATTAGAGGTTTACCGAGAGGGCGACGGACCCGACCGTGCGAAGAGGCACTCAAGCAACTCAACGCACAGGGTGAGCAGACCGTGGCTTGACCCCACGACTACACCCACGCACAACCCGCATGCCACCCGGGAACGAACGTAGGGAAACAACCTCGTTACTGCCCCCAGAATCACGGGATCAAGGGCAAACCCAACCCCGTGGCAAGGCCGTAGCAGCGGAGCGCGAAGGAAGACCCAGACCCACCAAAAGGACTGGACTCCCTGGAATGGGGGCCCGGAGAAGTCCATGATGCCAGCATCAAGACCCCACCAGGTGGGCACTTAGTGACCCCGCCCCCCACATCGCCAGCGTATTCGGACAAAGGCCCCTCAGCCGAGCGGGCCCTGTCCTCCCCAACAGTACACCGCCTGGCACACTGGCCCTGCAACAGGCAGACAGCATGGCTGTAACACACAAGAGTTAACCAACGGAAGCAGGCAGTGCACCGGGAAAAAAGACCAGGCAACAGGCTGTCAACCCTAGCCTGGAGACTGCGGACGAGACAGGCGCCAGAAAGGACAGCTGAACACAGCCGCCCCGGCGGAAGGGGCGTATGCTGGCGTTGTCGCATAACCAAGCCTCCACAGAGAAGGCTGACACGATCGGCAGACGTCATGAACGTGCAGGGGCACCCTCAACCGGTGAACCCGGGAGTTGACACTGCCGCAACACACCAGAGAACCAACCACCCAGGCATTACCCTATGCAATGGTTGGTCCCATAACCCCTCAGGAAAGAAACCCCAAAACACACCTGCGGCACTGCCGCAGCCCGCGTTCCGGTTTCCAACAGGGTTATCCCGGGCCTACGGGTCAACGAAACATTACCCCGGACCGGGCCCGGTGATACGGGGAGCACAGGGTCCCCCGAGGAGGCTAAAACCACCCCAACAGGCCCCTCTTCGCCAAGCGCAAGAGAAGAGCGTAAAAAATGGAAGACCAGCCCCAGCACCCCGCACTCGGTATTCCCAGGAGGTCACCCAACCAAGTACCAACCAAGACCAACCTGCACAGCGGCCGAGATCCGACGAGATCGGGCGCGTATAGGTTGGCACGGCCGTAAGCCATTACGACAGTGCAGAATACAACGTACCCAACAAGGGTTCCATAACGCTCAACCCTGTGACACCCGGACCGACCTAGCATTTTTTCCCCCTGAAAAAAACCCAAGTCCCTCAGGGTACCAGAACAGCAGATCTGCATCCCCGGCGGACAACGGGTGTAACTGATCTGGACCAGCGCGACCAGAACCAGTCCCGTGCCCTAACCACGCCGACCTGCCAACCCCAGGAGAAGGGGCAGATATGCGTGTTGATCCTAAAACATAAAAAGAAGGCGCCACCCAGACGTTTCGGTACGAACCGCGCCCGGCGGCCCACCCCCAGGGCGTGAGACCCTTCCCCATATGTTCAGACCCATTCCGTTATCATCCCCTGACATGAACGGGAACCCATCGACAACCACACAGGGTGTCGGAAGAGGAAAAACCCCCATCCCAATTGCTTCATAAAAACGCTGTTTTAACCCCAAGCAATCAAGGCGCGCCAGTCAGCTAATGTCCAACAGAACATCCTGAGCTAGCACTATGTGTGCATTTTGACATACCCACATCAACAATAGGCTGTTTAGACCACCTTATTGAATCCCTAAGACGCCCAGGGGAACGACAAGAGGGGCGAGATGCAATCAACTCCATGAATGAATGAATGAAAAACTTTACCCAACAGATTGCAGAAAGGGTACAACCCAGTACGGCAATACACACAATTGGTTAAGGGGAGGCAGACCTGAGAAAGACGTTAGTCTTGTTTCCACCAGGGACCCTCATTTCCAATCCATATAGACACATCCAACTCTTTATAATAATAAAGAAAAAGCATCACCCGTATGACCCAACTGCACAGCTGGGAGTAAAAAACCTGTTTTCACATGATTTTAATCCAGTCACTCTTTTCAATCAGAGTGTAAGACCAGACCCTCCCAGAAACACCTTCCCACATGAGTTCATAGTCATGAAAAAGATATGCCAACCGTGAGTCACGTGACCAACCGACTCAAGTTTACACATAAATCGGGCCCTACGCCCTACCTCGACACCTTTAAGACACCTCAACTCATGGAAGGCGTCGCCATAGCAACACCGCTACAACGGGCGGGGAAACCTGCCGGCTCCTGTCTTGTAATAGGAGTCGGTAGAATAACCCTCCCCCCCCCCCCCGCCAAGACGTCCCACCGGCTTGGCCCTGACTGGCTCAGCAGAAGAGATCAAAAATCCCCTAAACCAATCAAGTGGGAAAAGGAGGGGTTTATTCGACACCCCCTCACAAAAAACACCCTTCATACCCTACACACAGAAAAACAACCGTAGCCATCTTGAAAACCTCCGGTAGAATGCAATGCATAGCATAAGCTAATACAATGCCCGCTACCCACAAAAAATGTGAACAGGATTTTACAACAAAACACAAGTCGCCTGTGTGTGAATCCTACACCCGTTGACTATGTCGTACATAGTAAAAAACGCTGACCGAGAGTAAACGGCTAGGCCGTGAAATGTGTGTGTACGAGTATTACTGCAACTAAACAACACAGCATTGTGAGACACATACTTAGTTCAAGCAATGGAACAACACCAGTTTCTACCTGCATGTGGAGCATCAAGCTAATAGAACCTATTACTGAGTGTACGTTGCAGACCTTGCTTAACCTCGTAACACAACACGACTCATCTCACAACGTAAAAGGGCAGATTCATATATACACAACCCCACCATATGAATTGTTGAAGAAACACACAGTTTGTTCGGCCAAAACACAGTCCCCCTTATATCGGGGAACTTTTTTATTAAATTATAAAGTGTTCTAAGGCACAAAATCATAGAGGGGCCGGGGAGGGTGTAGAGGAGAGGGGACACAGAGGGGAGAAGTCACTCAACGGCGTCTGCCACCTCACGCCGCTCGAGTCTTGCCACCCCGAGGAGCCCCGGAGGGACGGTAGGTTACTGTCTGCTGGACACAACGTTCCCTACCGTCTCCTCCGGTCGTGGATGGGCCGGCGGTGGCAGAAGCGCCGTTTCGTCCCCTGGCCCTCTTGGCAGGGCCAGCAGCGGTGGCGGAGGCAGTGGTAGCGGCGACGGACACAGCTCGACGTCGCGGAAGCCTTCTGACTCCACCGGCAAGGACGGGAGGCGGAAAATGGGGTTGGAGAATGGACCTCTCCTCTGCCATCTCTCTGCATGTTGAGGTCATCAACCGCAGGGCCTTCCCGAATAGGCCAGCGTCGGAGAGGGCGGCCGTCAGAAGAGAAGCTCTCCTCTTCTCTGGCACACGGGCCTGCTCCAGCCAAAGATGACGCTGGCCCAGGGTGGCCAGGGCGTGCACTTTCCCCATGGCTATGGCCAGCACCTGGGAAAGGTGCAGGACAGCTCCCGCAGCCTGGGTGATCTGATCGCATTTCACCTCGTTCAGATCCGTGCCGCCCGTCATGATCCCTGATACAAATCTAGCCAGGTGGGCGATGTTAGACGCCGCAGCCAGCAATTGTGTACCAGCGATGAATGACTGGTCACCCCAATAAGCCAATCGCCTAGCCGATTTCCCCTGGAGGACCGGCTTGCATAGGGGTTCCCACACCATATCCGGACAGAGGAGCGCGGCCATCGGACTGTCAAGCCGAGGCACGCCCTCCCCCATACCTTTGACTAACCCCGACACCCGCGTAACTGGTACGTAGGCGGGAGTTAGTCCCATGATGTTGGACACCGCCTGACCCCGACGAACATAGGCCCCCATCGATGGGAAAAATGGGTAGACAACGTCCACCCCTCTCACTGGGGGACGCTGCCAGGGATGACCTATGAGGTCATCAGGGACAGGTGCAGGCAATGGCAGTGGCAGCGGCACGCCGTTTGCGGCGGCGGCTACTGCCATGAGCTCGGGAAACAAAGCCCGCAGTTCCCCCTGCGGACCTTCCTCCACCGACCCCGCATCCCTCACATGCAGCAGGCTGCGACTGGTCAAGGAGCCACAGTCTGATGTGGCCGACAGTAGGGCATCCTGCTGATGAGGCCAAGGTGGTTCCTCGACATCCTCGAACAGGGAGCCCCATGGAGCCATTTCCCCCCCCTCCGGGGTCTCCTGAGGAGGGATACTCTCCTCCACGGGGCCATCATACAAAAACCCGTCCGCCTCTTCCATGAAGTCCTCAGTTTCCATTGGAAATCCAGAGCCGGACGCATCTTCGCTGGTCTCCAGCAGTTCCCCAAACCAAGGCCGTTCGCGTCTGCACGCTACCATCTTGCGACGTGAACGGGCAGACGCGAAAAGTTTGCGTCGCAAATCCTCTGGCTCCAAGACAACCCCCCGTTCACCAACGGGCGATTCCCCGGAACCAGAGGAACCAGAGTCGAGATCAGGCCATCGCCGGAGCGACGGCACAGACTCCTCGGCTCTTCGGTGAGGCAAACTATCCATCGGCTGCCTCCTGGGCTGGGTCGGCAACCACGAAAGTGGCAACAGCCCAGCACCAAGGCGCACGACGGAGGCGGGAATGGAGAACCGCTGGTGAAGAGTAGGTCTAGCGGGTCTACTCTCCGCGGAATACATTATGACCCAACTTTTTCTTTTACAACAGATGTGAGAGAAGAAAAAATTAAGCACAATGTAAACTCATCACAACTCTTTTCAACTAACAACACGTCAAGTGGGGTACTACCAGGCACTTCCTTGTGGTGAAAGCGAGAAGGAGGAGAGCAGGTGACCACACACCTGCTTATGAAGGTAAGCTGATGAGGGGTGTGGTCAGACTAATACTGGTATTCAAGGTACATTTGTGGAATTTATTTCAGTGCGCGTGCACGTACGCGAGATAGTGCAGAGTGATGCCAAGCAGAGCCCCTAATGAGACAGAACTGCTGCTGGCTGAGGCCGGACTCCCGCGCGAAGACAAAGCACACCACCTGTGAGTGAGTTATGTGTGTTTGTGTACGTGGTTATGTGTGTTTGTGTTTGCACGTGTGTGTGTGTGGTTATCTGTGTTTTCTTTGGTAATGCGGTTATGTGTGTTTGTATTTGTGTTTGCGTGTGGTTATGTGTTTGTGTTTGCGTGTGTGTGGTTATATACAATGTTCAATGTAGAGTAGAAGTAACTGAGTTACCATACAATATACTATACAATATACTAATATACAATCTACTATATAGTGTAAAGCAGAAATGGGATGAGGTACAATTTAGATACAATTTACAGTAAGGTGTACTGAGGTATGGGTTGTAGTGCAAATTCTTTGCCAATAAATATAAAGTGTGTTTAGGTGTTCTAAAGTGTGTAGAGTGGGTGCTGCAGTGGGTTGTTTGTTTAAAGTGAGTGTGTGCGTGTGGATGTGTGTGCTGTGAGTGCATTTGATGGTTGTTGCATAGTGTTATTGTTCGTTGAGCAACCTGATGGCCTGGGGATAGAAGCTTCTTCTGAGTCTTTCTGTGCTTGCCATGAGACTCCGGTATCGCCTTACCCATGCACCGCTTGTTGTAAATGTTCTGGAGAGTGGGAAGCCCCCCTCCAATTGTGCGCTCGGCTGAACGGGCCACTCTCTGTAGTCTGCTACGGTCTTGTGCGGTGCTATTCCCAAACCAGGAGGTGATATTTCCAGTCAGGATGCTCTCTATTGTACATGAGTAGAAGTTCTTAAGGATCTTCTGACTGACTTGGAACTTCCTTAGGCGCCTGAGGAAGTAGAGGCGTTGCCGTGCCTTCTTCACAACACTGTCAATGTGTGTGGTCCATGTCAAGTCCTCGGATATGTGGACTCCGAGGTACTTAAAACTGTTCACTCTCTCAACCGGTGCCCCGTCGATGCTGAGGGGGCTGTAGTCCCTGACCCCCGACCTCCTAAAGTCCACAATCATCTCTTTTGTTTTGCTGACGTTCAGGGAGAGGCTGTTCTCTTGACACCATCCCGCCAGGACCTTGACCTCTTCCAGGTAGGCCCTCTCGTCGTTTGCAGAGATCAGGCCCACCACTACTGTGTCGTCAGCAAATTAGATGATTGTGTTGTTGTTCCGCTGTGCCACACAGTCATGTGTGTACAGGGAGTAGAGGAGGGGACTCAGAACACAGCCCTGGGGGGCCCCTATGTTGAGGGTGATGGATGAGGAGGTGCAGTTGCCTGCTCTCACCACCTGGGGTCTGCCCGTCAGGAAGTCCAAGACCCACTGGCAGAGGTCATAGTTCAAGCCCAGGGCCCTCATTCATCAATGTGTGCGTAGAACATGTTCTATTTCCACACGTAAGCACGGAATGTAGAACCAGTGTACGCACAGGGAAGTCGGGATTCATCACACGTGCGTACGCAGGCTCTATGCTCCTCCGTGTTGATGAATACCACTTTGTTCTACCGTCAATGCTCGTGCATGATTATCCATATATGGTCATGAAAGTGAGGAAACACCCCCCATGGGATGTGAAATAATGGACTGACCCGAGCGGAACTCTGAGAAACTCCACGGAGATTGTTCACTGCTGTCGAACCAAGAAGACACTATCGCGTATTATGGGATAAATAAAAGGCGGACTTGTAAACGGTGATGTCAGATATCAACGGCTCCCTAAGACCATTGCTGCAATTCTGCCTGGACAGCTCAACATACTAATAAAGACCGTTCGTTGACCACTGTTTGGCGTTGGTTGTGTGTCATTATAACCGTGCTGTAATATGAATGCCTTTATTAGTTGTGTTCGATTGGCTATATGATTTTTAGAGGCATCTATTTTGTTGTCGGCTAATAAAGACCACGCTGGAATATGACTGCCTTTTCCCGTGTTGTTTGATTAATACCCAGGGATTAAAGTTCTCCTCAATTTTATTCCAAATCGCGATGGATCTCCCGTCAATTTTCTACCTGCTGCATATGATTTCTAGAGGCATACTACAATCTATTTTGATGTCAGTATTGGGTAGCCTATATAAACAATAATACGAGAGCATATACAAGAACAATGAATCTCACTGCATGTATGATGTAGCCTGCCTTTCAATACATGAACTTGAATCCCATCATATACATAGTCTGTCCACTATCTGGTGTCATTGCAATGCGTTTTCTATTCTTTCTTATACAGTAAAAAGGGGGAAGAACACTATATTCATATGACTTGTATTCTGCTTACAGCTTCGAAATTCCACTTGTTTCGTTTAACGTAAAGCCTTTTAAATATAATCAAAACGTTCCCGTGTTTCGGCGGTCTGTGCGCAAAATAATAACGAGTTGAGCTTTATGATTTATGATGAATTGAAAATGGGGGACCCTGATGTAAACAAGACGAAAGTCTTTCTCTGGTCTGCATCCCCTTAACAATTGTATGTACTGAGCTGTACTGTACTGTACCCATTCTGCAATCTGTTAATAAACTTTTCAATCAATCAATCAAGCTACGCGGAGCGCAGTCAGTCAGTAGCCTACACCCCGTATATTCCGATAACGCTATATAAACCATGCTGCATTCATTCTGAGAGAAAGATCTATTATTCCAAATGCTATTTATAGGGTTTTGACCATAATTACACTACAGTTGCTATTTTACAATGAACTATAATGAATTACGGTTCATACAGAACATCCAGTGTTATTATGCACAGAAGCTCATTTCCTTGTTGTAATAATATATTCTACCACTGGGCGCCAGGTACGCATGGTCCGAGCTGTGCGTAAATATAAGCACGAAGTCAAGTTCAAGTTGAAATTGATGAATCCCACTCTTTGCTTAGAAATGATCGTACACACAGGGTAAGCACAAATCTGTGCGTAGAACACGTTGATGAATGAGGGCCCAGGTCCCTGAGCTTGGCTATGAGTTTGGAGGGGACTATGGTATTGAATGCTGAGCTGTAGTCGATGAACAGCATTCTCACATAGTTCCCCTGCCTCTTGTCCAGGTGTGATGCTGCTGTGTGCAGCACATGGGCTATGGCGTCATCCGTGGACCTGTTGGGGCGGTATGCAAATTGCAGGGGTCCAGGTTGATGGGGAGGGAGGAGCAGATGTAGCCCTTTACTAGCTTCTCAAAGCACTTCATGGCTATAGAGGTGAGAGCTACAGGGCGGTAGTCGTTGAGGCAAGCAGGCTTGGATTTTTTGGGTACAGGGATCATAGTGGACTTCTTCAGACAGGTGGGGATGACAGCCTGTTCCAAGGACAGGTTAAATATGTCAGTGAATACCGGGGCCAGTTGGTCGGCACAGACTTTTAGGACACGGCCGGGGATACCGTCCGGT
The DNA here is from genome assembly GCF_963971535.1 of Notolepis coatsorum. Taxonomy (NCBI): domain Eukaryota; kingdom Metazoa; phylum Chordata; class Actinopteri; order Aulopiformes; family Paralepididae; genus Notolepis; species Notolepis coatsorum. The sequence continues at coordinate 82,373,067 of NC_140166.1, read as the reverse complement.
CCTGCTGCCTTCCAGATATTCACTTTCTTAAAGGTCCTCCTCACCTCATGTTCTGTTACCCTGAACACTGAGTCTCCCTCAGCAGCCCCCCCCCCCCCTCCATTGCAGTGGCTTGTAGGCTGGTGTTGTTATTCCCAGCCTCAAACCTCGCATAGAAGGTGTTGAGATCATTTGCTAAGGAGATGTCACTGTTCAGCTTGAGGGAGGTGCCTTTATAATCTCTCATCGTTCTGAGGCCCTGCCACATAGCTCTAGAGTCAGCCTGTTCATATTGCAGTTAAATTGTATGCCTGTAGAGCCTCTTTGCTTCTATTACTACTCTCCTGACGTTGTATCTCGCCACCTTGTGGTCATTCATGTTGCCTGCCACAAGCCCGGCATTGTAGGCTGCAGTTCGTGCTTTCAGAGCCTCACGGACGGATTTGTCTACCCAGGGTTTTTGGTTTGGGTAAACTCTAATTGTGGTAGTGGGGATTGTTTCTTCCACCAAAGTACATATAAAGTCCAGCACTGTCTCCGTGTAGTCATTTATGTTATCTGTGTTATCGCGGAACACACTCCAGTCTGTACATTCCAGTCCAGCTTGGAGCGCCTCCTCCGATTCAACAGACCATTTCTGCACCTCTCGCGAGACTACCGGCGCGCGTTTGATACTTTGTTTGTACTCCGGAGAAAGAAAGATAGCGGCATGATCCGACTTGCCGAAACCACTGGCAGAATGAGCCTTGTAGCCACACTTGAATTGCGAGTAACAATGGTCTAAAATGTTGCCGCCTCTGATGTTACAAGTCACATGCTGGTAGAAGTCTGGCAATACTTTTCTCAGATTGGCGATATTGAAATCGCCCACAACCACAATAGCAGCGTCACGTTGTGTTTGTATTTGTGTTTGCATGTGTGATTATGTGTGTGTGTGTGTGTGTGTGTGTGTGTGTGTGTGTGTGTGTGTGGTTAGTTATGTGTGTTTGTATTTGTGTTTGCATGTGGTTATGTGTGTTTGTATTTGCATTTGCATGTGTGATTATGTGTGTGTGTGTGTGTGGTTAGTTATGTGTGTTTGTATTTGTGTTTGCATGTGGTTATGTGTGTTTCTGTTTACATTTGTGTGTGTGGTGTGTGTTTGTGTTTGCATGTGTGTGTGTGTGTGTGTGTGGTTAAGTGTGTTTGTGTTTGCATGTGTGTGTGTGTGGTTTTGTGTGTTTGTGTTTGCATTTGTGTGTGGTTATGTATGTTTGTGTTTGCATGTGTGTGTGTGGTTATGTGTGTTTGCCAGGGGTGTAAAGTACTTAAGTAATTGTACTTCGTTACAATACTTAAGAACTGTTTTTGGGGATTTGTACTTTACTCTAGTATTATTAGGTTTGTATACTTGTACTTTTACTCAATTACATTTCAGAGAAAAATTACATACTTTTTACATTTAAAATGCAGACCTGCAAAGTACAAAGTACAAATCTCGCAGGTCCAACTATTTTAATTCTTGTATTTGTTTCTATGGCCAAACTAACGTTAACGTTATTAATCCTGCGGCTGCGCTTTATTTAAAAACAGCCAATCAATTCCCCATCAATGGAAAATTAACCCGCCCATTGGTCCTTGTGCAAGACTAGAAAGCCTGGTTCTTTGATTAAACACGTGCTATCAGAAGAATAGACGGTCAGAAAAAAAGTTTTTACTTTAACTTTTTAGTACTTAATTACATTTAAAAGTAGAAACTTTTTTACTTTTACTCAAGTGTGTTTTTAGCCAGATATTCTGACTTTTACTTGAGTAAGAGTTTGAGACGGTACCCATACTTTCACTTAAGTATAATTTCTGGGTACTTTTTACAGCCTGTTTGCATGTGTGTGTGTGTGGTTATAAGATTGTATAGCTTTACGCTCTGCTCTATTGGAACTATCCCTTTATCCACTCTAATAATGAATAACTTTCTCCACATGCACACACCTATTTACCTCCGCCAGGCCACACCCACATCCGCTCCTATATAAACGGGGTTGTGGCCACACAATCAGCTCCTTCCCTACTTTCACCACCGAAAGTGTCTGTATACACCACTTAAAGTTTCGTGCCAAAGTAGTTTGTTGGAGAGGAGCTACGTTGACATTGTATCTTTGTTTTTTCTCTCTCGCTATTTTTAAAAAAAACAAAGAGATAATGTCTTCACCGTCGGAGGGTCTAGACGACTACAATGCTACCCTCCACCAGCGCTTCACTATTGCGGCGTCCTCCGTGCGTCGTGGGGCGTCTCTGGTTCCACGGTCGTGGCAGGCAGGTGCGCCTGGGCGGCGCCCGGAGGAGAGTGTGCTTCGCAGAGGGGCCGTTGAGCTCCCATCTCCTGTGAGGTGGCCGAGTCCCGGCCCTGGTTGCCCCGCCGGAGGACAGTCGGCCAAAAGGCAGACAGTTCCTCTGGTGGCCGGGGATTTGCGTCGCAGACTCTTCACCTCGGCTCGCTCTCGTCGTAAGACGGCGAACAGCGGGAGTGAACGGCCTGGTTGTAGTGTTGTGCTGGAGTCGAGCGAGAGTTCTCTCGCCTCTTCTCCATATCCGATGGAGACTGAGGATTACATGGATGGGGCGGGGGCTCTCTTGTTCGAAGGCCCATCCGAGACGTGTCACTCTCCCCTTCAGGGAGTGGCAGGGAGTGCTACGTCTCCCTGGGGTTCCTTGTACTCTGGGACTGGGTTAAAACCTCCACCCCGGAGACGAGATGCCCAGCTATCTGCCGCGTCGGACGATGGCGCCCAGTGCAGCCTCCCGTATGCGAGGGATGCGAGTGACGTGGAAGAAGGTATGCAAGGGGAGTTGCTTGCTTTGTTCCCCTGAGCTCATGGCGGCCGCTGCAGCCGCCAATGGCGTGGCGTTGCCGCAGCCACTGCCGGCACCTGTTCCCGATGACATGATAGGTCATCTCTGGCAACGTCATCCTGTGAGAGAGACGGGCGTTGTCTGCCCATTCTTCTCAGCAATGGAGGCGTACGTGGTGCAGGGACAGGTAATATCCCGCATCGTTGGCCTTACCCCCGCCTACGTGCCAGTCACGTGGGTGGTGGGTTTGGTCCAGGGGCTAAGGGACGGGGTGCCTCGACTTGATAGCCCGATGGCAGCCATCCTTTTCCCCGAGATGGTGTGGGAGCCATTAAGAAAGCCAGTTCCCCAGGGGAAGTCGGCTAGGCAGTTGGCGTCGTGGAGTGACCAGGTGTACATCGCCTTGACACAGAGCCTGGCTGCAACCTCCAACATGTCGGGGCTGATGGCGGGCGGAACGGTACTAGATGACCATCAACGGTACATCCACGCCCAGGCGGCTGGAGCCATCCTGCATCTGACCCAGCTGCAGGCGATAGCCGCCGGGAAGGAGCGCGCCCTGGCCACTCTCATCCAGCACCACCTTTGGCTGGAGCAGGCGCGGATGCCGGACCAGAGGAGGATTCCACTGCTCACGGCCCCCCTCTCCGATGCTGGACTTTTCGGGTCGGCCATGCAGCAGATGACGGCAGCCTGCAGGGAGATGAAGGAGGAGCGCTCCGCGCTCCAGCCCCATTTTCCCAGACCCGATGCCACCAGTGACTTGAGGAGGAGGCAACGCCGGCAGAGGCCTGCGGCCGTTGCCACCGTCACCAGCGCCGCTGCTGGGCCTTCCGCAAAGAAGGCCAGGAGTGGAGGAAGTGCCGCTACCGCTGCAGCCAGTCGCCCTGCGCCCGGAGGGAATGGTAGGGATCGACGTGACCAGGAGGCTCCTCAGCACCGTCCCTCCGGGCCGGCTTCCCGTGGGGGCAAACAGCGTTCTGCACGCGGCAGGCGACGCTAGTGACTCCCCTGTTTGCCCCCCTCCCCCCAAAAATATGATTTTGTTATTAAATAAAGGGTCCCTCCTGGTGAGGGACTGTTTTTTGTTACAAAATGTGTGTTTATTCACTATATATTTTTGGGATACGATGTAAACCCTCAACTACTGTTGGGGTTGTGTTCTTGCTTAGGGAGTGGGGCAGTTTTCTCTGAAAATTGTTATTTGGTCGCTATTATGTATGAGCTTACCAAAGCCTGTGGCTAGCACTTGGTCGAGGACTTATGTCTTTTCTCGTCATAAAAGACGGCGTTCTTCTTGCAGTAGTAAGAGTGAATTTTTGCCTTTTTTATTGTATGAAGGGGGTTGTGTGTGTTCATGTTACATTTAAGTAAACGTGGCATTGGGTCCACAACTGGGTTGAGTGTTAGCCTGCAGAAGTGGTTACATATATTGCCATTGTACCAAGGTCCTTGGACCCTCTCTTTAAAATCTGTTGTTTTTTCTTTACTTTAGGGTAGGCTAAAGGTATACAAATGCGGGTGGCAAGTTTCGCACATGAGCCTAAGCCTTGTATAAAAGCCAGTTTTTTACACAAACGAGTTTATCGTCTGTGGCTGGCGTGCAGAATGTAAAGCTATTACCCTAACAGGTATATGCGCTTTCATGTAGCACGCTAACAACTGGTGTCATGGCGCTGCTTTGTTGTTGCATCGTATCATGGGTGTTGGGTCATATGGGGTGAACTGATAAACTCCTCCCCCTTTTACTGATTGGCCAGGGGGTTGGGCCTCCTGTCCGTCAGTCTCCCTGTCGGGCTGTGGGGTCAGCACGTCACAGGGAGGGGGAAGGGGGGGGGGGGGGTTCCCTGGTCCCACTCCATATTAGGATGGGTGGGTCACAGGATTTCCCCGGCCATGGAATACGTCACTGGGCGCGTTTTCTATTGGCCATGAGACATCTGTGAGTTTTTTCAGGCTCTGTGCTGCGGACCGCTGTCATTGTCAAAGTTGGATGATGAGATGCATTTGAAAACTGTTTGTTTTCTGCTCTGCTCTCTATTAAAATGTGTATTGGGCCTTTGGTCACTTGGCCCAATTATTACCTGTTTCAATTGTTACTCAGGTAGAGGTCTCTCTGTGGGATTTTCTGTCTTCCCCTCTTGTGTAAAGAGCAGAATTGACAGGGTTTACCCTCAGACGTGTCATATGAGACCCGTATGTGCTGCTCGTCCCAGACAGCATGGAGGGGAACGTTGTCTGGTGTTTCTTATTAGAATTCACCATTGATGTGTTTTGGGTTCTAGACGTGCATATAACGCTGGCCCTGGGTGCTTTCAATGTGGAACCACGTTATGGGCTGGCGTGCCTTGGTTGCCCAATTCATGGAAGCAGCGTTTTTTATGCGGGCGGCTGGGAAGGAGATTTTATCTCTACCGAGCGCCAGTGCACTAGGTTCGACTCGACGGCTCACATACATCTCCGGGAGGAGATGACGGAGTAGATCAATACATTGGCGGAGGGGTCTCACGCCCATGAGGTGGGCCACCAGGAGCAGTGCATTCGCGTACTGACCGTCTTGGTGGCGCCCTCTGTGATGTTTTGGATCGACACGCGTACCTACCCCCCTCTTAGGACTGGGGATGGCGGCGTGACTAGGACACGGGACTGGTTCTGGTTGCGCCGGACCAGGTCGGTTAACCCGTTGTCCGCCGGGGCGCAGACCTGCTGTTCTGGTACCCCGAAGGACTTTGTGCTTTTCCAGCGGGAAAATGCCGGGTTGGCCCGGGTGTCGCAGGGATTGATGTCGTGGATGTGTGTGTCATGTGTATGCCACTATGAGTTGCCCTTAACAGTGACGTGCTTGGTCCATACTGTGTTGTACCTTGCGCTGTGTTAGGGGGCCTGGTCCTTCTCCATTTATTTCACCCCTCCCTCCCCCTGCTGGGCGGGGATGGGAGGGGGCTGTCGAGGAGGTTCCTGTCAGCCCCTCTAGGCATCCCTGTGTAGGTCCCGGTCCGCCAGGGCCAGGTCCGAACTCGTTCTCGTCTACCTGTTGGCCTGGGTTAACCCTTTAAAAACTGAAACAATTGTACTGCTTGTATAGCCTGTGTATACGCGCAGTTATGTTTCTGAGTTTTCTTGGTGGGTTAAGGGAACAACCGCCTCCTGTTAAACTAAACATAGGGGGGTGGTTGGTTCCCCGGTGTGTTGGTAGCAGAGTCGACTCTTGGGTTGAGGCCAGGCTTGACCACGTCTGCCCGAGAGTGTGCCCCCGCATCTTTCATGACGTCTGCCAATTGTGTCAGCCTCTTCTTTGAACCTCGACCCCGCTGGATTGGGGGGTCGGGTTTGTGGAGGTTACGACATGGTGCACAGCATACCGAACACCCCTTCCGCCGGGATACTGTTCTCACAGTAGACCCTTTAGACGCCTGTCTAGTCCGCAGTGCTCCAGGCACAGGTCGAGTTCTGCTCTTGGGGCCTGTTGCCTGGATTGAGGGATCAACCTCCTTGGGGGTTGTCTCCCCGGCATGCCGACTGGCCCCACAGTGGTGTGGGGGGGTAGCCTCTTGTAGAGTGCTTCACAGCGGCGTGCCAAGGGGGGAAGGGCCTGCTCTTGATTTGGGCCCTGTCCGATACGCTGGCGATGTGGGGGGTGGTGTCACCAGTGACCGTCTGGTGGGGTCCCGATGCTACGACCTTGTTGGCCTCACCACGCCGACCTGCTCCGCGCTCCGCTGCTGCAGCCTTGCCACGGGGTTGGGTTCTTGACCTTTGACCCTGTGATGTTGGGGGCTGTGACAGGGGTGTTTTGCTTCCCGTCCGTTCCCTGGTGGCATGGGGGATGCGCGCCTGAGTGGTCGCCTGTCCTTCTGAACGAAGGTAAGTCCCACGGTCTGCTCACCCTGTGTGTTTGAGGTGCTAAACCCTCTTCGCACAGTCGGATCCGATTCCCTCCCGTCCTCCACTAGGGGGGACCTGGGGGCTCGGGTCCTCCCCGGTTCTGATGGTTGTAGGGGGCCTCAGCGGGTACATCTGTCAAGCTTTTCGCTCTGCTCAGCTCCTGTGTTCCAATGGAGCAGAGCGTAAAGCTATATGATCTATAACGTAAGGTTATCCTATAACCCTAGTTATATGAGTATAGCGAGCGCTCTGCTCTGATTCACTGAGGACCCCATGGTCTTCGCCTTCGGTGGTGAAAGACTTGGGAAGGAGCTGATTGTGTGGCCACGACCCCGCTTATATAGGAGCGGATGTGGGTGTGGCCAGGCGGAGGTAAATACGTGTGTGCATGTGGAGAAAGTTATTATTAAAGTGGATAAAGGGATAGTTCCAATAGAGCAGAGTGCTCACTATACTCATATAACTAGGGTTATAGGATAACCTTACATTTTGTGTGATTATGTTTGCATGTGTGTGTGTGGTTATGTGTGTTTGCATGTGTGTGTGTGTGGTTTTTATGTGATTGTGTTTACATGTGTGTGTGTGTGGTTATATATGTTTGTGTTTGCAAGTGTGTGTGTGTGGTTAAGTGTGTTTGGGTTTGCATGTGCACACTAAAAACAGATTGGTCAAATTTGACCCAATTTGGGTTATTTTTGACCCAATTCACTGGTCAAAAAGGGCCCGACCAGTGTGTGGGTTAATTTGACCCATTATTATTGGTTATTTAATTTGACCCATAACTTGGGTCAAATAAACGAATACTTTTGATACTTTTACTTTTACTTTTACTTTTACTTTTACATTTTAAGGGTCGAAATAACCCAACCTCCAAGTTGATTTGACCCCATATTGGGTTATACCAACGACCCATTTTAAGGGTCAAAATAACCCAACTTCCAAGTTGATTTGACCCCATATTGGGTTATACCAACGACCCATTTTAAGGGTCAAAATAACCCAACTTCTAAGTTGATTTGACCCCATATTGGGTTATACAAACAACCCATTTTAAGGGTCAAAATAACCCAACCTCCTAGTTGATTTGACCCCGTATTGGGTTATACAAACGACCCATTTTAAGGGTCAAAATAGTTGCTTTGACTGAATCTTGGGTTACATCAAACGGGTCAAATAGACCCTATTCACAGCAGCCATCTTGTGAGCCAGATTGACAACGATTGACCAACAGATGGACACAGCAACATGATTAGTTACACATGTGTCAGTCTGGTTCACAGGATGTAGGTTTACCCTGCTGTGTCAAGATGGCTGCTGTGAAAAGGGCCTATTAACACAACTGCTATAGTTAGTACACTACATTAGGTTGGCACAGATGCTTGATTGAAAGGTATAACAGTCTAAATGTGCTGAAATCAATGAAAAGAACAGACCAAGGCGTAGAATACATTTAACTTCAAAATGTATTACACTTGTTGCATACATGTCACAGCGTGTGGACATCAAAAAGTGCTTGTGCTGCTATAGTGCCCATGAAACACATCATGTCAAACTGATTTCCTGTTTAAATAATAAATAATAAATAATACATATCGGTATGGTTTTGTACTGCTTTACTGCCCTGTTGGAACACTCCCCCAGATATTGATAGATCAAAACACATATATACTAAGGCTGTCAAAGTTAACGCGGTATTAACACGTTATCGCCCGATTCTATTAACACCACTATTTTTTTTAACTCACGATTAACTTTTAAGATTTTTTTTTACTAGACTATACTCAGGTGTATTATTGATGCTCTCATTGATACTATGTTTGTTTCTGAAGTGTGTGTGTGTGTGTGTGAGATATATAGAGAGAGAGGGGGGTGAGAGAGAAGGGAAGGGGCAAGAGAGAAAGAGAGCTGGGAGAGTGTGTGTGAGAGAGAGAGGGGGGGTGTGTGTGATTACTCAGCCCTTGTGTGGGTGAATGTAACAAGTTCCTAACGTTTTCTTTCCCCTATTATTTCATGTACACTTTATTCATTGTTTTAATGAATTTTCTTTCTTTTAAGTTATTTTGTGCATCACTCTGTTTTGAATTTGATGCAAATTTGCAATGCATGAGGGTAATCCTTTTGTGTTAAATGGCTGCATAACGAAAGCATTTGTTGACTCGCATGTTGATAAGAGTATTAAAACTTGGAACTTGAAAAAGATCCGTAGAAAAAAGGTAGAAAAAAAGAAAAAAATTAGATTAATTTGTGATTAATCGCAAGTTAACTATGGACAATCATGCGATTAATCGTGTTAAATATTTTAATCGATTGACAGCACTAATATATACATATAGAAATACGGGACTTAGCGTCTACCCATCTCCCTCCTCCTCCATCTCTTCCCCCACCTTCCCTCCTCCTACTTCACCTCCTCACTACGCCACCTCCTCTCCTTATACTCCTCCTCCTCCTCTCCTCCACCTTCCCTCCTGCTACTTCACCTATTCTACCTCCTCCTCATTTGTAAGTTTTGCGTTACGTACGGCTGTCCTTAAGAATGCTACATGCTTGGACTCTGGTCCCTCAATATTATATATAACGTGCTGGAGAAACTCCCATGCATGAACACACTGCCTGGGGTACTTTATGTCAAATACATAAAATGCTTTAAAACACGTATCAACTGCCCCGAGCATTGTGCTTTCAGGGTGTGCCCGACCTGCATAGATCACGAATGCCTGAGCACAACATGTGTGTGGTTCTCCCAGCACCAAAAACGAGGGAGAGGGTCTTGCCTGCTGGAGGTACTCCACCATATTTGTCCCAACCTAAAACAAGCACATAAGCAAAGAAAGAATGTTAAATACAGGTGAATCTTGGGTTGACAGCAAATCATAAGCAAGATAACAGGTTTATACCAACTATACAAGGGAGCTCAATTAAATCAAGTTTTTTTTTCTCATGCCAATGGAATGTGCAATGACATTTTGGAGTGCTCAAAACAGTGGTTTTAACTCGTCTTTGTAAATTAGGGAAACCTCAATGCCTTTTCGAGTTTAAATTGTGAGGTTTTGCCCGCTGCTCACTACCTTTTCTCTGGTTCTTTAAGCCTACTGTTAGGAATTCCCTACTCACTCTCTCTAGCCCCCACCCTCTCGTTCTTTACTCTCGTTTACTCTCAGTGGCCACACCTGGACTATTATCAATTACCTCTCGCACCTGTGGTGGCAGGCTAATTAGTTCCCCTGTGGGCTTTAAATACCAGGGCTCTTCCCCTCGTTTCGGCGTGGGGTCGTGTTGTATTCATGCTGAGTCATATTCTCTAACATCTAGACTCTTTCGGGAGATCCTCTGGTCTACCAATGCTGTAAGATGGATCTCTCCAGCCTTGAGATGTTTGCTCCAGCCTTCGTCTGCTGTCGCCGTAGCCTGTGGAGGAGACTGTTCTGCGCTCCCTGTAACTTCCACGGGAGGCACCCCAGCGCTCCACTGCAGACCCCAGCGCAGCTGTTCGTCCTGACGCACATCTAGACCAACGCGCATCTCCCGGACCCTCGGGCTTGGCACGCTCTCCAGTCACCAGCGCGCAACGCGCATCTTCAAGGGCTTTGGCCACCTGTCGCCGTTTGCCTGGAGGGAGACATTGTACTGCGCTCTCTAATTCTCTACGGGAGGTATTCCAGTGTTCCACTCCAGACCAGCGCGCCAGATGCGCTCAAGCCTTCGCCACCTGCCGCCGTTTGCCTGGAGGGAGACACTGTACTGCGCTCTCTAATCCTCTACGGGAGGTATTCCAGTGTTCCACTTCAGACCTTCGAGCTTGGCACGCTCCTCCGTACCAGCGCACAGACGCGCATCTTCCAGACCTTCGAGCTTGGCACGCTCCTCCGTACCAGCGCACTGACGCGCATCTTCCAGACCTTCGAGCTTGGCACGCTCCTCCGTACCAGCGCACAGACGCGCATCTTCCAGACCTTCGAGCTTGGCACGCTCTCCAGACCTCAGCGCGCCGACGCGCATCTTCCAGACCTTCGTGCTTGGCACACTCCTCCTAGCAGACGCACCCCGAGGCGTCTCTCTGTTCCGACGCGCACACCAAGGTGTGGCGCGCACTCTGTTCCTCGGCTCCGACAGCGGCTACCCGGTGGACGACACCCTCGCCACCGCCACTGTTCCGACGCGCACACCAAGGTGTGGCGCGCACTCTGTTCCTCGGCTCCGACAGCGGCTACCCGGTGGACGACACCCTCGCCACCGCCACTGTTCCAGCTCTCTGTTCCGACGCGCACACCAAGGTGTGGCGCGCACTCTGTTCCTCGGCTCCGACAGCGGCTACCCGGTGGACGACACCCTCGCCACCGCCACTGTTCCAGCTCTCTGTTCCGACGCGCACACCAAGGTGTGGCGCGCACTCTGTTCCTCGGCTCCGACAGCGGCTACCCGGTGGACGACACCCTCGCCACCGCCACTGTTCCAGCACTCTGTTCCTCGGCTCCGACAGCGGCTACCCGGTGGACGACACCCTCGCCACCGCCACTGTTCCAGCACTCTGTCCCTCGGCTCGGACAGCCAGCCACCCGGTGGCGATGCCCTCGCCCCGCTGCTGTCCCTGTACCTTTACGCATACGCCTGGGTGAGTTTTGATTGTGATGTCACTCACTCAGCGTAGTGCCCTAGCCCCCGTTCCCGCTGCTGTCCCTGTTACCTTTACGCATACGCCTGGGTGAGTTTTGATTGTGATGTCACTCACTCAGCGTAGTGCCCTAGCCCCCGTTCCCGCTGCTGTCCCTGTTACCTTTACGCATACGCCTGGGTGAGTTTTGATTGTGATGTCACTCACTCAGCGTAGTGCCCTTGCCCCCGTTCCCGCTGCTGTCCCTGTACCTTTACGCATTCGCCTGGGTGAGTTTTGATTGTGATGTCACTCACTCAGCGTAATGCCCCTTGCCCTCGTCCCGCTGCTGTTCCTGCACCATTACGCATACGCCTGGGTGAGTTTTGATTGTGATGTCACTCACCCAGCGTATTGCCTCCTTTAGTTCTCACTTAGTTATTAGTTTGGACATTTCATCTCCCACTCTGTTTTGTTCTCTCGTGGATATTATTTTGGACATTTCATCTCCCACTGTGTGTTTGTTCACACGAAGATAGTATTTACTTTGTTACTTTGTTATTTGGACTGTTCTGCATCTGCTCTGTTTGTTCCCTTTGAATATTAACCCTCTCCTCTGTTCTGCAGAGCGGCCCAGATGTTTTCCCACCAGTCCCCAGTTCCTCCCTGTCCCCAGCCCGCCTCCGCGGTTCTCTGTCCCCAGTTCCTCCCTGTTCCCCAGCCCGCCTCCGCGGGCCTCAGTCCCCTCTGCCCCAAGTTCTCCCCTTCTAGTTCCACCTAGTCCCTAGTCCTCTATCCCTAGTTCTCCTAGTCCCTAGTCCTCCTTCCCTAGTTCTCCTAGTCTCTAGTTCCTCTGTTCCCAAGGCGTTCCCTTAACCTTCCCTTAGGCGTTCCCTTACCTTCCCATAGTGTTCCCTTTTCCTGCCCGCCTCTTAAAGGCACTTTACCTTCCCCTCTTGTGTTATTCCAGTGTTTTGTGTTTTCTCCCTTAAAGGGACAGTGCCCTTTTTCCCTGTTCTAAATAAATATCTGTTTCTTGGCAAACCATCATACCTGTCTTGTGTTGTGCGATTGGGGTCGGTTACAAACCATAACAGTACGACCCCACCAAATCGACGACCCCAGCCAGCACAGACGGTGTATGTTGAGTTTGCCTTTTTTTTTTCTTGTTCCCTCTAGCTCCCCTGTTAGCCCTGTTAGCTCCCCTGTTAGCTTGTTAGTCTCCCCTCTAGCTCCCCTGTTAGCCCTGTTAGCTTCCCTGTTTGCCCAGTTTAGCTTCCCTGTTAGTCCTGTTTAGCTCCCTTGTTAGCCTGTTACTCCCCTGTTTAGCTTGTTAGTCTCCCCGGTTAGCTCCCCTGTTTGCTTCCCGTTTTGCCCTGTTTGACCCCCCTGTAGCTAGCCATGCCCTGGCAGCTAACCCAGTCCCTCAGCAGAGCCCCTGTCTGCTAGCTTAGCCCCGGCTGCTAGCACAGCCTCTATGTTTATGCAGCCCTTGCTGCTGGCATAGGCCCTGTAGCTAGCCTTGCCCTGGCGGCTAACCCAGTTTCCCTCTGCATGGCCCCGGTCTGCTAGCTTGGCCCCGGCTGTTAGCACAGCCTCTATGTTAATGCAGCCTTGCAGCTGGCATAGGCCCTGTAGCTAGCCAGGCCCAAGCAGCTAACCCGGTCCCTCTGCATGGCCTCCACTTTTTTGTGTAGTTTATCCCACTGCTAGGACTGCCTTTTCAGCTAGCAAGGTCAGTTTATCTCACACAGCTAGGACTGTCCTTCCAGCTAGCTTGTTCTCTCATGCTGGTCCAGCCCTGTCTGCCAGCCTAGCTCGGCAGCTAGCGCAGCCTCTATGTTGATGTAGCAGTACAGCTAGCATAGGCCCTGTGGCTATCAGTGCCCTGGCAGCTACCCTTTCCCTCTGCTAGCCTAGCTCCGGCAGCTTGCGCAGCCTCTATGTTGATGTAGCAGTACAGCTAGCATAGGCCCTGTAGCTGTCAGTGCCCTGGCAGCTAACCTTCCCTCTGCTAGCCCTTTTCCCGGTGCTACCATGGTTACCCCTTTTGCTACCCTGCTTGCCCCTCAGTTCTCTAGACCAGTTCTCTAAACCAGTTCTCTAGACCAGTTCTCTAGCCCGGTTCTCTAGCCCAGTTCTCTAGACCAGTTCTCTAGACCCAGTTCCTCTAGACCAGTTCCCCCAGTTGCCCCTCTGCTACCCTAGTTACCCCTCGGCGACCCTGTTTCTTTTGCTAGCCCCACTCTTGTGGTGGCTTCCCCTGCTGGCTTGGCCAGTACCGTCTTGTTTTGCCCCCTGCCACTCTGTCTGTATTTGTTTTGGGTCGCCGGGTGGCTCCCGTTGGAGGGGGGGATACTGTGAGGTTTTGCCCGCTGCTCACTACCTTTTCTCTGGTTCTTTAAGCCTACTGTTAGGAATTCCCTACTCACTCTCTCTAGCCCCCACCCTCTCGTTCTTTACTCTCGTTTACTCTCAGTGGCCACACCTGGACTATTATCAATTACCTCTCGCACCTGTGGTGGCAGGCTAATTAGTTCCCCTGTGGGCTTTAAATACCAGGGCTCTTCCCCTCGTTTCGGCGTGGGGTCGTGTTGTATTCATGCTGAGTCATATTCTCTAACATCTAGACTCTTTCGGGAGATCCTCTGGTCTACCAATGCTGTAAGATGGATCTCTCCAGCCTTGAGATGTTTGCTCCAGCCTTCGTCTGCTGTCGCCGTAGCCTGTGGAGGAGACTGTTCTGCGCTCCCTGTAACTTCCACGGGAGGCACCCCAGCGCTCCACTGCAGACCCCAGCGCAGCTGTTCGTCCTGACGCACATCTAGACCAACGCGCATCTCCCGGACCCTCGGGCTTGGCACGCTCTCCAGTCACCAGCGCGCAACGCGCATCTTCAAGGGCTTTGGCCACCTGTCGCCGTTTGCCTGGAGGGAGACATTGTACTGCGCTCTCTAATTCTCTACGGGAGGTATTCCAGTGTTCCACTCCAGACCAGCGCGCCAGATGCGCTCAAGCCTTCGCCACCTGCCGCCGTTTGCCTGGAGGGAGACACTGTACTGCGCTCTCTAATCCTCTACGGGAGGTATTCCAGTGTTCCACTTCAGACCTTCGAGCTTGGCACGCTCCTCCGTACCAGCGCACAGACGCGCATCTTCCAGACCTTCGAGCTTGGCACGCTCCTCCGTACCAGCGCACTGACGCGCATCTTCCAGACCTTCGAGCTTGGCACGCTCCTCCGTACCAGCGCACAGACGCGCATCTTCCAGACCTTCGAGCTTGGCACGCTCTCCAGACCTCAGCGCGCCGACGCGCATCTTCCAGACCTTCGTGCTTGGCACACTCCTCCTAGCAGACGCACCCCGAGGCGTCTCTCTGTTCCGACGCGCACACCAAGGTGTGGCGCGCACTCTGTTCCTCGGCTCCGACAGCGGCTACCCGGTGGACGACACCCTCGCCACCGCCACTGTTCCGACGCGCACACCAAGGTGTGGCGCGCACTCTGTTCCTCGGCTCCGACAGCGGCTACCCGGTGGACGACACCCTCGCCACCGCCACTGTTCCAGCTCTCTGTTCCGACGCGCACACCAAGGTGTGGCGCGCACTCTGTTCCTCGGCTCCGACAGCGGCTACCCGGTGGACGACACCCTCGCCACCGCCACTGTTCCAGCTCTCTGTTCCGACGCGCACACCAAGGTGTGGCGCGCACTCTGTTCCTCGGCTCCGACAGCGGCTACCCGGTGGACGACACCCTCGCCACCGCCACTGTTCCAGCACTCTGTTCCTCGGCTCCGACAGCGGCTACCCGGTGGACGACACCCTCGCCACCGCCACTGTTCCAGCACTCTGTCCCTCGGCTCGGACAGCCAGCCACCCGGTGGCGATGCCCTCGCCCCGCTGCTGTCCCTGTACCTTTACGCATACGCCTGGGTGAGTTTTGATTGTGATGTCACTCACTCAGCGTAGTGCCCTAGCCCCCGTTCCCGCTGCTGTCCCTGTTACCTTTACGCATACGCCTGGGTGAGTTTTGATTGTGATGTCACTCACTCAGCGTAGTGCCCTAGCCCCCGTTCCCGCTGCTGTCCCTGTTACCTTTACGCATACGCCTGGGTGAGTTTTGATTGTGATGTCACTCACTCAGCGTAGTGCCCTTGCCCCCGTTCCCGCTGCTGTCCCTGTACCTTTACGCATTCGCCTGGGTGAGTTTTGATTGTGATGTCACTCACTCAGCGTAATGCCCCTTGCCCTCGTCCCGCTGCTGTTCCTGCACCATTACGCATACGCCTGGGTGAGTTTTGATTGTGATGTCACTCACCCAGCGTATTGCCTCCTTTAGTTCTCACTTAGTTATTAGTTTGGACATTTCATCTCCCACTCTGTTTTGTTCTCTCGTGGATATTATTTTGGACATTTCATCTCCCACTGTGTGTTTGTTCACACGAAGATAGTATTTACTTTGTTACTTTGTTATTTGGACTGTTCTGCATCTGCTCTGTTTGTTCCCTTTGAATATTAACCCTCTCCTCTGTTCTGCAGAGCGGCCCAGATGTTTTCCCACCAGTCCCCAGTTCCTCCCTGTCCCCAGCCCGCCTCCGCGGTTCTCTGTCCCCAGTTCCTCCCTGTTCCCCAGCCCGCCTCCGCGGGCCTCAGTCCCCTCTGCCCCAAGTTCTCCCCTTCTAGTTCCACCTAGTCCCTAGTCCTCTATCCCTAGTTCTCCTAGTCCCTAGTCCTCCTTCCCTAGTTCTCCTAGTCTCTAGTTCCTCTGTTCCCAAGGCGTTCCCTTAACCTTCCCTTAGGCGTTCCCTTACCTTCCCATAGTGTTCCCTTTTCCTGCCCGCCTCTTAAAGGCACTTTACCTTCCCCTCTTGTGTTATTCCAGTGTTTTGTGTTTTCTCCCTTAAAGGGACAGTGCCCTTTTTCCCTGTTCTAAATAAATATCTGTTTCTTGGCAAACCATCATACCTGTCTTGTGTTGTGCGATTGGGGTCGGTTACAAACCATAACATAAATAGAGGTTATGGGGGCCTGGGGGACTTTGGTTGTCAGACCTTGGCTTGGTGGTGCAACCAAACTCTGTGGGTGCAACCTATAGGCTCTCTGAAGCAGCAGATAGGCTCTCTGAAGCAGCAGATAGGCTCCCTGACGCAGCAGATAGGCTCTCTGAAGCAGCAGATAGGCTCTCTGAAGCAGTTAGGCTCTCTGAAGCAGCAGTTAGGCTCTCTGAAGCAGCAGATAGGCTCAAGCAGCAGATAGGCTCTCTGAAGCAGCAGATAGGCTCTCTGAAGCAGATAAGCTCTCTGGAGCAGCAGATAGGCTCTCTGAAGCAGCAGATAGGCTCTCTGAAGCAGCAGATAGGCTCTCTGAAGCAGCAGTTAGGCTCTCTGAAGCAGATAGGCTCTCTGAAGCAGCAGATAGGCTCTCTGAAGCAGATAAGCTCTCTGAAGCAGCAGATAGGCTCTCTGAAGCAGCAGATAGGCTCTCTGAAGCAGCAGATAGGCTCTTTGAAGCAGCAGATAGGCTCTCTGAAGCAGCAGATAGTCTCTCTGAAGCAGCAGTTAGGCTCTCTGAAGCAGCAGATAGGCTCTCTGAAGCAGCAGATAGGCTCTCTGAAGCAGCAGATAGGCTCTCTGAAGCAGCAGTTAGGCTCTCTACAGCAGAGAGGCTCTCTGAAGCAGCAGATAGGCTCTCTGAAGCAGCAGATAGGCTCTCTGAAGCAGCAGATAGGCTCTCTGAAGCAGCAGTTAGGCTCTCTGAAGCAGCAGATAAGCTATCTGGAGCAGATAGGCTCTCTGAAGCAGCAGATATGCTCTCTGAAGCAGCAGATAGGCTCTCTGAAGCAGCAGTTAGGCTCTCTGAAGCAGATAGGCTCTCTGAAGCAGCAGATAGGCTCTCTGAAGCAGCAGATAGGCTCTCTGAAGCAGCGGTTAGGCTCTCTGAAGCAGCAGATAGGCTCTCTGAAGTAGCAGTTAGGCTCTCTGAAGCAGCAGTTAGGCTCTCTGAAGCAGATAGGCTCTCTGAAGCAGCAGATAGGCTCTCTGAAGCAACAGTTAGGCTCTCTGAAGCAGCAGTTAGGCTCTCTGAAGCAGCAGATAGGCTCTCTGAAGCGGCAGATAGGCTCTCTGAAGCAGCAGATAGGCTCTCTGAAGCAGCAGTTAGGCTCTCTGAAGCAGCAGTTAGGCTCTCTGAAGCAGATAGGCTCTCTGAAGCAGCAGATAGGCTCTCTGAAGCAGCAGTTAGGCTCTCTGAAGCAGCAGATAGGCTCTCTGAAGCAGCAGTTAGGCTCTCTGAAGCAGATAGGCTCTCTGAAGCAGCAGATATGCTCTCTGAAGCAACAGTTAGGCTCTCTGAAGCAGCAGATAAGCTCTCTGAAGCAGATAGGCTCTCTGAAGCAGCAGATAGGCTCTCTGAAGCAGCAGATAGGCTCTCTGAAGCAGCAGATAGGCTCTCTGAAGCAGCAGTAAGGCTCTCTGAAGCAGCAGTTAGGCTCTCTGAAGCAGATAGGCTCTCTGAAGCAGCAGATAGGCTCTCTGAAGCAGCAGTTAGGCTCTCTGAAGCAGCAGATAGGCTCTCTGAAGCAGCAGATAGGCTCTCTGAAGCAGATAGGCTCTCTGAAGCAGCAGATAGGCTCTCTGAAGCAGCAGATAGGCTCTCTGAAGCAGCAGATAGGCTCTCTGAAGCAGATAGGCTCTCTGAAGCAGCAGATAGGCTCTCTGAAGCAGCAGATAGGCTCTCTGAAGCAGCAGTTAGGCTCTCTGAAGCAGCAGTTAGGCTCTCTGAAGCAGATAGGCTCTCTGAAGCAGCAGATAGGCTCTCTGAAGCAGCAGATAGGCTCTCTGAAGCAGCAGATAGGCTCTCTGAAGCAGCAGATAGGCTCTCTGAAGCAGCAGATAGGCTCTCTGAAGCAGCAGTTAGGCTCTCTGAAGCAGCAGTTAGGCTCTCTGAAGCAGATAGGCTCTCTGAAGCAGCAGATAGGCTCTCTGAAGCAGCAGTTAGGCTCTCTGAAGCAGCAGATAGGCTCTCTGAAGCAGCAGACCCCTTGCAAATGGGTGTAGCATTCCCTGAGGGGGAGGAGCTGCGCATTATATGGCTTTTTTTGCTTACCTTGCTTCCTCTAGAACTCCACCCCTCTTTTGCTAACTCCAAAAGCGGTACTGCTGGTTCTGGTGAGGGGAGGTACTGGTGGTTCTGGTGAAGGGAGGTACTGGTTCTGGTGAGGGGAGGTACTGCTGGTGCTGGTGAGGTGAGGTACTGCTGGTTCTGGTGAGGGGAGGTACCGGTGGTTCTGGTGAGGGGAGGTACTGCTGGTTCTGGTGAGGGGAGGTACTGCTGGTTCTGGTGAGGTGAGGTACTGCTGGTTCTGGTGAGGGGAGGTACCGGTGGTTCTGGTGAGGGGAGGTACTGCTGGTTCTGGTGAGGGGAGGTACTGCTGGTTCTGGTGGGGGAGGTACTGCTGGTTCTGGTGAAGGGAGGTGCTGGTTCTGGTGAGGGGAGGTACTGCTGGTTCTGGTGAGGGGAGGTACTGCTGGTTCTGGTGAGGGGGGTACTGGTGGTGCCTCCTCATCGATATCTTGATCTGAAAGACAAAGACAGAAAACAAAGAAAGACTTTTACAGTAATTTCAGTGCCATCCAGTGCAGCAAACTCCAACACAGGACCAGGCTGGCAGGACCAGAGACCAGGACAAGAACAGGATGATAACCAAGATGAAGAACAGAATAATTTGTGTGTGCATGCATGTGTGTTGAAACCCTACTGAACAATACTGCTTAGTCATGGAAACATTTTCATTGTCAAGAAAGTACTAGCTCTTCAGCATTGAAAATATTAGCAGCCTGATTTGGTACATTAGGTGGCTGGGCCAGGGCCTGGTTGTCGTTATGTTCTCCTTGCAAGTGCTTTCTGTAAGACCGAATGAAAGAAAATGTTCTGCTACAAACTCCCTCACAACATTGGATATAAGTGGATGAAGCGTTTATATTGTGTGCTACTCGTAAATGTGAAAAGAGAGACTTGGCATCACCTGGAATTAGCCTTTTGCATTTAAAGCATGTATACGCCATCTGCCTTGATATGTTAGAACTCTTAACTTAGTGATCACTTACAAATTCTCTGTAAAGTTTTGAGAACTTGAGCCGGGGGCCTATTTTGGGGATGAGGTTCCGGATTGTTTCGTCATCTAAAAGTTGAAACGCCTCCTCATCAATATCTTTATCTGAAAGACAAAAGACAGAAAACAAAGAAAGACTTTTACAGTCCAGGCAGCAAACTCCAACACAGGACCAGAGACCAGAACAAGAACAGGATGAGAACCAAGATGAAGAACAGAATAATGTGTGTGCATGTGTGTTGAAACCCTATACTGCTTAGTCATGGAAACATTTTCATGGTCAAGAAAGTAAAAATGCTCACCTTTAAAACTGTCTGTGAGCTCTGGCAATTGCCACTCAATGAATTTTTCTGTGACAAAGCTGTCCATCAAGACTGGCCTGAAACAAAAGAAAGCAATGTGGAAATGAACACATCTGCAATTAATTAATGCCTCATGCCCAAGTACTCAGCCACGTGTGCACGATAGGCCAAGTACTAGCTGACATAGCAGCCTAGAATATTTAGCACTGAATTCAGGTGTAAAAAGCCTCACCACATGTCTGGCTTCCGCAGTCTACTGCTTAATTTAGTATAGGATGTTGTAAATTGATGCTCGAATCGCGGGACATTAGAGAGATGATGGAAAATGTAGACCTCAAAATGGCGCAAAATGGCTCTAAATCACAGTATGTAGCTAGCTAGCCAACCAGCTATGTCACCGCATTGAGAGGACAACAGCTTTATTACACACATATGGTTAATAAAGATATCAATCATATAACGTTACACAGCTATAGATAATCTCCAGTTAATCTGGTATCATTACAACCCAAAACACGGTAAAATTTGCAATAACAGTAACGTTACTAGTACTGGTTAACTAGGCCTAGCTACTAGCCAGAACCTTTGTAATACTCATAGACTTGGTCACTTTCGGTAGCATGCTTGAACGGTAATGATTTATGTGTCGTGTCGTGTCGTGTGGCTTATTTATTAATAGAGGTTACCACATATTTTTACAAGGTTAGAGATGAACCGATTATAGAAATGAGTAGCTAAGTTGCAACTTGCGGTGGATAGCTAGCTAGCTAGCTAGCTGATGACGCGACAGATAGCTGTGAAGAGCTAGCTAATTTAGTTCCACAACGTTCACAGTGCATGGTTAACACGACGCAATAGGTACAATGGATGGGTTGAGATATAAATACTGTGCTAACGAAACGAGATCTTACCTTGAGTCAGTGAAGTCTTTTCCGTGATCGTGAAGAGGGTTTGTTGGACCGTGTTGACTGTGAACGTGGGACCGTGTTGACTGTGAACATGACCGTCTGACTTTGCAGATCCCGGCGGAAACACCCAGCTCTCTGACCCAACACATGGGTTATGTCTCAGAAAATTGACCCATAATTATTATAACTCACAAATTGGGTCAAAATTGGGTCAAAATTTAATCTCAATAACCCAAATAATGGTTATGCTCAGAGAATTAACCCATAATTTTAACCCAACACGATTAACCAAGAAATTGGGTTATAGAATTGACCCATCTGTTTTTAGTGTGTGTGTGTGTGTGTGTGTGTGTGTGGTTGTGTGTGTTTGCGTGTGTGTGTGTGGTTATGTGTGTTTGTGTTTGCATGTGTGTGTGGTTAATTATGTGTGATTGTGTTTGCAGCCCGGGTGTGTGTGTGTGGTTATGTGTGATTGTGTTTGCAGCACGTGTGTGTGTGGTTATGTGTGTTTGTGTTTGCACGTGTGTGGTTATGTGTGTTTGTACGTGTGTGGTTACGTGTGTTTGTACACGTGACGTGTGTGTGTGTGTGGTTACGTGTGATTGTGTTTGCAGCACGTGTGTGTGTGGTTATGTGTGTTTGTGTTTGCACGTGTGTGGTTATGTGTGTTTGTACGTGTGTGGTTACGTGTGTTTGTACACGTGACGTGTGTGTGTGTGTGGTTACGTGTGTTTGTGTTTGCACACATGTGTGTGTGTGTGTGTGTGGTTACGTGTGTGTGTGTGTTATCTACCTGCTCAACTTCATCCCTGTTTTGAATCTACAGCATGTTAACTTTTAATTATTTGTTACCAACAATGTTACTTTGTTACTTCAATGTGGAAGTGGGAGCGTTGCGTGTAGCGTGAGCTTGCCGTGTGCACGTGCAGTATTCACGACACAACACCGTGCGGTTTCTACAGAACCCCGGTCACGTTCGAGGTTCGCAACCGTCGGCTTCCCAAAACCCCCCGAATGAATACCCTTGCTTGTCTCTAAATTAAATTGCCACACGGGCAACTTTTAAATCGATGGCTATTAGCGACGTGCGACTGCACCTTCAAAATCACATTTCGTTTCTAAACACTCATAACGCATTCATGTCAAGTCAACTGTGCGGCGCCGAGCGGCTTGAAGGAGATGCTACTTTGTTGTTTAAAGGTGAAGGAGTTAATTAGGTGCAGACTGGTGATATGTATATATACAGTGTGAACGACAGGCCAAGTGGGCCCCGCTAATCACGCTCCCCACTTCCTTGCCCCTGTATTCATCTCCAGACATGGGCTTTTGAAGTCAGTGCTGTCAGGAGCACTGTGACATGCGCTCGGGTTTATTGGATTCCACGGGGGGCATGGGGTTGGGGTTGTGGGGAGAGCATGCTTTGTTTATTATGGTTGATTTTGAATAAATCTCAAATAAAACACAAAATTACATTTAAGTGATGTGTTCAAAAGAAGCTCTCTTAAAAAAAAAGAGCAGGAGAGAGATAGAGAGAGGGGGCTTGCATTTTCTTCCTCCTCTCTCTCTCTCTCTCTCTCTCTCTATCTCTCTCTCTCTCTATCTCTCTCTCTATCTCTCTCTCTCTCTCTCTCTCTCTCTCTCTCTCTCTCTCTCTCTCTCTCTCTCTCTCTCTCTCTCTCTCTCTCTCTCTCTGGTAAGTGAGTGCGTGTCCTGAACAGTAATGGGGCAGGGTTAGCTGTGCATGTTAATATGAGCAAAAGGAGGACGGGAAACAGTGACACTTATTAATAAACAGAGATGAGATTACAGTGCTGCTGGATGACTGGGTGTTCTACAGAGATCTCAGTAATTAGCGGTTTATAATATTAATGTAGATGCATATGCCATATCTCCATCCCTCGAGTTACTCTCACTCTGCAGAGAGAAACTCAGGCAACACGTCTTCCCAAGCCCCCCTTTTTCATCATCGCTAATATTTGTTCCCGGACAGACCGGGTTTTACTTATTCAAAGACAGCTGAAGCGAGACAATGTTTCACACTGTTGAGATGACAGTGTGCAATAAGAGGCGACAATTAGGCTGCCGGAATGGGACTCAAGTGACACAGGATCGGCAATCAATGCAGATTTTCAAAAAGATGAGCGAAAAACAATCTAGAGAATCGTGAAAGGAAACGCTTGTGACATCTGTCTCATTAGAACGGTTACTGTGGTTTAATTAAACGTGTGTGTTTGTGTGTGTGTGTGTGTGTGTGTGTGTGTGTGTGTGTGTGTGTGTGTGTGTGTGTGTGTGTGTGTGTGTGTGTGTGTGTGTGTGTGTGTGTGTGTGTGTGTGTGTGTGTGTGTGTGTGTGTGTGTGTGTGTGTGTGTGTGTGTGTGAAAGAGAGACATAGGGAGAGGAAGAGAGGGAGAGAGAGATGGAGAGCGATGGGGGGAGAGGGAGAGAGAGAGAGGGAGGGAGCGAGAGAGAGAGAGAGAGAGAGAGAGTTCCCGCTGGAATCCAACACATTAACTGGGCTGACGGGAAGGTTTGTGCTAATGTTACGTGTTCATACGAAGCTGATGGCATCACACTTCCACTGTGTGGCCGCCATGCAGATGCAGTTATGTTTACTCTTGAATGATATAGTCTTTGCAGCCTATAGCCTATATGTTCCACCTGTACTGTATGTAATTGGGTCGAATTAGCATTGCTCGGATCACCGATACATCTTCCAACTTAGTCGTGAAGTTGGCTCAGGAGGTAGAGCAGTCGTCTGTTAATCGGAAGGTGTCGAAGTATCCTTGAGCAAGACACGTAAACCCCTAACTGCTCCCGATGAGCAGGTTGGCACCTTGCATGGTTGCGTGAGTGAATGGGTGAATGTGAGGAACAAAAATGTTAAAGCGCTTTGGATAAAAGCGATATATAAATGCACCATTTACCATTTATATCATCACTGGACTACATTCTTGAAGTAGATTATTCTGTAGTTGCTACAACAACAACAAAAATGCATTCTCACTTGTCAACTTATCAGTTTGCTACCATATGTGTTTTATGCCTATAGGTCATGGTCAAGGTCAACTTTATTTATATAGCACATTTAAAGCCAACCGAAGTTGCACCAACGTGCTTTACAATATAACAATACAAAAAATACAAAATACAGTAGGCCTATACACAAAATCAAAAGCTGCAATACATTAAAACAATCACGACACAAGGCACATACAGTGCTCCTTATCATTGTTTAGAATGAATATATATTGAATATATGAATTGAATATGTTTGTTTTGTAGGTTAATAAGTTTGCATTTACAATAATGTTTTCAATGTGACTAAAGCTTTTTGTCAGCTTCTTGCTTAGAGTCTGCAATTCTACGCTCTGCTTGCCTTGTGTTTTAAAGGGGAACTGTGTCCATTTTCAGAATTCATTCATGTTGTCCCTGTGGTCTAAAACAGTCCAAAAATATTACTGAACATAAACGTTAGGTTATGACTATAACCAAGTTCTGTTAGTTAGGGGCGATGCTTGGCATCACTACTGCACTATCTCGCGTACGTGCACGCGTACTGAATAAACCACAAATGTACCTCTAATACCAGTATTAGTCTGACCACACCCCTCATCAGCTTACCTTCATAAGCAGGTGTGTGGTCACCTGCTCTCCTCCTTCCCAAGCTTTCACCACAAGGTGAGGACAAGGGCTGCAGCGGCCGTCTGATGCCAAGCATCGCCCCTAACTAACAGAACTTGGTTATAGTCATAACCTAACGTTCTGTATCGTTAGTGGCTTAGCTTGGCATCACTACTGCACAAGGGAGGCCAAGCGGAGCCACTTGGCTGACAAATACACCCCGCTGACAGCCCCCCAAAACCATCAGAACAGGGAGGGCCGAGCCCCCCCGACCCCCCCTAATGGAGGGTAGCCCCCCTATTAGGGACGTCACAGGAGGGCGACGGACCCGACCGTGCGAAGAGGCACTCAAGCAACTCAACGCACAGGGTGAGCAGACCGTGGCTTGACCCCACGACTACACACACGCACAACCCGCATGCCACCCGGGAACGAACGGAGGAACAACCTCGTTACTGCCCCCAGAATCACGGGGTCAAGGGCAAACCCAACCCCGTGGCAAGGCCATAGCAGCGGAGCACGAAGGAAGACCCAGACCCACCAAAAGGACTGGACTCCCTAGAATGGGGGCCCGGAGAAGTCCATGATGCCAGCATCAAGACCCCACCAGGTGGGCACGTAGTGCCCCGCCCCCCACATCGCCAGCGTATTCGGACAAAGGCCCCTCAGTTACTGCACCTGGTATTCCCAGGCGGAACCAACCAGGCCAGAACCTGCCCAGCTTCCGAGATCGGACGAGATCGGGCGTGTTCAGGTCGGTATGGCCGTAAGCTGAGCGGGCCCCGTCCCCCCAATAGTACACCGCCTGGCACACTGACCCTGCAGAACAGGCAGGCAGCATGGCCGGAAGCACACAAAAAAGGTTAACCAACGGAAGCAGGCAGCGCACCGGGGAAAAACCAGGCAACAGGCTGTTAACCCTAGCCTGGAGACTGCGGACGAGACAGGCGCCAGAGGGGACAGCTGAACACAGCCGCCCCGGCGGAAGGAGCGTAAGCTGGCGGTGTTGCATGACCAAGCCTCCATTTAACCACCCCCACCCAGAGGGGTCGAGGCAGAGAAGGCTGACACGATCGGCAGACGTCATGAACGTGCAGGGGCACCCTCAAACGGTGAACCCGGGAGTTGACACTGCTCCAACACACCAGGGAATCAACCACCTCGGTGTTACCCAATGCGGTGGTTGTTCCTATAACCCCTCAAGAAAAAACTCCAAAACACACCTGCGGGTATACACCGGCTATACCGCAGTACAAGTGTTTCAGTTTCCAAAAAGGGTTAACCCAGGCCTACGGGTCGCAAACATCACTTCGGACCGGGCCTGGCGGTACGGGAAGCACAGGGTCACCAGAGGAGGTCAAAAAACCACCCCCACAGGCCCCTCTTCGCCATGCGTGAGAGAGGAGCGAAAAATAATGGAGAACCAGCCCCTAAGCACACCGTACCTGGTATTCCCCGGCGGTCTCCCAACCAAGTACTAACCAGGACCAACCTGTGTAGCGGCCGAGATCCGACGAGATCGAGCGCGTACAGAATGGCATGGCTGTAAGCCATGACGACAGTGCTGAGTAAAAACATACCCAACCAGGGTCTCCATAGCGCTTAACCCTGTGACACCCAGACCGACCTGGCATTTTTCCCCCTGAAAAAAGCCCAAGTCCCTCAGGGTACCAGAACAGCAGATCTGCATCCCCGGCGGACAACGGGTTCAACTGATCTGGACCAGCGTGACCAGAACCAGTCCCGTGCCCTAACCACGCCGACATGCCTACTCCAGGAGAAGGGCAGATATGCGTGTCGATCTTAACATGAAAAGAAGGCGCCACCCAGACGTTCGGACGAACCGCGCCTGGTGGCCCACCCCAAGGGCGTGAGACCCCACTACATATGTTCAGATCCATCCCGTCATCATCCCCCAGACATGAACGAGAATCCGTCGACAACCCACCCAGGTCATGGGATGTGGTCGTCGGAAGAGGAAAAACCCCCATCTCAGTTGCTTTATAAAAACGCTGTTTCAACCACAAGCAACCAAGGCGTGCCAGTCAATCGCCTGTTTACAGCGAGCTAGCACTATACGTGCGTCGGGACACACCCCCATCAATGAACAGGCTATTTAGACCTGTCATTGAATCCCCAAGGCGCCCAGGGGAACGACAAGAGGGGTGTGACACTCCCTAACTCCAACACTTCTGGAATAGAAAGAAGGAAGCATCAACAGTATGTATCCCAGTCTACACAGCCGGGGTAAAAAATGTTCACATTTTTACATCCCACCACCCTCCCATAGGAAAGAGACGGGGATCCCCAGAGAGACTTCCCACGCGAGCTGTACAGATTGAAAAGAATATATTGCACCTTGAGCCATGTAAAAAACTGGTTTTAGGGCCTCCGGGGAAGAGGCACTGAACCCATACACACTCAATAAACGAATTGAATCGAATATACATACAATAGAAAAGGACCCGTCTAGAGGGTCCACTCACTTTGACAATCTGAGGAGGAAGGCTCTGTACTCTGATGGAGGCTTCCTCACATGGAAGAAGGAGTCCGAACTCACAGAAGGCCTGAATAGGCGCTTGGTGAGGAGGAGCCCTGACCACCCCCCCTGAAAACAGATCCATCACATGGACCTGAACAGCACACGGAAGTCCTACCAACAGAGACGCGCACGGTGTGCACACGCCCAATATACCAGGCCGTGGGACCAGGAACTCCCTCCCCCCCCCCCCCCCCCCCCCCCCCCGTAACGTGCCGAACCGCCACGTGACGGGAACCTTGAAGGACAGGGGGTGTACCCCTGACCGACAGAACAATGGGGAGAGGAAAGGTTACCAGTTCACCCCTTTACGACCCCACACCCATGATACGACGTAACGACAAAAAGAGAATATGACACAGTCATAGTCAGCTCTATGAAGCGTTTCACAGCTCCACACAGCGCATGAGCTAACCTGCTATCTGATTTTTACTAAGGAAAAACACAGAATAGAGAAGGCTCTAAGAACCCCGGTCCAACATACACATGTGCTTCTGTGGCCAGTACAACCCAGTTGTAGGTCACATGACACACACAACCCATCATCACCTACAAAAAATGGCAAAAACACTCAACAGAGGAACGCCGTTTTTTTCACAATGAGAGAATACATCATTCTTGATTAGTATCGACCACAGGCCTTGCTAAGCACACATGACAGCAACCAAACCAATTTCCCTTTAGGAAATAAGTTTCTCCAGCAGATTTAGCACAACCTCAGCAATCAAGCTAAGAGTTACATCGTATCCCTACCACACAAAAGACAAAATTAATGCACAACATGTCTGATAGGAGGTGATAAAGTCCCCAGGGAACCGGGGGGGAAAAACACAATCCTCCTATTTTACCCTCAATACGGCCAGTTAAAACAGGAAAACCTGTTAATGTGCGAACTCACTGTTCATTGTCATTACAGTCTGAGAAAGAACATTCTTTTACTCACTTGTCACCAAGCATAGCTTCATAGGTTAGTTGCCTTAGTAGTGAGTACACGGTACACATAAACACCATGATGTTTCTCACACAACAACCAGATCAATACATCACGATCTGCACGGAGAAGCTAACTGCCAGTGACAAAAACAGCTCACACACAACCCGCAACGTATCCCAAATGCATTGCAACAACACACGTTTTGGGAAAAAACACCGTTATTCACAATACATTTAGCAAAGTAAAACCAGAAGACGTGTTATGAGGTCTGGCCAACCCCGTACCTACCCGGAACGCAGATCAGCGAAGTGCAGTCACAAGACACCGTAGAACACAGCCGTCCTGTGTTGTTCGACCCGGGCAGCGTCGCCGCTCCACCAGTCGCTACAGTCCTCCTTGTTGACGCAATCCCCGTCTAGGCTCAGGCAGGGTCGACGAACATCCCCTGTCAAGGATGACGTCGTGGTCAAGAGTGTAAAACATGTTAAAATCAAAGCACGTTCAACAGAATAGCATCAAGCTAACGGCTGCTCCAACCGTTCGGGTGCTATTGCTTCCGCTCGCGAGACGCCGATCTAACGACGCACGCGATCAGAAGCGAGCTCCCGGCGGCGCGCGAGAAGCTAAGCTACCCCGCGCCAGGCCACTGACCGGCTAACCGTAAGCTATGAACATGTAAACAATGACATAACACTCACCCAGACAGGCCGCCGTTCTGAACCCTCCTCACTTTTAAAGAGAAAAGAGAAAACAAGACGTCAACACCGCTTCACAACGGTGACATTACCACGTCCGGCGGAATCAGCACAGTACCAACTGGCCTGTATAGCTGACTTTGAACATGAATCTGCCGCTATCGCACATTACATGCACATATCCCCTCGTGAAGGAATACTCTCATTTGGATATGAAAGATGGGGTCTTAACACGGTGACAGAGAGAATCCACTCGTCCAGAACACACAGGGATCACCAGTGTCAATGGTCGCGGCCCACTAGTTAAAACTATAATGGTCGCCAGACCAAGGCCTTCTGTCGCCTAGGCGGCTAAACAAAGGACCCTAGCCTGGGGCCGGTTTCCATAAACTTTGTCAAGTAGCCCCCATAGCACTAACAGACAAGTGGAGCCCGCCAGCAAACACTACTCACCCAACCTGGAACGCACCGCTCCTCACAACAGCGGCATGTCCGACAGTTCAGCTGTGGCCTGACAGGTTTCACCCCAACAAACACAGCAAGGAACTGCAGTTGAGAAGCATGCAGCGGCGTGCTCCCAATACGAAAACCGGTGGAGGGTTTTTAGAATGATCATCATCTTCTAGACACTCCAGTACGAAGACAATATCGCCGTATTTTCTCGAAAATAGTGAGAGAGAAAATAAAGATATGATGTCAACGTATCCTTGTTTCCCAAGCTGTTCCTAATCCAATTTCTTCCATCATGGTGTCAAGTGTGGGGATCTACCGAGGCACTTCTTCCTTGTGGTGAAAGCGAGAAGGAGGAGAGCAGGTGACCACACACCTGCTTATGAAGGTAAGCTGATGAGGGGTGTGGTCAGACTAATACTGGTATTAGAGGTACATTTGTGGTTTATTCAGTACGCGTGCACGTACGCGAGATAGTGCAGTAGTGATGCCAAGCTAAGCCACTAACGATACAGAACAACTCTCATCCAAATCCCCAAACTGAACTGTATGAAGTCGGAGGCTGCTCCACGGACAATGAATTGGGAGAGATGGTGAAGGTGACATTTGAGAACACCCAGGGGAATGTTCTGAGTATATAAGGGTACATTTTCCTGTTTCGAAATTGAGAACATTAGTATAGAATAAAGCAAAAATAAAAGACGAATACAAAACAAAACAAACATTCTGTGAGTCTACAAATTCAGGCTCCCATTCGTTTTCAATGGAGCAGCTCCAGACTTTATACCGATGACGTCACGTCACACGTTTGAGTGTTTGATTTCTGGCTTGGAAAAGACACATTAGAATTCTTGACTTGGGTGTTGTTTGCTACCATATTTTTTATGCCTAAGTAGGTCAAGGTCAAGTCAAGGTCAAGTTTATTAACCTAAGAGGAGCACCCGGAGTGTCCCAGGTTAAAAAAGACTATCTAAATCTAAATGAGATGTAAACAGTAGTACATGGGGTGTAACACTAAATTACAATGATTCTCCTTTCAAAATGCCTCCTCTGTATCAACCTCTGAATCCATCTTTTATGTAATGTGTGAAAGACACTAGCTAAAAAAAATCAAGCGTCCTTGCACTCAACACTCAACACGTATCAAGTTCAAGTTTTCAAGTTTCTTTATTAGGTGTCATACAGAAGTACAGAATACTTTATATAAAATGCTTCAATCTGTTTTGCTCCAGAGATTGTGCTAAAAATAGATAAGTATAAAAAGTATAGTAAGTATAAAATAGAAGTCACGTACGTAGACAAAAGCGTTCAATATATACAATGTACAATGCAGAGTAGAAAAGTAACTGAGTTATAATACAATATACTATATACTATACAGTACAATGCAGAAATGGGATGAGGTACAATTTAGGTACAATTTACAGTAAGGTGTAATGAGGTATGGGTTGTAGTGCAAATTCTTTGCCAATAAATATAAAGTGTGTTTAGGTGTTCTAAAGTGAGTAAAGTGGGTGCTGCAGTGAGTTGTTTGTTTAAAGTGAGTGTGTGCGTGTGGATGTGTGTGCTGTGAGTGCATTTGATGGTTGTTACGATTGTTCATTGTTCAATCATTGTTCATTGATCATTGAGCATCCTGATGGCCTGGGGATAGAAGCTCCTTCTGAGTCTCTCTGTGCTTGCCATGAGACTCCGGTATCGCTTGCCTGACCGCAGCAGTTCAAAGAGGCAGTTGTTTGGACGGCTGGAGTCCTTGATTATTCTCTTAGCCTTGCCCATGCACCGCTTGTTGTAAATGCCTATCGGCACGACACGCGATGCCGTTCAACTTCTAAGACCTGCCAATAATACTCCCCTGTGATTAATCCTTATAATTCTACGAATCACTCGAATCTTTGTGAATTCCATGAATGCAGATGTCTAGGGATTCAGAGTGAAGGGGATTACAAGACAACAGTGATTTTCAAGGCCCAGTGTGAATGGGTCCGAGACCACGCCATCATACGCAACCACTTTAAACTATCACTTTAAACAAAATGTGACTTTAAATAATGGAAAGGTCACTTTAAAGGAATGAGGTATATAAAAAGTAACTTTAAGGAAAGAACAGATGTGGCTCTTGTATAATATAGTTTAGATACATTAAGTATAATAATGACGGAGTTAAAATTGTATATTGTATAGTAGTGTACATAGGAACCAGTGCCCTCTCAGGAATTTAGCATGTCTATTTTTATCATGCACATCTTATGTCTTACCTGTTTTTTTTCGATGTCTATTTTATTATTTTATTATTGCACAATCGATGCGGGCATGACCACCTGCATTTCACTGTATGCCCTGGTATGTATGTGACAAATAAACCTCTTTATTCTTGATTCTTCCTTAAAGGAAAACTCCAAAATGTTGGGAAATTAGCTTATTTGCCATCTACCCTGGAGTTAGACAAGGAGATACATACCTTTTTCTTCTCTGTGCATGCAGTAGGAGTAGGAAGACGTTGGGAACTAGGCTAATGGAGGAACCTACTTCCAGTGACTGACGCTAAGCTAGGCTAATGGTGCGTGTCTTCCTACTCCTACTGCATGCACAGAGAAGAAAAAAAGGTATGTATCTTCTTGTCTAACTCCAGGGTAGATGGCAAATAAGCTAATTTCCCAAAATGTTGGAGTTTTCCTTTAACCTAAACCGAGCTTTTGATTCCGTTCTCCTTTGTTTCAACAACGTGTCTGTGTGAAAAGGGTTTTGTTAACCGCAAAAACTGACAATCGCTGGAGCTGTCGTACACCCCACGCGTGTTTAATATTGAACTCTCCATGTGTTCGGGGTTACACGGTGATAATGACGTTGCTGATAGCGCTCGCGGTTAGAAATCCCTCATGTGAGACGGTGTAGAAAAGCCATGCTGTTTAATTCATTGTCTCAAAGAATAACTATTGCTGAGGATGATTTATTCAGAGGGCTTATAATAATAACATAAGAGACAATGCGGCGTGTAAAAGAAGGATAAATAAAGCATGGCTCGGCCTCTCAAACATTGATACCGTCATGCTCCCGCGTTCTGAGAGATTCACACGCTTCCCCAGAGCTTCTGGACCCACTCTAACAGGTGCACAGAAACACACACGTGTGTGCGCACGCATACACACACACACATGCACACACACACATGCACACACGCGCGCACACACACACACACACACACACACACACACACACACACACACACACACACACACACACACACACACACACACACACACACACACACACACACACACACACACACACACACACACACACACACACACAAGGCGATGATGCAGTTAAAGAGACCATATTATGCTTTTTATATTTTCCCCTTACCGTTAGTATGTTATATAGCTGGAGGTGCAGGTAGAACCTTACCGTTAGTATGTTATATAGCTGGAGCCTGGAGGTGCAGGTAGATAATATACAGTGATTGTGAAGCGACCTTGGGTTCTATGAAAGGCGCTATAGAAATTTGATCTATTATTGTTATTATTATTAGTATAAGTACACAGAAGTAATCTCTGAGGTCAATAAAGTCAATGTTCGTGTGTAAACAACAGTTGCTGATTTTTGGTTTTCCATTAACTCATTCTGCGCCAACCACGTAATAATGTGTTTGCTCGCCAGCGGTTGAGCGTCAATCACGTAATATTATGTTTTTAGATCGTTTTTTTTTATTTAATTTTTTTTATATTCTATACACTCTCACGGACCTGGGTGTTATCATTGGAACTCATTCTGAGACCTCGAGAGTGCAATGACGGCCAAATCCTGCTAGGTAGCAGTATCGCCTACTCTTTGAAACCTTATTTCACACTGTGTGCTACATTTTATATGGTCTGGACAGAGAATTTGGACCTGGGCAAGTGAATGGCTTGATTCGAGCCACTTGGAACGTGTCCAGCACACTTGATGCATATTTTGTTGTTGCTGACGATCAGAGCATCACAAAACGACCCCCTCCCCCCCTTTGATGCCTTCATGATGAAACATAATACCTATTATATACCTTTGATTTGGAAATAGTATCGTGTCCAGGCGAGCAACGCGAACGACTTTCAATGCACATACTGTAGCGCTCCATAACTCAGCTTCCAGGAATTAGCCCGGATCACTCTGAGACTATACAATATTCACCACTCTCAAACTTTCAATGACCATTGAAATTTCGAAAAACTACATTACCCAGCTAATGCCAGCTTCCTGCAAGCAAATTACTTTAGCTGAAATGTTTTAGCTTGCCTTAGTTGCTTCCTGTTCGATTGACTCATGTCCGTACCTTGCATACACGTGACCACACACATTTTGTTTTGTCATGGAGAGGCCCACCCACTTTCTCTCCAGCCACAGATAAATAAGTACCACCCTCCTTAACAACTACCACCAATTACTCAGTACTCAGACAGAACAATGTCAAGCTGCCACAGAGAAAGGCAGACGCTGGCTACCAACGAGAGAGACAATATGCTGTGATGGAAGCTCATTTGTTTCCACCACAGCTGACATCTGGACAGCTGACAACAGAAGCTAAACAGGTTGTACATAACTTTTTCGGAGGGGAAGGGAGGGGGGGGGGGGGGGGGGGGGGGGGGGGGGGGGGCGAAAGAAACAAGAAACAACTAGTAATGTAACTAGTTACCTTGATACAAAGTAATACGTAAAGTTATTTTGATAACCTTTTAAAGGAGTAATCAGTAATACTTAATTACACTTCCGGAATAACTGGCTCCTCATTGTGTAATTATTTTAATATATATATTAGGGCTGTCAGTTTATTGCGTTAATTCGATTAATTAATTACACAGCAAATTATCGCGTTATGAAAATGAATGCAAAATGAATAAAAAAAAATAAAAAATTTATATACATTTTGTTTAATTTTTTTTATCTCATTCATTCCATAAGAACGTAGAATAAACATTTATAGATTTTTTTTTTAAATGGCTATTTGCATGTTCTTGGTATCTGATTCTAGGGACATCTATGGATCTCAGGGAATGTATTCCCAGTGTCAGAAATACTGTGTCTGTTACTAGGCTTGAGTAAATTGTAATGAACCAAATGAGAATATCAATTCAATTCCATTTTTATTTCTTTTTTATCTTTGACTGTGAATAACTAAAATTGACCACACCTGAAAAATCTAAGCAAATGAATAAAGGGAAGATGATTAAACAGAAGGTTTTGTAGATACAGTACTGAATTCTGCCATCCGGCCACATGCAATTTGAAATATGATTATAGAATATAGAATATCAGGCCTAAAATGGTTATGCGATTAAAATGCGATGAATTAGATTAATTAATTAATTACAAATCCTGTAATTAATTAGATAACTTTTTTTAATCGCCTGACAGCACTATATATATATTGTAGCGGCCTCTGCATGGGTCCGCTTCTCGAGGCAGTCGGGAAGTATTCCGTATGCGCTTTCTAAATCCAAAAAATGTTCTCCACACTTTGCGTTACGTTGCCAGATATACCACAGATATCCCATTTATTTAGGAAAATCAAAAACAACAAAGTTGGGACCAAAGCGGTCAGAAACCTGCCTGTGCCCTTCTCATTCTAAGCCCTCCCAGGTAAGTGACATCACTGATTTATACCTCAGCTGCACAGTGACCGGTATGCCTAGATGGTGCTGTTCAGCTAAGTGAGGTGAATCCATTTTCTTTAGAATATAGTTAACACTGGGTAAGTATTTTCTTTTGCAGGCCTCACAGATAAATCATAATATTCCATAGTGATAATTCATAATAATCTGCTTTCAATTCATATCATTCACGTATCCTTCAATTTCATATAATCCATAACTAAAGTACTCATATGGCTCTTACATATATGCAAAACACAGGAAACAGCATTTTTACAATAGGGGACCATTAACCATAAATCATTCAAGAGACACAAAGTATTAATTTTAATGGATTGTATGTGGTTTCTTTCAGTTGCTCTCTCTATGTTTCTGTTTGTCTGATGTTCTGTTCTAAGAGCTTGTACTGTGAGGGTTTGTCTGACCTTCCGTTCTAAGAGCTTGTACTGCGAGGGTGTCCAGTGGTGTCCGCACGTTGTCGACTGACTTGGCAGGAAACAGAGCACTACACCGTCCCTCCATTTACTGTTGGCTGGTGTTTCCTGGGTCCCTCCTGACAAGGCTGGGTCTCTGAACATGTAACACAGAGGTATACAAGGCCTTATTTCCACTCTGTTTCTCCCAAAGCCCAAAGACCCATCACTGTCTCTAAGCACGCTGGTTGGTTTCTCCGTTATACCAGCACAATGGTCCACCAATGGCGGCTGGAGAGTTCACTAAGCGATGCAGTACACAAGCATTTACAACACCAGTTACAAGTTGTGTTAACACTAGAATGACCGGAATTCCATAACTACTAGAAAGGCCATAACAGTCATTCTGACTGCTCACATAATTACTGGCATATAATTTCCATAATAAATAAGTCTTAATGGATGTGTCATGTTAGGAGAGGTTATAAGAAAGATCTGGACAACACTTCTAATACATTTTATATTTTATTAATGATTCAGAATAACACAAATTGCTTACCATAAAAGAAAAAGATTGATATTCACTATCAAGTGCTAAAAATGAACTGATTAAAAAAACAACTGTTAGGAAAACTCCAACATTTTGGGAAATTAGCTTATTTAACATCTTCCCTGGAGTTACACAAGAAGATACATACCTTTTTCGTCTCTCTGCATGCATTAGGCTTAGGGAATGCCTGGACCGTTAGCCTAGCTTAGCTTCATCACTGGAAGTGGGTCAGACATTTACCCGAGTTCCCTACAGTCATGAAATACACTCCAAATACAATCAAAATGCAACTCCCAAACGTTCCTGTAAACATGTTGTGACCTGTGTATTTACCACGTCTCCCAGTCACACAAGTCACACGAGTCTCCCAGTCACACAAGTCTCCCAGTCACACAAGTCTCCAAGTCAGAGGCGGCTGGGTGGCGCAGCGGACATTGCGCTCGTCACCAACGCAAGAGACACCGGTAAAGGGCGATTATCATGGAATGTCTTCATTTTTCCATGAAAACGAGTGCTTTTCAAAATGCTAGAAAACGGAAATGAAGCGATAAAAAAACAATCTGCTACGACAATGTTGACTGGAAAATGAGTCTTTGATAAGCGACGGGCAGATTAGACACATAGCCATAATTTAAAAAACATAGATTAGGCGATATTAACGTTAACATTGAAGTGGTGCTGAGCATTCAAGGAGGTAAAAAGGAATTAAGCTTGGGCAGTGAAAGTGTTAAGAGATTTTGTATTATGGGCTACTATAGTACATATTATATTATATACTAGCTATCTACTATTTATAGTACCAACAACACCTTGTACTTTTGTACCAAAGAATACCTTTGGGATGACAGCACACTCCTGCCTCTCTGCCTACGTCAAAACAGCAAAACAGGTTTGACAGTGGAACGTCGTAAAACTCTCTGCGTAGGAGTGTGGGCTGACAGTTTATCTTCTGTCCAATCAGGGGTATTGTTAGTCGATATAGGCTATAATATAATAGGCAAATAATATGCTATCTTAGAGATAAACGTTGATGTAATTGTTCTCAGTTTCACATCTTGTGCATTTACCGGTACAGCTCTCTTTGTAGAGCAGTGCAAAATGCCTATTGAGATCAGATGGTTCAGTTAGCTACATCAATATGTAGCTGTTTGATGTTTTAGATCAATGATGTTTGACAGAATTTGGTCGATAAAGAACCCAGGACGCCTATCGTAAAGAGTATAGGGTGTTTCCCGACGTTCCTGGCCAAATTTCCCAAACAGGTATCTGATATCAAGGCCACCTAATCATCCCTTCCCCTTAATTGACTGATATCAATCCCTGTCTCCTGAGCCGTTCAGCCATTGTGTAGTGTGATGTGTGCCTGGTGCCAGTGTATGGCAGCCATTGAGCCTGCGTAGCCCAAGGTTGGGTGCTACCAGTGGTGGTGAAGGAGGCAATTTCCACCCTACATTGTAAAGCACTTTGAGTGTCTAGAAAAATGCTATATAAATGCAATTAATTATTATTATTATTATTATTATTATTATTATTATTATTATAGAATGCTTCCTCTTTCCCTTGAATAAATGAATGAATGAATGAATGAATGAATGAATGAATGAATGAAATTTTTTATTTTACGGTCTTATTTACAGACAAATCAAAAATACCTGTGTGGACCTGCACAAAATGTACATAATAAGGCAAGCTCACACACAAAATCCAAAATCAACGAACAAAAATGCTTATTTGTGCCTATCCTTTACAAATTCTTAAAAACGAAATATATTTAATATAAGAAAGAAAAACTTAAAATATGCTGCAAGATATATTTTTTTTATTTTTTTAAGAAAAAAACAAATGTTTGATGTTTTACTCAAAACTGTACTCCTGAATTATTTTATCCTTTAAGGGTTTTTAAATCTCCCCTGAGAACTTCAACCCGTCACTAAGGCTATTCCATAATTTAACTCCCAAAATTTAAACACATCTAGCTTTTACATTAGTTCTTACCTTTTTACATGTTTTAAGAATACACAACCCTCTTAAATTATACTTTCCTTCTCTTGGTTGAAAGAGACAGAATACAAACTGGTAGGTTTTTACTCTTAGCACACAAGGTTTTTATGTACACCATATCTACAAGTTTTTATGTGCAGGACTTTATGAATAATGGATTTGTCGATTCAAGGTAACTAGCTTTGTTTCAGTGGCGGCTGGCCACTAGGGGCGCTGGGGCGCCGCCCCCCCCTGGTAAAGAGAGCAGGAGAAGAAGAAAATGTTTTATTTTTATTTAAATTTTAGACCCTTAAAAATAAAATAAACATGTTTAAAATGAATAATATTTACTCATTTTAAGTATGTTTGTGTTTCCAATGCACAATATAACGTTAATATATCAAATATAAATCATTGTTTTGTGATTCACATGACGTCACTGTCTGATATGAGAGTAGACTACCTGAGGCTGGGCGAGACGTATCGCCCACACAGTGGGCGTGCACTGGTTTCATCGCTGTATCATCGCAGCCAATTAAATAGGTCTAGCAAATACATTTAGCCTA
Source organism: Notolepis coatsorum (assembly GCF_963971535.1). NCBI lineage: Eukaryota > Metazoa > Chordata > Actinopteri > Aulopiformes > Paralepididae > Notolepis > Notolepis coatsorum. Next base: position 82,335,091 of record NC_140166.1, on the reverse strand, counting down.
TCAGTGCATTCAAATATGATGTAATATGATGGAATCGGAGCGCGTTTTCTAGCGCACCAAGCAAGCAGGGTCCTTCCGGATGATCGGATCCTTCCGGCAGTCGGGAGATTTTGCTATCTTGGCTGGTAGCTGGATGCAGCTAACGACGGTATGGACTGTTTAAACGTTACTGGAGTTTCCTTTTGAGTGGATTTAAAAAAAAGTGGATTATGGCTTGTTGTGGACTGGACAGCTGAATATCTCGCCCCATTCAACTCTTGTGATGGTATGTAAGTCTTGTAACGATAGCTTGGAATCCACGTCATGCTGTGTGGGTCTGTGTGAGAGAGAGAGATAGAGGGGGATACTAATTAATTTCGCCGCGGGGGGGCATAATCACCCGGACAATATAATGGTAACTTGTTTAAAATGACAAGATATACATACTCAGAGAGAGAGAGAGAGAGAGAGAGAGAGAGAGAGAGAGAGAGAGAGAGAGAGAGAGAGAGAGAGAGAGAGAGAGAAAGAGAGAGAGAGAGAGAGAGAGAGAGAGTTTGTGTAGGGCTATTGGAAACGTGGCTGCATTGACTGACTGTGATCATATATTGATTGATGGCAATGGTGATAGTTGTACTCTACCTACTTAAATATTCGCCAATGCGTGCCTCTGTACATGTTTGCAAAATGTTTGGTATAGCGCCCCCCCTGGAGAAGAATTCACCAGCCGCCACTGCTTTGTTTATTATTCTTCTTGTACGCTGTGACCTGCTGGGGCAGCGGACTGAGAGCAGGGGACACAACCAGGCTGGATAAGCTGGTCAGGAAGGCCAGTAGCGTGGTTGGGGTGGAGCTGGACTCCCTAGCGAGGGTGGCGGAGAGGAGGAGCCTTGCTAAGCTCCAGGCCATCAGGGAAAACCGCTCCCACCCACTATACACAGACTTGGCTGACAGGAGGAGCATGTTCAGTGCTAGGCTCACACTACCCAAATGCAGCACTGAACGGCACAGGAAGTCCTTCATTCCAACAGCCATCAGACTATACAATGCATCACTGTGCCTCACTGCATCACTGAGCACAGAGTGGCAGTTACCATCTTCCTGGACTTACACCTACTGTAGACCTCAGTATATTTTTACTGTATTTATTTACTGTATATTTTATTCCATTTTTATTCTATCTTACTCTACTCTTATCCTAGGCAACTTGATTTGATTTGTTTTATTATTCTAATTTGTGACCTGTTCTGTCTAAATGTTTAAATGTTGAGCAATTTCCCACGGGATAATAAAAGTATTTCTATTCTTTATTCTATTCTATTCGAATAGCTCTTTTCTGTCGTTTAATAATATGATCTATATTTGTTTTATAAACATTCCCCCAGACCTCAACACAATATGACATGTATGGCACAACAAGTGAAAAATACAATATATGCAAACATTTCTGATTTAACAGCTCCCTTGTTTTATACAGAATGCCAACAGATTTGGCTAATTTACCTTTGATATATTGTATATGTGGCTTCCAACAGAGTTTGTGATCTATAATCAAACCTAAGAATCACACGCATGCGTTTTATTTCAACAAAGGCATTCCGCTTCTAAATTGAAAAAAGCAGTTCAAACGCCGGCCTTGGCCTTCCCAGTGTAGGCTGATTCACCGGGCGAGTGATTGGATATAATAGAGAGTTGTTATTTAGACAACAATGAGAGATATCGTTCTGAAACGGCTGACGCTGCAGCCTCTGTGTGAGTGCGATACACACATCACACGCGCACACGGACACACGTAATGCACTAGTACACACACGCACACGCACATTCATTTCCCCTTCTTAGAAACCACCCTCCCCATCGCCTCAAAACAAATTACGCACACAAATATCTGTTGAGATGTTTCATTTGATCATTTATTTCCGAGCCAATGCTTATTTAAATAGTCCTAGTTTTTTTCTTCTTCTCTCTCTGCGTCGGTGGACGGGAGGGAATTCTTTACTTAATTCCATTAACTTTTCTATTGCAGCTCAATCTCCGCCGCCATGAGCATCAATACTGCGGCCCGGCTGTCTTTTAGCAGTTCCGCATCAGTGACCTTGGATAGAACATGACAGTTACATTAATGTCTCCATGTAAATTGCTCTCTACACATAGGCAACAAGCAAAAAAAAGGGGGGGGGACATGGAACATTCATTGCCCCCACGACAGGAGGAATTACAACAACATTCATTGTGCCGAGGCCCAAATGGCCGAGTCTATTATAGTAGACGGCAATTTCACTGAGTCTCCAGCCCGGGAAGACGGACAGCAGACCGGTGGAAAGGCGAAGAAGCGACGAGAGAAAGCTTTCCCTCTGCGCCTTTTAAACAAAGCGATGGGAAAAAAGAAAAGAAAATCAGAGGTCAAGGCTCTCCCTTCACGTCCATGTTCTGTTAGCGGCAGGTTTCTCTGCGAAAAAGAACATGCTTTTCTGAAGCGCACGCCGCGTGGCGTACAGGCCTACATTTAGAACATTCTAGAAGCACTAAAGGTGGGGATAAAGCTCAGGTCGTTGTTGCGATGTATAATGGAGTCCCACGATCTTTCGTTATGTCACGCGGAGTGAAGCGTGTGTATTTTAGACGTGCTCGTTGTTCTTTGTCTATTTCAGTTCTTCTGAAACCGTCGCTTTTTGCGCGTATACTGCCCACAGGCTGCGTTGAAATTACACACGCGAGAACACGGGGGGCCGGGGGGGGGGGGACGGGGGACGGAGAGAGAGATGGGAAAGGCAGTCACCACAGCTGGTTAACCCAGACTGTACAACAACAGGAGAGAATCTGCACATTGGGCAAGCGGTTGAAAGACTGACACCGGCTGTGTGTGATCTCAGAATAGTTGCACCCAGATGGCAACGCCGGCGAACGGGGCAAAGAAAGCCTCCTGACTTTGAAGTCATCTCTGTCGCTAAATCAATAAAGACGTTGTCTTTGTTTACGTCCTCTGTCGAGCTGTTTGTCTATCGATGAACTGGACGAAGCCTGCATGTGCCCCGACCTCTCGCTCTCTTGACACTTTATTTCTACAATAACCTGTTCTTAGCTCTATTCTATTTAAATCTTTCAAATTGTTCTTATGTACCCCAGTTGCTATTGCATGTACATATCTGTGTTTTATTACACATATATGTACATATATAGTTACATACCAACTATTTCGCCTTTTTTATTCTCCACCCATCGATCATCCATATACAGTAGCAACACTACTATCACTGACATCTAAGAAGGGAGATCCCCCCCCTTGAACGGCCCTTCTAAGGGTTCTCTCCTCCACATTGCCTGTGGTGCTTTTTTCCCTATTGCTAGGTTTTTAGTGAGTTTTTCCTTACCTTTGCTGGGGTATGTCTGGGAGTGTTGCATTTATTTATTTTACATTTATTTTGGATTTCATGGTGGGTTTTTTTTGTTCTTGATTTATTGTGATGTTTCTTCTTGACTTTTCTAAATAATACTTGTCCGGCCCATGGGGACATTAACTTGTGATTTCGGGCATTACAAATACATTTAATTTGATTTGATTTGAACAACCAAAAACCAGTTCAATACGACTGGACCATTTGTTAATGACGGTCCCACGTTTTTATTCTGATCTTGGAAAGAAGGCTTTTGAGGTTTCTCTGCATGGAATAGCCTGCAAGACGAGCTTAAACTACAGGACACATTAACTCTAAATTAATTCAAACATATGATGAAGACCATGGAATCTGAGACCATAGGAAACTGTACATGTTTTAATTGACAGAGCGTATTTTCTTTCCTTGGAACTGTGTGTCAAAAACCATGAGCTCACTTGTCTGAATGTTTTAATATTTGTTTTTGTCTGAAACGAATGTGTGTTTGCTGTCCTTCTTGGCCCACGTTACTCTTGTAAAAAGAGATTTTAATCCCAATGAGTTTTTATCTGGTTAAATAAAGGTTAAATAAAATAAAATAAATAATTTCGGAGACAGACAACACATGCGCTCTACTTTGAAGGGCCGATATTTATTCTGTAAGTCAATGTGTGTTATTGTAAACAGGTAGACCGCGAGGGAAGAAGAGAAGGGTATAGGTTGATATTCTCTGTGATCTGTGAGACTCAAGACAAAGCCGGGGCAGAACAACACGGACGTGTGATCTCCGGGCTGCGCACACACGGAGACACGTCGGTGGTGGAGGCCAGGGGTCTGTTTGAAGTGAGGTGGGGGCGTTCTGAACATGAAAGTACATCTGAAACTCGGAGCGCACAGGCCAGATGACCACAAAATGTCCCCAAGACGTGTCTACAGAGGAGTAGATCTCAGCCTCTGTCTCTGTTGAACCGTCCAATTTTCTCACTTCACAGTCGTTGCCCTGCTAAGAGACTATAGTGTACCCAGTGGTAGCCTCTCTCACTAGATACAGGATTTACTGTACATCTGGGGGAGCACACAGTGATATTTTTTGCAGTGTTAGTGATTTGTTTCACATCATCAATTGTTTTATTGTGAGTACCGGTGCAGTATAAGGTCAGGGAAAATCACCTGTATATAATAATATTATTTTATGCAAAACTATTTTTCCCCACATGGTTTTAATTTTTTTTTATTGCTGTATTAGATATGTTGGATATATCATATCTGCAAATGTTTGTGTTCATTATTGTATTATTAGTCGCCAGTGCAGTGATGGCTATAGTCTTCCTTGGGGTCCTGCACAAGGAAGCAATACAACACAAGTAGAATGAGCAGCCCACGCCATGTGCATAGTTAGAGACAGTAGCATGAGGTGTGGGGGGGGGGGGGGGGGGGGGTAAGGTTTGGGGGGGGGGTTGAGTCACAGAATTCTTCTCATAAACTATTCGCATAGACCTAAAATAACAAACGGCCTATATCAACTCCCCAGCTCCCAAACAATACAACAACGGTTGCATAGTATAGTTTGTTATCTGATCACATCATAAATAAATAAATAAATAATGAATGAATACTGCACCTACAATATAGTTTCTATTGTCTTGTTTTCCAGCATTAAACGCTATCAAGCCATGGTTATTATTAATTAATTAATTAATTAATTAATTAATTAATTAATTGATTTCATTCTATTTCGAGGGGGGTGGGGTGGATAGAATCGGAGGGATTTCTTTATTGTCACAATAGGGTTGCTGCAGTCGTGCCCTACACCCCCTCCCAGTCCTCCTGTTGTGTTCTATCCATCAGGATGATGAATGGAGGGTGTTTATCCCGGGACATAGATCTGGCAGGGCCCTGCCAGCACCGCAACACAGCATTTAATTACAACGCATGTCTAATTGAAAGGCCCCCCTTGGAAGATGGCGGGACGCCTCTCTCTCTCTCTCTCTCTCTCTCTCTCTCTCTCTCTCTCTCTCTCTCTCTCTCTCTCTCTCTCTCTCTCTCTCTCTCTCTCTCTCTCTCTCTCTCTCTCTCCGCTCCATATAGTAGGGGCTAAGAAACTTAATTAATTATGAGGCGCCTCCCCTCCCCGCTTTTATTCGGCGTCACCGGGTGTCCCTGCCTGCCTCGCTGAGCTGATGACATTCTCCGCCCGCGCCTTTCATCCCTCAGAAGAACGAATGGCGGCGGTGAGAGCGGTATCCAATGAACTGGAGAGGCAGCCAGTGAATATGTCATTGGGTGTGACTGCACCCTGAGTGAATTGTGATTTATCTGCACGGCTCCCTCGTCATGTTAACTGTCTCACTGCCCGCCCCCCCCACCCACCCCTGTGTGTTTGACAGGCCCAGTAGATCATCATGGGGATCTCTGGGTTACAGTGTTGACTAATGGGGTCTGGAAACCCTCCCCCCCCCCCCCTTTGTATTTGACCCGAGATGACCCTCACTTAGCAGCTTCCCCAATGATTTACATATCATTGTTTACATTCATTGCTACGTGGCCCCTAATCAATACTGGACATACAGTATAGTAGTGTGTGTCCGACAGTGGCTCAGGAGGTGGAGAGCGGTCGTCTGGTAACACCGGAGGTTCCCGGTTCGATTCCCGCTCCTCCCGGGCAGCGTGTCGAAGTGTCCTTGAGCAAGACACTTAATCCCCCCTAACTGCTCCCGATGAGCAGGTCGGCACCTCGCACGGTCGCCTCCGCCGTCGGTGTGTGAACGTGTGAGTGAATGGGTGAAATTTGAGGAACAAAATTGTAAAGTGCTTTGGATAAAAGCTGCTATATAAATGCACCATTTACCATTGTAGTGTAATGCCCTATCTTACTGTATGTGTGGCTCATGTCTTTATGTACAGCATGCTGGAGGGCCGTGAACTCCCAGACAATAGCAACACGGCCGCACAGTAGGCCTGACCCCGATTAGTCGAATAGTCGACTAATCGATCGAAAGGAGCCGTAGTCGACTGCCAACCTCTTAGTCGAATGCAAAAAAAAATATATTATACTTTAAAAATATAATAATTATCATTCTTTCCAAAAAAAGAGGCCTAGAAGCGTGGCTAACACTAATGGCACGCATACCAGCGATGCCAACTGCCTAAGAAAACAGGCACAGAGGCACTGAAAGAGGATTTCACCCATCTAATGAACACACTACTAGACTAGACAAATATCAAGATGTATCCAGCAGTGGACCAATTGCATGCTTTCGGCAGAGGACAATGAGCCTTCAGTCGACTGCTTCAGACATTAACCCCCACAGCCCAAATGGAATAATAATTTAAAAAAAAATGATAAATCTTTTTTTCAGGAGGGAGGGAGACTATCGGCAAATTTCGGCCAATCAAAGTCGACTATCCAAATGCTTAGTCGGGGACAGCCCTACCGCACAGTAACCTTGCTCTCCGGTCACAGCCGCTGGAGGCTTCTCCCAACGGTATCGTGGAACAGATCTTTGTCAACGAGACGAACTTGAAACTAGAAGAGAAACTTTGGAGGAACTTGAATCGAGGACGGCTCAGAGTTGTTGACAAGGCGCTCACTGATCAAAAAATATATAAATAAAAAAGGATGCACTTTAAAGTTTGTTTATGTTTGAATCGAGTGTATGTATGTGAATACGTAATGTGTCAGTAATGTCAGTCTTCCAAAATGCTCACAGGTGCTTGAGGTTTGGGCGCCGGCGGCAGGGTCGCATCCGTCGCAAAGGACAATGGAAAAAGTCGTCTTCTCTTGCTCCAAAGGAAGATGATGTATAGCGCGCCCCCGGAATCCGTTTGCCAGCCTCACCCATCATGCAACACCCAGGCCCCGCCCCCACCCGGGCTTGATTGGTGGAACTCTGAACCTGAGGAACAGTGTTGAAAGGCTGCCAACAGTCAGCCAACAGTCAAGTCGGTGCCAAATCAAAAGCTTCACAGCAGAATCAAAAGAATTCAGTCTATCTCTGCATAAACATGAGACTAGTGGTGGAGGTGGTGGTGGGCTGGCTGGCTGCGTGAGCCTGTACTGAAATCCACTGGTAGTTCTTATACTTATAATATATATATATATATATATATTAGTGCTGTCAGGCGATTAAAATTTTTAATCTAATTAATTACAGGTTTTGTAATTAATTAATCTAATTAATCGCATTTTAATCGCATATTTATATTTCATATTCATATAAATATTTAAAATTCAAGGACATTACATTATTGTAGCAGGTGACTGATCAATTAAATACACCAAGAAGAATGCTTTAGAAATCAATTTTATTAAATAAATAAAATAAATAAAATGAAAACATACCTCTCAATAAGGTAACATTTGTTGCTGATACAGCTAACAGTTTACACTAAGCTACAGTATCCTCAAATCAGGGTCTACTGCAGGGTCTACTGCAGGATCTAGTGCAGGGTCTACTAAAGGGTCTACTGTATGCATGACATCTATTCCTCAGCTTGTTTACATTGTCTGAGTGTAAGGCTGCCCTCTTCTTTTGGACTATGTGACCTGCAAGTGAAGAATGCTTTAGAAATCAATTCTATTAAATTGAATAAATAAATAAATAAAATGAATGAAAACATACCTCTCAATAAGGTAACATTTGTTGCCGATACAGCCAATAACAGTTTACACTAAGCTACAGTATCCTCAAAAATCAGGGTCTAGTGCAGGGTTTACTACAGGGTCTACTGTATGCATGACATCTATTCCTTGAGCCAATTGCTAAGACAAACAAGCTTCAGCTTGTTTACATTGTCTGTGTGTAGTTCTTTTGGACTATGTGACCTGCAAGTGAAGAATGCTTTAGAAATCAATTTTATTAAATTGAATAAAATAAAATGAATGAAAACATACCTCTCAATAAGGTAACATTTGTTGCTGATACAGCCAATAACAGTTTACACTAAGCTACAGTATCCTCAAAAATCAAAACAGCCCACAGCAAGCTAGTGTCTGGGGGCATGACTACAGGGTCTAGTACAGTGTCTACTACAGTGTCTGGGGGCATGACTACAGGGTCTAGTACAGTGTCTACTACAGTGTCTGGGGGCATGACTACAGGGTCTAGTACAGTGTCTACTACAGTGTCTGGGGGCATGACTACAGTGTCGGGGGTCTTTATCCATGGAATAATCAAAGTATACAAAGCATAATCCGTGCCTGGGAAGGCGGGCTGTCGTCGGCAGAATAATCCGGTATACAGGTCCACTCGCTCGTCGGCTCTGGGGCTCCTCGGGTGCAGCTTCACGTGGGGTCAACCACCCTGGATAAGCAGCCAGTTCTCTGCCCGAAACGATGGGGTACTGACTACGGTAGTATTCTCACCGCACGAAGCACTATATATTAACAGACTATTATTAGCTTAATAGACTACGTCCAACTCGACGATATAGTGCCAAATATGACTATTCAAATATTAATATACTGACTACAGGGTCTAGTACAGTGTCTACTACAGTGTCTGGGGGCATGACTACAGGGTCTACTACAGTGTCTGGCGGCATGACTACAGGGTCTAGTACAGTGTCTGGGGGCATGACTACAGGGTCTAGTACAGTGTCTGGGGGCATGACTACAGGGTCTAGGGGCATGACTACAGGGTCTAGTACAGTGTCTACTACAGTGTCTGGGGGCATGACTACAGGGTCTAGTACAGTGTCTACTACAGTGTCTGGGGGCATGACTACAGGGTCTAGTACAGTGTCTACTACAGTGTCTGGGGGCATGACTACAGGGTCTAGTACAGTGTCTACTACAGTGTCTGGGGGCATGACTACAGGGTCTAGTACAGTGTCTGGGGGCATGACTACAGGGTCTACTACAGTGTCTGGGGGCATGACTACAGGGTCTAGTACAGTGTCTGGGGGCATGACTACAGGGTCTAGTACAGTGTCTGGGGGCATGACTACAGGGTCTAGTACAGTGTCTGGGGGCATGACTACAGGGTCTAGTACAGTGTCTGGGGGCATGACTACAGGGTCTAGTACAGTGTCTGGGGGCATGACTACAGGGTCTACTACAGTGTCTGGGGGCATGACTACAGTGTCTACTACAGTGTCTGGGGGCATGACTACAGTGTCTACTACAGTGTCTGGGGGCATGACTACAGTGTCTACTACAGTGTCTGGGGGCATGACTACAGGGTCTAGTACAGTGTCTGGGGGCATGGTCTACTACAGTGTCTGGGGGCATGACTACAGGGTCTGGGGGCATGACTACAGGGTCTAGTACAGTGTCTGGGGGCATGGTCTACTACAGTGTCTGGGGGCATGACTACAGGGTCTACTACAGTGTCTGGGGGCATGACTACAGTGTCTACTACAGTGTCTGGGGGCATGACTACAGTGTCTACTACAGTGTCTGGGGGCATGACTACAGGGTCTAGTACAGTGTCTGGGGGCATGGTCTACTACAGTGTCTGGGGGCATGACTACAGGGTCTGGGGGCATGACTACAGGGTCTAGTACAGTGTCTGGGGGCATGGTCTACTACAGTGTCTGGGGGCATGACTACAGGGTCTACTACAGTGTCTGGGGGCATGACTACAGGGTCTAGTACAGTGTCTGGGGGCATGGTCTACTACAGTGTCTGGGGGCATGACTACAGGGTCTGGGGGCATGACTACAGGGTCTAGTACAGTGTCTGGGGGCATGGTCTACTACAGTGTCTGGGGGCATGACTACAGGGTCTACTACAGTGTCTGGGGGCATGACTACAGGGTCTACTACAGTGTCTGGGGGCATGACTACAGGGTCTACTACAGTTTCTGGGGGCATGACTACAGGGTCTACTACAGGGTCTGGGGCATGACTGCAGGGTCTAGTGCAGGGTCTAGTGCAGGGTCTACTGTATGCATGACAAATCTATTCCTTGAGCCAATTGCTAAGACAAACAAGCTTGTTTACATTGTCTGAGAGTAAGGCTGCCCTCTTCTTTTGGACTATGTGACCTGCAAGTGAAAATAGCCTCTCACATGGCACAGAGGTAGCAGGAGTAGCCAGATATTTGCGAGCAAGAGGAGACAGCTGTCCATAGGCTTTTGCGTGAGCTGCCCACCACTCCAGTGGACAGTCATTCATTCCGATGCTGGGCTCAGCTTTGTAGAGGTCTAATTGTCCTGACAGTACCCTGACTTCATCTGAATCAGAGTCTGAAGACAGCAGGAGGAGGGTCCTCTTCGCTGGTGGCTCGTCCTCTGTGGCTTGTGGAGCAGCTTTGTCTGCTTCTGGTCCTGGCAGCATCTCTTTAAGCCAGGTCCACACCTAATAAGAGGGACAATTAATTAGTTGCATAGGACTTTTCATGACAGCCTAAGGACTTAACACTGGTCTTCTCATTCACACACACACCTCATCCCTCTCGTCCTTTGGTACGCTCTTCAAGTCCTTGAATCGCGGGTCGAGGGCTGTAGCCAGCTTCAGCCATCTGTTGTTGAGGGTCGCTTTGCGTGCGTCCAGGTCCTTCGTGAAGCTGGCCTTGAACTTTACCATGTAGCCCGGATCCTCCTCGTTGAGGTCCATGATGCGGTTTAGGTGGCAGAGTGCGGGGAGCACCACAGAGCATGAGACGTAGGTTTCCCCTCCAAGGAGCTCAGTCACATACCTGCAGTGAAACAAGAGAGCGAGAGAGAAAGAGGTGAAGGTGTGTGTATGAGAGGGAGATAGGTGTGTGTATGGGGGAGAGAGGGGGGGTGAGGTGTGTGTATGGGAGAGAGATAGGTGTGTGTATGGGGGAGAGAGGGGGGGGGGTGAGGTGTGTGTATGGGAGAGAGAGGGGTGAGGTGTGTGTATGGGGGAGAGAGGGGGGGGGGTGAGGTGTGTGTATGGGAGAGAGATATGTGTGTGTATGGGGGAGAGAGGGGGGGGTGAGGTGTGTGTATGGGAGAGATAGGTGTGTGTATGGGGGAGAGAGGGGGGGGGTGAGGTGTGTGTATGGGAGAGAGATAGGTGTGTGTATGGGGGAGAGAGGGGGGGTGAGGTGTGTGTATGGGAGAGATAGGTGTGTGTATGGGGGAGAGAGGGGGGGGGTGAGGTGTGTGTATGGGAGAGAGATAGGTGTGTGTATGGGGGAGATTGGGGGGTGAGGTGTGTGTATGGGAGAGAGAGAGTGGGGTGTGAGGTGTGTGTATGGGGGAGAGAGAGAGAGGAGGGGGGTGTATGGGGGGAGAGAGAGAGGGAGAGACACTTACCTGCAGGGCTCAAGTACAAGCTCCAGCTTCTTCAGTTTGTCACACTCTGTGGGGGTCAGCATGGACAGCTTGTGGTTCTGTTGGGCCAAAGTGGCAGTCACAGCCTCCTGGTTCCTCAGGTACCGTGAGATCATGGCCAGTGTCGAATTCCACCTTCCAATTCAATAAAATAACTATTAGTCCCACTGGGGGTTGTTAATGCAGCATGATGCAATTGTACAGAATACAAAGAAATAAACACACACACACACTAAATTTACCCTAAGCATACAACAGGTAGTTAAACAGTCTCACCTTGTGGATACATCTTGTATCATGGGCTCTTTTGCTTGTCCGAGGGCAGTCTGCTGCTGCTGCAGTTCTTCTGTACTGGCAGGGCTGTGCTTGAAGTGGCCTACAATCTTGCGGCACTTTGCCAGGGTGGTGTCAAGGCTTCTGTCCTCAAGGGAGACTGTGATGGTTCTTTGCAGCACGTGTGCAGCACATGGCATGTGCTGGAACGGCATATAGCGCGCTGCTGCTATCATATTACGGGCGGAATCAGTCCCAATAGATGTGACTTTATCTTTTATATTCCACTCCTCTATTACGGTGTTGAACTGTTCAGCACACGCATCGGCGAAATGGCGGCCCACAGTTTTGGTCACCGTTAATGCAAATGATTGCAGTTTCCACTCAGTATCGATCAAGTGCACTGTGACACCCAAATAATTATGATTGCCCACCGACGTCCAGTGATCACCCGTTAGGGCCATTGGGCCAGCCCGTGCCAACACTTCTTCCCTCGCCTCCCTCTCTGTGTCATACATGTTGTGGATCCTTTTCATCACTGTAGCTCTCGAGGGTAGCTTGTAATTTGGGTCAGACGACGCTATTCGAAATGACTCCGCTAAACCCTTATCTTCCACTATAGCTATTGGCCTACAATATTTTGCTATCCACTTCGCGACGCTGTTGGTTAGTTTGTCTGTGGTGGATTTACTCAACCGTTTGCCTAACGGTAATTCTCCAAGAGTGGTTTGACGAAGCGTGCGAGTTGCTCTGGAGCTAACGTTAGCTACACTGGAGCTGCTCGAACAACTTGCCTGGACATGTTTAGCGTTCATGTGATACGTTAGACTAGAGCAGCTTCGGTGATACGCAAATTCTTTTTGACATAAGCTACATATTACAATGGTCTTGTTTACTGTCCCATCTATATTCTTTTTGAAATTGAACTTGCCGTTCATAGGTCCCAGGAGTATCGCCTCGGGTGATGCTGACATCTTGTTCCAGCTGAGCTAATTCCTTTGTGTGTTTGTTTTGTTTGATAGACGACGCATGTGTGAAGTGACGATCAAGTAGGCTACGGGTCATTCAATGGGCCAAGTTTAATACGCCCAACTCAAGCGTGGATTTCAAAATAAAAGCGCACCGATTTGCCACTTGTCTAAAGTAAATATAGGTCGGCTGTAATTAATTTTGCGTCAATTTTCATAACGCGATAATTTGCTGTGTAATTAATTAATCTAATTAACGCGATAAACTGACAGCCCTAATATATATATACACTTAGTTCTTATAATATAAAAAGTCTGTTAAAGGGGTAAAACTATGGAATAACTTTGACAAAGAAGTAAAAATGTGTAGTTTGATGTATACATTTATTAAGAAATTATTCAAATATAAGGTGATACATAAATATAAAACCATATTATTAATCTAATTATATTTTATTATAACATAACTGTATTCAAATTGTGACCAAACAAATTTATACATTTTGATTGATAAATTGATAAAACAAATAAATAAATGTGTAGTTTTGTATAAAACTATGAAACTTTTGTAACGTTTTGTTTTTGCAAAATGATGTACTGAATTATGTTTCTTTCTTCTTTTTTTTGGTGTAAATAATGTAATGTAAAAATGGTAAGCAATTATAAGCCTCGGCTTCAGCCTACACCTTTTCGGTAATTTTCTTACATTTATAAATGTTCTACTACTGTACATTGCTTTGTAAAAGAAGGCCGAAATAAAATCATTCATTCATTCATTCATTCATTCATTCATTCATTCATTCATTCATTCATTCATTCATTCATTCATTCATTCATTCATTCATTCATTCATTCATTCATTCATACACACATCCACCACCCCTATGATCATGTTCTAATGTCCTCTAATGATCCTTGTTTAGTTATCTACACCTGTGACCCCCGTTTCCATCAGGGGAGTTGATGTGGACATGGTTGAGGTGTACAAATATATCGGTGTGCACATCGACAACAAACTGAACGGGTCAAAACATGCAGAGGCACTGTACAAGAAGGGCCAGAGCCGACTCTACTTCCTCAGAAGGCTGAGATCCTTCAATGTCTGTACAAGGATGTTGAGGATGTTCTATGAGTCGGTGGTGGCGGGCTCCTTCTTGTACGCTGTGACCTGCTGGGGCAGCGGACTGAGAGCAGGGGACACAAACAGGCTGGATAAGCTGGTCAGGAAGGTCAGTAGCGTGGTTGGGGTGGAGCTGGACTCCCTAGCGCGAGGGTGGCGGAGAGGAGGAGCCTTGCTAAGCTCCAGGCCATCAGGGAAAACCCCTCCCACCCACTATACACAGACTTGGCTGACAGGAGGAGCATGTTCAGTGCTAGGCTCACACTACCCAAATGCAGCATTGAACGGCACAGGAAGTCCTTCATTCCAACAGCCATCAGACTATACAATGCATCACTGTGCCTCACTGCATCACTGAGCACAGAGTGGCAGGTACCATCTTCTGGACTTGGTTTGAAACAGCACTGTGCAATATTACACCTACTGTAGACCTCAGTATATTTTTACTGTATTTATTTACTGTATATTTTATTTCATTTTTATTCTATTTTACTCTACTCTTATCCTAGGCAACTTGATTTGATTCATTTTATTATTCTAATTCGTGACCTGTTCTGTCTAAATGTTTAAATGTTGAGCGATTTGCAGTGTCAAATTTCCCACGGGATAATAAAAGTATTTCTATTCTATTCTATTCTATTCTATTCTATTCTATTCTATTCTATTCTATTCTATTCTATTCTATTCTATCTAGTCTGTTTCTTTATACTTTGCCACCATTGGACCTCCTTCAGTGCCAGTGAGATACATAGGAAGTTACTTTAGAGAGGCAATTATCAATTACTGGTCTAATTATCGGCCTCTCTCCGGTGTACTGGGACTACCACCTGCAGTGGGGAGGAGCCCGGAGACAATGTCTCTACATTTACATTTACATTTACATTTAGTCATCTAGCTGACGCTTTTATCCAAAGTGATTTACAAGTTCTGTACGACAAGTCATCAGGAAGGGCACAACTCTATCAGCTGAGTAACAATGTTCATCAAAGTGTTGAGTGCTACAGTGTAGGTTAGTATATTAGGACAAGTGCATATTAGTTAGGGTAAGACTTTTTATTTTTATTTTTTCATGTAATGGTTGAAGAAGTGTGTCTTTAGTCGACGGCGAAAGATTGGACGGGTTTTGGCTGTCCTAACTGTGGTGGGAAGTTTGTTCCACCATTGTGGGGCAAGGACTGAGAATAGGCGGCTTCTCCTTGATGACCCTCCCGGAGCTCGGATAGGAGTGGATCTGAGGCGGCCAGAAGATGCTAACTGGGACACGAGACAAGGAACAATCTAAATAATTTCATAATGATAAATTATACATACAAAATTACTCAACTGTAAACTTTCAATCTTACAATTAGAAGTAAATTATTTTATAAAGAAGTGTTATTTTTTTAATAAAATTTTATTCAGTTCAATTGAACAGTCCAGTAGATGCTCCCAGTAGCTGTAGCTGCTCCCAGTAGCTTCTCCCAGTAACTGTTGTGCATTCATATACATATCTGCTATAGAGCTCCCCAGCCCCGCCCAGGTGACGTACCACTGGTCCCCCGTTTCAGAAGAAGATATATGGGTATATGGCTGAAATAGTTTTTTTTACTCAGAGTTAACATTCAAAACATTCAATGTGGCGTTTTGTAAGGATGGAGGTAGGTGAGTTCCAATTGTTGTAGGCAATCACAGAGACGGAGATGGTATACTCTTGAACAGGTTCGACTTTAATAGTAAAGAACACAAAGAGTAATACTAGGATACTATGCCGAGGGGCAAAGGTAAGAGGGAATAAGATAATGGAGCTTAGTGGTGGACCAGAGCTGGAACCGACCGCGTTATCTCTGAACGCCTATAGTGAAGACCTGACGAATAACAAGCAGAAGGAAGGAATGTTAAATAGACACCAAATACCGACATTCCACACACACCCCCGTGACAGCCAATCAGAAGCCAACCCCTAAGTGACAGCACTAAATGACAGGGAAAACAAGTGACAGTAGTCAGGTGACAGATGACAGAAATGGTGGGTGGTTCCCGACCGTAGTCAGTAACCAGAACGTAACAGTACCCTCCCCCGACGAACGGCACCAGACGTTCACCTGGGGGCCTCGGGATTCAGCCGCCGGAAATCAACGATCAGGCTGGGATCTAAAATGTCCCTTTGAGGCACCCAAGAACGCTCTTCTATCCCGTACCCCTCCCAATCCACCAAGAACTGAAACCCCCTACCCCTCCGCCTACAACCCAGTATCCTCCGCACCGTGTAAATGGGCTGACCACCAATAAACCGAGGCGGAGGAACCGTAGGCAGTGGCGGGGCCAAGGGCGATGAGAGGAATGGCTTCAACAGGGACACATGAAACGTCGGATGAACACTCATAGAGCTCGGAAGCCGTAGCCTGTAAGCCACAGGATTCACCCGACGCACCACTTTAAAGGGCCCTATAAAGCGAGGAGCCAGCTTCCTGGATTCCACCCGGAGAGGGAGATCCCGGGTGGAAAGCCAAACCCGCTGCCC
Source organism: Notolepis coatsorum (assembly GCF_963971535.1). Taxonomy (NCBI): domain Eukaryota; kingdom Metazoa; phylum Chordata; class Actinopteri; order Aulopiformes; family Paralepididae; genus Notolepis; species Notolepis coatsorum. Next base: position 82,318,634 of record NC_140166.1, on the reverse strand, counting down.
AGGACGGTAAACCGGAGCCGGACGACGCTTGCGGTTAGCCTGCCGCTGGGTACTAACCGAAACCTTCTGCAGCGCCGCCCGGACCTGCTTCCACGTCCTGCGGCAACGAGCCACATGTGCCTGGGCCGAGGGCACCTCCGCCTCCTGCTTCTGCTCGGGAAACAGAGGAGGTTGAAAACCATACTGACACTGAAAGGGAGACATACCGGTAGAGGAGGAGAGGAGGGTATTATGCGCATACTCAGCCCAGGCCAACCTCCTACTCCACGTTGCCGGGCAACCGGCAACGTAACACCTCAAGACCCCCTCCAGGTCCTGGTTGACGCGCTCCGTCTGCCCATTCGACTGCGGATGAAACCCAGACGAAAGGCTGACGGAGGCGCCGAGACCGGCGGCAAACGCCTTCCAGAACCTGGAAGCGAACTGAGGACCCCGGTCCGACACGATATCCACCGGAAGCCCGTGGACTCGAAAGACATGCTGTATCACCAGATCAGCAGACTCTCGGGCCGATGGAAGCTTGGGGAGAGGAACCAAGTGAGCCGCCTTAGAGAACCGGTCCACCACCACCAAAATGGCGGTGAACACGTCCGAAAGGGGGAGGCCAGAAATAAATTCCAGGGATATGTGCGACTAGGGCCGTTTAGGAATAGGAAGTGGCCGGAGGAGACCTGCTGGTGCACGGCGAGAGGTCTTACTGCGCGCGCACACCGGGCAGGCCACCACAAAGGAACGCGTATCCCCCTCCACTGTCGGCCACCAGAACCTCCTACGGATAAATTCCAGGGTCCTGGTGGCCCCAGGGTGGCTGGTGAGGGATGAGGCATGTGCCCACTGCAGCAAACGTGAGCGTGCCGCCTTGGGTACATACGACCGCCCCGGAGGGCCCCCACCAGGATCGGGCTCCCGCGTCAGCGCCGACCTTACCACCTTATCTATGCCCAAAGACACGGGTGCCAAAATCAAGGCCGGTGGAATAATGGGATGGGGCTGCTCGTCCCGACCAGGAAGATCAAACTGGCGCGATAACGCGTCGGGTTTGATATTCTTGGAACCGGCCTATAGGAGATGGTAAATCGAAATCTTGTGAAGAATAACGCCCACCTGGCCTGGCGAGCGTTAAGGCGTTTAGCCCCTTGGATGTAAGCCAAGTTCTAATGATCGGTCCAAACAATGAAAGGATGTGCCGCCCCCTCCAACCAATGTCTCCATTCCTCCAGTGCCAACTTGATAGCCAATAACTCCCGATTACCCACGTCGTAGTTACGCTCGGCTGGTGACAGACGGCGAGAAAAAAAAGCACACGGGTGCACTTTCCCATCCTTTAAGCATCTCTGAGAGAGCACCCCCCCCACGCGATGTCAGAGGCATCCACCTCCACAATGAACGGAACCTCCGCATCGTGGCGGATCAATACAGGAGCGGAGGTAAACCGACGTGTGAGGTCGCAGAAGGCTGACTCTGCCCTAGGCGACCATTGAAAGCCAGGGAGAGAGGACTTAGTGAGAGCTGTTAACGGATTGGCTAAGGCGCTAAAGTTGCGAATAAAGCGTCTGTAAACATTTGCAAAGCCCAAAAACCGTTGTAACCCCTTGAGCGACGAAGGCCGTGGCCAGTCCAAGACTGCACTCACCTTGGCCGAATCCATGCGCAGATCACCCTTCGTCAACACAAAGCCCAGGAAGGAAACGGTATCAGTGTGAAACACACACTTCTCAGCCTTAACGAATAGAGGGAGGGAAGAGGGAATAAGATAATGGAGCTTAGTGGTGGTCCAGAGCTGGAACCGCCCGTGTTATCTCAGAACGCCTATAGTGAAGACCTGACGAATAACAAGCAGAAGGAAGGAATGTTAAATAGACACTAAATACCGACATTCCACACACACCCCTGTGACAGCCAATCAGAAGCCAACCCCTAAGTGACAGCACTAAATGACAGGGAAAACAAGTGACAGTAGTCAGGTGACAGATGACAGAAATGGTGGGTGGTTCCCGACCGTAGTCAGTAACGAGAACGTAACAGGGTTTATTTAATTTGAAAAGAATTTATGCAATTGGATGATAACCATACCCTAACCCTAACCCAAATAATTTAACAAATAACCAATGTGCTAAAAATAGTGTGTTATCGACTAGGTTCAATCTCCCCGCCTCCCATCCCTTCCGTTACTTCCAAGTCAGACACTGTGCCCAATCTCTATTCCCGGGATTTCCCCAACTGCCCCCGACGCAGACATGAAAGAGGCTCATCCAGCATGACCCACTCCAAAGAAAACTAATATCTATATATATGATGGCCTTCTGTCTATGGAAGACACCCCAAATAATAGAATCAAAGAGGCCTGGGAGACCGAACTTGGGCTGACGTTCGATGAAAACTGGTGGGACGCTGCCTTAGACACTGTTCACTCAAGCTCAACCTGTGCACGACTCACTCTTATTCAATTCAAAGTACTATTTAGAATTCATTACTCTAAAGCTAAACTGTCACAAATATATCCTACCATGACGGATAGGTGTGACAAATGTAATACCTCACCCTGTAACTTAACCCATATGTTTTACACATGTCCACTCCTGACTAACCTCTGGAAAAACTCGATGTCCAAAATACTCACACTCTCTGTAAATATTTCCCCACATACCGCCATCTTTGGTGTACACGGTTCAATTCCAGACAATTGGGGGTTCTGGCTTTTACCTCCTTGATAGTGAGATGCCATCTCCTCCTCCAATGGAAGTCAACTAAACCACCCTCTAGCACTCAATGTTTCAAGTTCAAGTTTCAAGTTTCTTTAATAGTAGTCATACAGAAGTACAGAATACTTTTATACAAAATGCTTCTTACTGTTACGCTCCAGAGACTGTGCAAGACAAGATAAGTATGAAATAAAATAACATAGTATAGCATATAAATTAGAAGTAAAAAAAAATGAGGTCACAGTGTTCAGTATAGACATATGTACAATGTTCGATGCAGAATAGACGTAATTGAGTTACCATATAATATACAATACTGTGCAGTGTACTAATATACAATACTATATAGTGCAAGGCAGAAATGGGATGAGGTGCAATTTAGGTACAATTTACAGTAGGTGTACGAGTTGTAGTGCAAATCCTTTATCAATAAATATAAAGTGTGTTTGTGTGATCTAAAGTGTGGAGAGTGGGTGCTGCAGTGTGTTGTTTGTTTAAGTGAGTGTGTGCGTGTGGGTGTGTGTGCTGTGTGCATTTGATGGTTGTTGCATAGTGTTTATTGTTCGTTTAGCAGCCTGATGGCCTGGGGATAGAAGCTTCTTCTGAGTCTTTCTGTGCTCGCCTTAAGACTCCGGTATCGCTTGCCTGACCGCAGCAGTTCAAAGAGGCA
>NC_140166.1:82295262-82312762 GCF_963971535.1 Notolepis coatsorum | reverse complement strand
GGAGAGGAGAAGAAGCGTGGGGGAGCAGAGAGGAGAGGAGAGGAGGAGAGAGAAAGAGAGAAAGAGAGAAAGAGAGAGAGAGAGGAGAGAAAAGAACAGGAGCAGAGAGAAGATGAAGGGAGGAGGGGGGGCATAGTGTAGGGGGGCTAAGGTTGTCAGATGGGGTGGACAGTTATACGTGAGTGTAGTGTACAAGGTTCTGCTGCATGATGAGAAGCATCACAGACGTGTTTGGCTGTAGTACTTTCTCCTCCACAGGCCTAATTGCTTAGTGTGTCCATAGAGGTGCTGAAGAGCCCAGGGCGGCTCCACGGAGCCCCAGGCGCTGTGCCGAGACCCCTTCCTGGGCAGGCTTTCATTGACATGTGCTTATTGTAGTGTACAAGCGATTTCACGGCATTAACATAATGACATGTTGATGACGCCAATGTGAGTAACTCAAAGGGAATCTCAGCGGTCGCAGTGATAATCAGCATCACGGGGCGAAATGCATCCGTGAGCAGAGAGACGCAGACTGAGAAATGTATCTTTGACAATCCGGAGAGCTCTAACCGAGGAGTGTAGAAACGATCGCGATACAATTTGGCCCCGTAGAATGTCTTTTCTGGGGAAATGAAGGAGAGAGAGAGAGAGAGAGAGAGAGAGAGAGAGAGAGAGAGAGAGAGAGAGAGAGAGAGAGAGAGAGAGAGAGAGAGAGAGAGCAGGCACTTCTTAGCGCTGGCACCTCCAGCACGCAGGCCATCTGCACCGGGCGGCCTGGAAATGAAGAGAACAATGCTAATCACTGCCATGGAGGTCTGGCTGGTGTGGATGAATGGACGGCCCTGAACACACTGATGTGTGTCGCTTATCACACAATGTCTCTGTCTGGGCATGCCAGGTCCAACGAGCCGAACCGGCCACGCCCTTTTCCGGTACGCCCCCCCCATCACTCAGTGACAACACGTGTATGGCTTCCTGTCAATTCAGGAAGTCTTGGTCCATGTCCCAGCCACATTAATGGACCAGGCAGAGGACACTTAGTCATTTCCTATTTCCCCATTGAAGCGGGCTGTTGTTGGCTATTCTCAACATTGGCCCGACAAGTTAGATCCATTGCTGTTTATTGTCTCTTGTTCACCCCCCCCCCTCCCCCTCCTCCCCACACCCATCAATGCCCCCACCCCCCCCCCCCCCCCCCCCGTTCTTGCTCTTAACGATTTCATCTCCCATCACAGAGATCTGGCGACGACAGTGGCTCAGAAGGTTCCTGGTTCGGTTCCCACTCCTACGACTCCTCTCCTTGAGCAAGACACTTAACCCCTAACTGATCCTGATGAGCAGGTTGGTGCACCTTGCATCGTTGCCTTTGCCGTCGGTGTGTGTGAATGTATGAGTGAATGAGTGAAGCGCTTTGGATAAAAGCTGCTAAATAAATGCACCATTTAAAATACAAGATCTAAACCATACCATTTAGATCTTGTATTATGTATACTCAGCTATTGGCAATCTCCTGAAAGACAGCGAGTAGTAGCTACTAGGAGTTATAATGAGTTTCTATTTGTTACATTATTGTCAAAAATAATGTTCCCACTGCATGACATCAAAATCTAAATAATCAAATCCACTGAAATGTAACAAAACGATTAGACCAACACAGTGGCAGTGTTTGTGATTGCCTATCCATACCGTAGCTCAAAAGAAAGGAAAAAAAAGAAAAATACATACAGTAGCTTCCAATAAGAATACAGTAGCTTCCAATAAGCAAATTTATAGGAATTATACATTTATATGAGCGAATAACAGAGGGTGCCAAGACGAGTCGTCGTAGCCGTCCTGCTCGGCGTCCTGATGGTTTCCAGCTGTGCCGGGGGACATTGTCATTTTCCTTCGGTTCTCATTCTTGCGTGGTTGTCCTGTCCCCATAAGTGAGTATGAAGAGGGCCAGCTGCCTGCCATGCTGGTGCCTCCTGTCCCCGGCTGGGGAACCAATAAACCTCCAGGCTCTTATAACGCCTGCTGGGCCTCTGGAGGCAGTGGAGGTGACCTCACAGCCTGTGGCGGCGCATAACAACAATATACAATGCCCTCACCAGAAATTACAGGGAGTGGTAGTTAAAAAAAAGAAAAAGAAAAAAAGAATCACTCAAAAGCATCTTGTAATTTTAAATGTGTTAAAAATGACCATGGAACACGGCGTTTAAACGAAGTAAGTTGCATATTATAATCACTACCGCGTTTATTCCTGACCCTGGTTCTTGAAATAGGGTTATGTTTTCCTTTCCTGGTAAAAAAAAAAAAAAAAAAAGACAGGAAGTGCAATGAAAGAACGTGGCTTGGGGCCTATTACAGTAGCTTTGAAAACAAGAGGGTTATTATTAGTACGACACTGTACGACACTGTGTGAAATGTAACTGTCGACCAACATAGTGACTGACTGTTAAGAGCTACAGGTGTCTCTATCTATCCTCAACACTGATTCCAGATAAAACCCTGTGGCCGCTCGATATCCCTCAGCGAGGTGCTAACTCGCCAAGTTCTCGAGTCAATCCCAATCCTAATCACACCATGTATTAATCCACAGAACCTCTGATTAGTTCAACAAGTTCATGGACCACTTAGCCTTGGTACCCCTCACCACAGCGTCCTGTTGTGAAGAATCTCAAGGCCGCTGGATAAATCTCATGTACCGGCTGACACAGAGTCTCTGGTGCTTGCTTGGCATCCCTTCCAGGAGATTTGCTTAATTCTTCATGGAAGTGGCCAAGTTTGGATTGGAATGGAGATAAAAAAAGTCACGAAAAAACCGAATAACTTTTCATGCGCGCACATTACTTTTTATACACAGTTCAGTAGCGTCATATTGCAAGCAAAGATAAACACTCCTTCTTTCAACTGTGTCTTGCCATTGGCTCATCGCTACTCCAATGGTTAGTAACTTGGAAAAGTAAAAGTAACAGTTGAACTGAAACAGATGACTGTACTTCGGAATTCCCCTAGGATCCCTCTCATCATACATCAATGTCATGTGCATTTGCACTGGTCTAGTAGGAATAGCCTGTAAGCTTAGATATATACAGATATATATACATACAGGTACAATACAGACATATACAATAAACATACTTAATCATGTTTAAGCTTAATCATCACCCGTTGTGTTTTAAACACACGTACAGCAGGTGCAGCGGCCCTCGGCAGTGTGATAGCAAAGGGTTAAGCCTCTATTGCACCAATCAGTGATCTGCATTCTAGGATTCTTGGGCGCGACCCAAGGTTGAACTGTTTGTACAGTGAGACAGGACATAACTCTTCTTCCGAGATAAGATCATAGCGACCAATCAGCGAGCTGCAGCTTAGGATTCTTGGGCGCCGACCGGAGCAGGCTAACAGACTTACACACAGGGAGGGAAAGATAAACTGCCTGAGTATCAAGCTGAATATACTGCCTTCCTGCTTGGCAGTATGTATATAGTATGTAAGTATACTAAGTATTGATTATACTTTCTAGTTTATTTAACATCAACATACACTGATCATTTTAGTTTATACACACAGTGAAAGAACATAGTGTAGGCACAAAGCATAACTGTCCTTGTAAGAGCTTCTCATTCTGCCCTTTGGAATGTGCCCTGCAGTAAATAGGACCTGTCCGGGGGAGGGAAGCACACAGTCCTGAAGCACACAGCATTAACAGAGAACGGAACAATTGCACTGCTGTGATATACAAGATAATACATGTTCTTTAATCATATCATCAACGGTGAAAGAAAGTAGGCACAGAGGTCACTGTCCTAATAACGTCTGTGAGGGGGAACAGGATGGCAAATTCTGGGTCACGCTGGCTGTGACTCTCAACACTGACGATACCAAACAAACCACCGACATGTTTGATATTTAAATGAAGGGGGGAAATAATGAAAGAAAGGGGAAGAAAGAAATAAAAATGATAAAAGATTTAATATTTCCACATCTAATGTCCTACTTTCCACACTGTGACGCACAGAACTTTCCCCAAAAGGTTTCCCTAAATTCTACAGAAATGTCCCCCCGAAATGTCTCCCTAAAATCCTCTCTCACCCAGGAGGCAGCCTTCAGTGAACCAGAAGGTTGATCCACGTCACAGCAGAGATGGCTGCCTCTGTTCCTCCTCCTCGTGGGGCCTGTCTGTCTGTCTGTCTGTCTGTCTGTCTGTCTGTCTGTCTGTCTGTCTGTCTGTCTGTCTGTCTGTCTGTCTGTCTGTCTGTCTGTCTGTCTGTCTGTCTGTCTGTCTGTCTGTCTGTCTGTCTGTCTGTCTGTCTGTCTGTCTGTCTGTCTGTCTGTCTGTCTGTCTGTCTGTCTGTCTGTCTGTCCGTCCGTCCGTCCGTCCGTCCGTCTGTCCGTCTGTCTGTCTGTCTGTCCGTCTGTCTGTCTGTCTGTCTGTCTGTCTGTCTGTCGGCGTGGAGGAGAGGAGATAGGCCGGGAGCCAGGTCCACCGTTCAGGATGTTTTTTTGCTACCTTTTTTTCATTATCATTTCCAGTTATCCCATACCTTGGGCCATCACGAGTTGATAATGACCACCCCCAAATCAGCCCTGTTTGGCCTCAGGGGTCAATTTTGGGAAAAGCTTCTGGCGAAATTATGTAATTGCAAATATGAGGGTACTGCAACTGCATAATGGTCAAATAAGTCTGAAACTTAGCATGGTGTATCCTGACACATAGGGGAAAAGTATCAGAATAATACTCTGGGCCTTACTACCTTTCTATTGTCAAATATCACCCTCAGAATACCCCAAAAGACAAAAAAAAGTCTGTCCGCCTGACAAATTGTCATCAAAAGTGATAATTTTCAAGTATTTTATTATACATGTTGCTGCCTCACATGGATATAAAAACTTCCCACATTTATAAGCTTCAATTTAAGTCCATGATGACCTTTCTATCTAGAATATTACACCTGCTATGACCAAGGTTCTCCACTGTACCTCAAATCAAGAAAATAGAACATATTTCTTCTCTTTTTTTCTTCCTTATTTTTTATATCTAAAAAATATATTAAACAAGAGTTGAGACTTAAGTAATGTAATGCTATACTATCTGGAGTTAATTACATGAAAAGTGAACAATGTTACACCCCCTGGTGGACCGGGGTACCAGTGCAACATACAACAGATTGAGCAAAGGAGGGTTCAGTCACAGAAAACCCGGTAACCAAATATGAAATGTATTGAAGAACAAAGTCCAGGCAACACAATTAACAAAATGACTCTAGTGTGCAGTCTGTTATCAAGAAGTAAATAGAATCAACATGACTAAACTTTAGATAGATATTTTATACAGCCAAACGGAGAAAATAAAATACAGCTCAAACTAAAAATAGAATACATTTCTTTGGTTCTTAGACCCCTTTTGCTGCTTACTCTATTTGCTGTGATGCATTCGCTGACTATAAAACTATGATGATAATTTTTATTATAATTTTAATCATCATTTTCCTCCTCCTCTTCCTCCTCCTCCTCCTCCTCCTCCTCCTCCTCCTCCTCCTCCTCCTCATCATCATCATCATCATCATCCATATTTGTATGGATTTCATCTGCTAAGAAGTCATCTTCATCTGTTTCTTCTTCTGCCAAGACATCGACAAGGGCTTTGGGGATGACGTCACCCTCACACCACAGTGGTTCTAGCTTACCAGTCTCCGTGTTAATGTGAAATCCATGGTCGAGAGGGGATGGGATCTCTGGGTAGTGCTCATGAGCCCTCTTCCAGACACATGCCTGGAAGTTGACTCTTCTCATGTGCTGTAAGAGGACCCTCTTGCAAGGTGGGAAGTTGGAGAGGTCAACGGAGATACCCTGTCGAAGCTCAAGGCTTGAGCCACACATCTTGACTTTAATCTCTCTTGCCTCATCAACCTTCTTGATTCGACGACTGAAACCATAGAGGCGACAGGTGAACTCTTCAACACCACTGAGAATCCACTCATCAAGCTCCCAAGAGTTCCCCACTTCAGTAAAGATCTGGATAAACTTTTCTGATTCAGAATCTTCATCGGTCGCACCTTCCCTTTGCCTTTGAATGCTGATGTGCAGTCAGCACCAATGAATGCGTGCAAGGCCAGGAGAGCTGAAATGTGTTCCTCTGAGTAATCTTCAGCCAGCTGGTTGATGTTGATAAGTCTATCTCCGATGTCAAAGAGGATGTGGACAGTTGATGACTTGGCATAATACAGGAGGATGAAGAAAATGTCAGTATTTTTCTCTGACTCTGACTGTGGCATCAGAGTCAAGGGATAGGTCATTAGGTCAGAGATGCTTATTTATGACTTGAGTTGTTGTGATTTGACAAAGATCTGAAAGATGAACCCACTTGTGGCCTTGTACTGGATCACTTTCTGGTTTGATGCCACAAGCTTCCTTTTAGGTGTGGTAGATGACATTGTCTTGAATCTGTTCCTCTTGATAGGTTCAAAGAAAAGGACTTTTTTGTCTGAAGTCGATCACAGATGAACTTCTCTTTTTGAGTTTTGGCATTTTTCAGGGCATTCAGCATATCATTGCGCACCTCTTCTGGCATAGCTGCTCCTGAAGTCAAACTTTTCAAGGACTGAGAAGTATCAAGCTGAAATGGGTTGATAAAACTCTGAAATGCTTCAACTGTTTGCTGGACTTGCTTCTCAGACAGAGTGATTTCACGTGGTCTTAGATCTCGTTGCTGCTTCCCTGTATGTTCACCTCGGTCGCTTGTCATTTTCCACATCTCTTCTACATACTCTCCTTTGGCATGGGCAGTCAGGATATGATGTTGGCTGGCTTCATAGTTACTGGTGATTCCACAGCTCCCTGCAGAATATGTTCCAGACCCTGAGTTTGAATTAAGCCATTTCTTTTTTTTATCCACTTTTTCTCCTTATTTTCTATTTTTCTCCCACCCCAATTTCATGTGTTTTCCAATTCTCCCCTCCCCTGTCTTGAACGTTGCTCGCATATGCCCCCCACTGGTCGGTTGTAGGGAGGATAGAAGCCTTGCATCACATGTCCCCTCCGGTACACGAGGAGGCAGCCTGTCACATCTTTTCACCTGCCAGCGCGGACTCTCATTGGGAGGCTCACACTACCCCCGCCATTTCCTGTCTCTGCTGTGCAGGCATCCCCCAACCGACCTGTAGGAGTCACTGTCCACAACGTCCAGATTACCACCCATCGACTTCCACCCGCTGACTCTGCCAAATGAGCCAGTATGACGGCCGGACCAAGCCGGAGGCAATGCTGATACCCGGATTCGAGAACGGAGTCTCTTGCATTGGTGACTAGCGCAATCTCCGCTGCGTCACCCAGCCGCCTCTGACTTAAGCCATTTCATAACAGTCTCTTCTATTGTTTTGTCAGTGTGGCAGCAGTTGGCTGGGATATGTGATTTGGATACACTGATTGCTCCAGCACGCAAAAGTTTATCAGATCCTGGATGTGTTTCCTCAATGTGTTCAAGATAGTATGCCAAGTATGTGAGGAATCTAGCATAGTTCTGCTGGTCTGAGCAGAAGAAGAGGTCTGGCATGTTGTTTAGGGTGGCTTTGTATCCTTCGTAGTCATTCATTTTGATTGCCTTATTCATTGACAGGACGAGCCAGGTGCAGTCCATGTATTCCATCCAAAACTGTCCAGTTTCTCCCAGCTCCCCATTTCACACGGCTTCTCTGAATGCATGATATTCTGCCATGTGGTGAGATACATCTTCTGATGAGAGCACTTCAGCGAGAGTAGATTCTCCAAAAATGCAGTCCATTCTGCAGAGAGTGGTTCATGAGTTTCCCGATACTTGTCATAGATCAAATCAAATCAAATCAAATTTATTTATAGGGCCCGACAACACACGTTAATGTCCCCATGGGCCGTACAGGTCTTCTTTAAACAAGTCAAGAAGAAAACATAACAATAAGTCAAGAACAGAACAAGAACACCATAAGGTCCAAACATTTTTAGATGAATGCAAATAAATGAAAGAATACAAGCACTCCCAGACATACTCCGGTCAACACTCCAGGACAGCAAGTCATAGGGGGACAGGGAGACGGGACAGGCGTTAGACAGCTCATGAGATTGTAGTGGGCGGACATAGCAATAGATACAAGTGGTAGGCATATGTGAATGGAGTAGATATATGAAGTAAGCGTATTATGTGAATAGAATAGAAGTACTTAAGCCAGCAATGAAACCGCGTTGACTGTTAATCTGTTAACAGTCTGTTAATACTGTTAATCAGTTGACAGGACCACGGACAGACGACGGTGAATAACTGATCCAAGGCCTCGGAGGTGCATGTAGAGCAGTCACTACAATCTTGGCCAAGACCCCGAGGCATCCATCACCTTAGTCAGCGCCAGGAGACGGGCACTCAGAGAGAAGGGGGAGGGAGGGGGGGGGGAGGGGGGGGGGAGAGTTAGAGAGTTCCCATGTTTGTGGTGCTGCAAAGGAGCAGACATGTAGTACCCTGTAGTGCCATGTAGTACCATGTAGTACCCTGTAGTGCCATGTAGTACCCTGTAGTACCCTGTAGTGCCATGTAGTACCCTGTAGTACCCTGTAGTGCCATGTAGTACCCTGTAGTGCCCTGTAATACCATGTAGTACCCTGTAGTGCCATGGAGTGCCATGTAGAGCCATGTAGAGCCATGTAGTACCCTGTAGTGCCATGTAGTACCATGTAGTACTCTGTGGTACCATGTAGATGAGTCTCTCTAGAGCTTCCAGCATGGATTTGTATGTGTTCACCGCTCCGTCCCAGTTCTTGTGTGCTTGTGTGTGGAGAGATCAGTGTTCAGTGTTCTGATGGCCTAGGGGAAGAAGCTGACTCTGAGTCTCTCTGTTCTTGCTGTATATATGCAGAGGCGCTTGCCTGACTGCAGCAGCTTGAACAGGCTTATGTTTCAATATACATTCATTTAGATCCAATGTTTCACATTTCATTGACATCTAACCTCAGACATGGACTAATATCCCAGACTGGGGGCGGGGGGGGGGGGGGGGTATCCAGTAGGGCTGGATGGTATGGTCTAAAATTTATATCACGGTATAATTTGAAGCATAGACGGTAACGGTATATAACATGGTATATTCATTTATCTTACTCTTGTATTACTAGGACATATTTCACATAGTACAGAGGTATTTTAAGAACATTTATTGTGCAAAACTGCAACATTTTCTCAAGTTACTTCCATCTTTGAAAAACACTGTTTTCATTAAATACAATCAAATCAAGCGGCACAAAGTGAAAATAAAAACTACAGCAGGACAGGAGGTTTCTTTCCCTCCAAACAACTCAAACACAATACAACTCCAACATAACTTAACTTTAGTGTACATGTTTGACAACGTAGAGAAAGAGCGAGAGAGAGAGAGTGTGATGTAATAGGTTTGAGTTTGAGGTTTGAGCTTCCTAAGATGCCGTAGGTGATGATGTCACACCAGGATTTGTCAACACAGAAACGTGAGCAGCCCCGATGGATAAAGCGATATAAAGAAACGAATAGCCAAATAAATTTGAAGTTATCTTTGAACCTCTGTTGTCAAGCCTCGTCAATATACCCCCCCCCCCCCCATCTTTCCTCACTAATGGAACTGTGCCGCAGAGTGACGTTAGAACGTTAGCTTAGTGGCTAACGTGAGTTAGCTTAGCAGCTAACGTTAGCCCCGTTGCTGCGCTAAAGCAAGTCTCCTATCAGCCTCCTTAGCCAAATTGAAATGCCAAAACTATTATGGCAGGGTCCGTGAACAAGTGGAGAAAAACTCAGTACAATTAAACACTGCAACGACCACTGCAAACGTCGAGTGAATCGCCAGGTAACGTTAACGTCATTGCTACTGCTGTGACTAGCTGCTCTGTCTACCAGTCACAAGGTATTGTCAAAATCCATACCATAGCGCAAATTCATACCGTTTATACCGTATACCGTCCACCCCTAGTATCCAGGCATCTTGTCGTCTCTTTGACACCTTGACTATACTGTAGCATTGCAACCATCAGAAAGTCAGTATATTCAGCAAAACATAATTTATATCCCACTTCTGCTCTCACTAGTATCCCACTCCCGCTCTCACTAGCTAGCTACATTGGGCTGGCAGCTAACAATCTACAAGCTAACTAGCTAATGTTATCACTCTAGAAGTAGAGTTGCTAATAATTATTATTTATTTTCTTAATAATTACAATTTAATTATTTCTCTCCCACTTCTACTCTCACTAGCTAGCTACATTGGGCTGGCTATATTAGCTAACAATCTAAAAGCTAACGTTAATGTTATCACTCTAGAAGTAGAGTTGCCACCTTTCATTTAAAAAAATATTGGACAGTCAATCTCTTCCCACAGGCAGAATAATAGATCAACTTACCCAAAATTGTCTTTGCTGAATAACTGACATGTGACATGAAACCGGGTTAGGGTTTTGGTTGGTTGGTGTGTGTAACCCGGTCAGCACTGCTTTATGTTGCACTGTGATACCCCGGTCCAACAGGGGGCATAACATTGTTCACTTTTCATGTAATTAACTTCAGATAGTATAGCATTACATTACTTAAGTCTCAACTCTTGTTTAATATATTTTTTAGATATAAAAAAATAAGGGAGGGAAAAAAAGAGAAGAAATATGTTCTATTTTCTCTATTTGAGGTAGAACGGAGAACTTTGGTCATAGCAGGTGTACTATTCTAGATAGAAAGGTCATCTTGGACTTAAATTGAAGCTTGTAAATGTGGGCAGTTTTTATATCCATGTGATGCATCAACATGTATAATAAAATACTTGAAAAGGATCACTTTTGATGACAATTTGTCAGGCGGACAGACATTTGTTTGTCTTTTGGGGTATTCTGAGGGTGATATTTGACAATAGAAAGGTAGTAACGCCCAGAGTATTATTCTGATACTTTTCCCCTATGTGTCAGGATACACCATGCAAGGTTTCAGACTTATTTGACCATTTATGCAGTTGCAGTACCCTCATATTTGCAATTACATAATTTCGCCAGAATTTATAATAATGGAATGGATAATTGGAAATAATAATGAAGAAATTGAGCAAAAAACATCCTGACCTGGCTCCCGGCCTAAGAGCACTTCATCCTAATGTGCCGGGGCTTTTCTAAAGCCAATCCTGTGTACGAAATAAAAGCCTGCAGACAACTGCATTACTGTACAACCTGTCAGCTCTATTAAATACAAGCTCCATCCCCACCTGCCAGAGCCCTTAAAAGCTGAGCAGGCAGAGAGGGGGATGGGGGGGGGGGGGGGGTGACAAAAGAAGATAGCTGCACGCTGTGATTTCTAGCAAAGGAGAATGGACTCTTAAATGTATTTTTACACATTTACACAGAGTTCATTCTGCTCCCTATGAATCAATAATAAGCAGCGTGCAGTAGACCCAGGATACAATTACCTACCCTGAAGTACCCCCCCCCCTGTCACCACAATGAGTTTAAAAGTCAACATGCTGCTGTCAGGTGCGATGTGGCGTTCATGTTTCCCTATAGCGGCAGGGCGCCCGCCCGCCTCGCGTGAGAGAGCCAAACAAAGAAAGCCGGGGGAAGCAGTGCATTCTGTAGAAAACCACAGCCAATGTCATGAATGCACATATGTTTGACCTAACAAAGTGCCAAAAATATTATATATATAATATAAAAACAACAATATAAATACATGTACTCCCTAAGATGCAACACTGGATGTCACAGGAAGTCCTTCGTACAAACAGCCATCAGACCGTACAATGGCTCACTGTGCCTCACTGAGCGCAGAGTAAACCCCTGTATATCTCCCTGTACATTTACATTTTACTATAGGTATACCGTCCTTGACATTTACATTAAAATGTTACATTTGACTGTACATTTGACTGTATATTTTAGAATTTTAAAATGTATATACATATTTTAGAATGTATATCTCTGACTGTGCATTTCTATTTTAATTGTTATTCTTATTCTTATTCCTATTCTTATGTTTGACGTTTGACGAACTGAATGTTCATTGTGAGCGATCTGTGGTGCTGAATTTCCCTCTGGATCAATGACGTACTTCTATTCTATTCTATTCTATTCTATTCTATTCTATTCTATTCTATTCTATTCTATTCTATTCTATTCTATTCTATTCTATTCTTTAGATGACATTCCTAACGAGTCCAGGCAGCGCCATCTCTATCCCGACTTTCAATCACATCCTGATTGAAATGTGAAATACTAAATTAATAGATCATTATACCATTGTCCTTTCTTGCCATCAAACTCATAATTCCGTACCAATTTACCGTCTGTATGTTTAACTAATTGGGGTGGTGGATGTGAGGGCCTTACAAGCCAACTTAAATATATTGGAGGGCAAAGTGAGCGGGTCCAGCTGTTTCTCTGATCAACACGCGGCCAGATGGTGGATCCATGCTTCAGTTGGAAGGCTCAGATGGTTTTCCTAAACATCTCTCTTGGAAATTGAGATGTTTCATGCAATTATGAATACCTCATTGCTGGTGTGAACATCCCTCAGTTCAATCAGGGCTTATCTTTAGGTGGGGAGTGGATGTGGTAACATCAATGCATTCTTTCGTCATTCGATGAGTTGCCTGAGTGGGTACGAGGCAGCGAAGAATAACATCTGAGCAGGGACGTCCGCCGGGGAGGAGGGCCAGACTTTGTAGCATTCAGCCGCATAAATAAATGAGTAAATTTGGTCCAACTATATAATAGGGATACAATGATATTCCCTTAGCCAACAAATCCCCCATAGGATTCAGAAGAATCCATACTCATTGATATGGACTTGTTGTGAGCAATGGAATGAACGGATTGAATAAATATGTCAATCTAAACAGAAAAAAAGGAAAAAATGGGGATAGGGGGGGGGGGGGGGGGGGGGGGGGGGAATCAATATATGCAAGTGTAAATCTTGAAATCATTATTTTAATTTTTTTGTCAATGCCTGTTTCATCATTTCTCAGTCGCAGAGTGACACAATATGTCTATGCTGTTGCTGTCTGACACACAAATATGGATTTTTAACGCATGTTAAATACCTCCATACAGTAGAAAAACAGCAATTATTTTCAACTTGAGCTTCAATCAACTGATACCCTTGAGAGTACCTGGTTTGATGAGTAAGTTTCTAAAGAATTACACGTTTTTATTTGTGACTTCCAGGCAATCAGAGCATAATCAGTTGATTGGCATGCAACCTTCACACTGTCACTGTATTACTCGCTGCATGGTGTATTTTCTCCTCGTACTGTTCTTGGCAAAGTGTACCGTTTCATGATACTCTTTTGGCTCTTACAATATTTTATGCTGGATCTACTGTAATAATGTAAATATCGTAAACTAACTAACTTGCCATATATTTGGCTTTTTATATATATATAAAAAAATACATTAAATAAAATTATTTCATACCACAAATATTTTTTACATTCTTCACATTAATTAGCAAAAAGGGTGACCATTTACACCTGCGATGTAATTAGACATTCTGAGTCAGAACAAAATGAGGGCAATATGACACACAGTGACAGTCACCATGGATAACTGTGGCTGTTTTACCTCTCCATTTAATGTCTTCCTATAAACGTCAATGAAAATATTCTTCAAAAGAAAGAAAAACTAAATGTTTATGTAACAATATTGTGATAGTATAATATTTATGGTTAGAAATATTGAACATATTGAGAATAGAATAGAATAGAATAGATATAATATAAAGTACTTTATTGATCCCGAGGGAAATTGAGCATCTACAGATCGCTCACAATAAATATTTAGGTAGTCAAAAATCTAAAATCAAGTCAAGTCAAGAGTTTTATTTGTCACGGCATGCAAGTATACAATGAAATGCGGGGGGTCTTGCTCGCAGCGATTGTGCATAATACAATAGTAATATAATAAGAATCCAATAGAACGACATTGTGCAATAAAACAAGTAGACAAAGTAGGGCATATCGGTATATGTACATGAGTTATTTACAGAGCATGGTAGGACATACTAGGTCCTGTGGTAGTGCATTACACTGTTAGCTACGGATGAGGCACTGGGTCTTTATGTACACTGCTATACAATGCTATATTATACAATCTCAAGTTATACTATTCTTAAAGTGACCTTTCCTTTTGTAAAGTGACCATAAGTGTGAGCGTGTGCAGCATGATAATAACAATAAAAATACAGTCAAAGATATACATTCTAAAATATGTATATACATTCTAAGATATACCCCCAAAAATATACAGTAATATACAGTCAAATGTACAGTAAAAATTTACAAAAAACGCTGGAAATGAATTAAGAAAAGATGTTCCCCTGAAACCGAAGGGCTCGTCAGACTGAGTGAAGCTACAGTATGTGTCTCACTCTCTGCACAGATTGAGACGCCACATGTGTGGGTTGATCCTATTCACACTTGGCTTACAGGATGCAGAGAGTGCATGATAACAAGCTCTGGCTGTGCCCTCCGTTCCACCAGGGTTTACCCAGCGTTGTGGCTTTAATCCACTCGTAATCACCATTTAATTATTCATCCCCACAAAGACATCTGAAGAGCATGCAAAGTTAAGAGTAAAATAAACTAGTAAAGATTTCACTTTTGTACTGTCTGGTTTTGTAGTTTGTAGCCTGCGTGTCAGATACTGTATGGCATGATGAGAAGTTGTACAATTAATCTTTTGGAAACAAAAAAAGGTTAAATGAGTCAAAACGTGTCTATTTTCGTGTGATAAGCCATGTTTTTTTTAATGACTTACTGTAAACCAAGGTTAGAATTTGCCCGTTTTGTTTGTTTGTCTGTTTGTGTGTGTCTGTTTTTACAGGACATGCCTTATACAGTGGCATGGGGGTGTAGTGGTTAACACTGTCGCCTCACAGCTAGAAGGTCCAGGGTTCGATTCAGGCTTGGGGACCAGGTTTCCGCGTTGCCAGGTACCCAGGTGGGGTATATCCCTGCATGGCTTTTTTTTTTTTATATACACTTTTTTCTCCTTATTTATTTCCCTCCCCTGTCTTGAACGTTGCTAGATTATGCCTCCCACTGGTCGGCTGTGGTGAGGATAGAAACCTTGCATCACGTGTCCCCTCCGCTACACGAGGAGGCAGCCTGTCGCATCTTTTCACCAGACAGCTCGAACTCTCAGTGGCGAAGAGTAACGCGTGGGAGGCTCACGCTGCCCCCGATACTTCCTGTTTCTGCTGTACAGGTGTCACCCAACCGACCTGTAGGAGTCGCTGTCCACAACATCCAATCCCCACCCACCGGCTTTCCCACCCTCTAACACTGCCAATTGTGTTAGTATGACGGCCGGCCAAGCCGGTAGCAACGCAGAGAGCTGGGCTCGATACCAGCATCTCCTGCGTTAGTGGCGAGCGCCTTGCCCACTGCGCCACTCAGCCGCCCCTGCATGGCCTTTCTGTGTGGAGTCTGCATGTTCACCCCCCTGTGCTCACAAGGTTTTCCAATCCCGATAAGATAAACCCAATGGAAAAACATGCAAAACAGATCGCTAACGCTGTCGCGTCCCTGACGAAGACGGACAGGAGCACTTGGATTGGTCCCCGGAGCACGGCCCCACGCCGCAGCCCCTATCTGCTCCCGGCTGCCCTTGGGGGGAAGGACGACGGGATGTTCAAGCGCAGAGACTCAATTTCATCGGCTACCCGAAAAAATTGCATGTGTGTGTTCCTGTGTGTGCCGCCCATTGCATGTGTGTGTCACTGCATCAATCAATCAATCAATCAATCAAATTGATTTATATAGCACATTTAAACATGACACTTGTCAACCAAAGTGCTTCACAAAGGATGCTTGGTTCATACACAGCTCATTAATATTCCACAATTATTACATTTGATAGTAATAATGGCACACAGTCATAAATTCACCTACATGCGCAGTTGTTGATACATGCAGGACTCTTTGAGACAGACGTATGCATGATGAATAAAGACTTCTTCAAAAAGTCCATACTGTATCTCCAGCCTTTCAATCTAAACTCACATCTAAACGAAGATATTTACTTAAATGTGACTTGTGTATGATTTTCTCCAATATGAAATTGTCCAATGTATTGTGATAACATGTCATCAGGGTGAATGTTACATAACGGCTTGACTGTAGATTGTGATTGGCATTGAGGTGTATATACACCCTGTATATACTGTACCGTATTGGTCCCAATTTAAGACAACCCTGATTCTAAAAAGACTGCTCTTTTTTGGAAAAATACTTTTTTGAAGACCAAATCTTGTTTTTAACGTCTTTTGTTAAATGTTTTATGAAAAAAAAACATTGAATAAAAAAGTGTAAGCTGTTTTTAACATATGGTTTAAAACATTTAACAACATTTGGTTGGTTTTTAAGGTAGTCTTTTTGGGCTTGCCATCTTCTAACATGACTCTGTAACATCATATTTCTTGGTTGTTTGATGACTCTGCTTCGTCTATCACCATGATCTTAAAAGAACACCCCAACATTTTGGGAAATTAGATTATCGTCTTCTCCAGAGAGAGACAAGAAGATAGATACCAGTTTCCTCTCTGTGCGTTCAGTAGAAAGCTATCTGGCTGCACGTTAGCCTAGCTTAGCACAATGAATGGAAGCGGACATGGCCGGTTAGCCTAGGCATTGTCCAACTAACACCTCTCCCGAAGGCTAACCGGCCATGTCCGCTTCCATTCATTGTGCTAAGCTAGGCTAACATGCAGCCAGATAGCTTTCTACTGAACGCACAGAGAGAAAACTGGTATCTATCTTCTTGTCTCTCTATCTAGGCTAATTTCCCAAAATGTTGGCGTGTTCCTTTAAAATTGGCATCGTAACTCTTCCCCTAACCCGACTTTGAGCCACTTTGTTTGAGCTGGTCTCTGTCTCTCCATCTCTCCAGGCACCTGTCGCTGTGTATGCACATGTTCACCTGTCACTGCAGGCTGTGTGTGAGAGGGAGAGGGAGAGGGAGAGGGAGAGGGAGAGGGAGAGGGAGAGGGAGAGGGAGAGGGAGAGGGAGAGAGAAAAGAAAGACGGCTCGTTTGGCATGATATGTCATTCTGAATGTATTTATAAGTCTAGACCCTGAAAATACACCCCTTTTTCATATTCTATCTAGGAAAAATATTCAGTCTTATATTCGGCCACAATACGGTACACCCGGCAGTTCACACTGTCAGCATGATGGCTGCCTTGCTGAACTGGTGTGATAGTGAAGTGTGATAGTGAAGTGTGATGGTGTCCGGACGGACAGCGCTATCAACAGAACCTTTTCTCTGTCTATTTTGCTGAGTACCTCATGTCAAGAGAAAGTAGTTTTGGCGCCGAATCTCTAGGATGCTGCTGCCACTACGCTGTGTAGCTGCTCTAACCTGTTAACATGGTCACTGTGTGGCTGCTCTAACCTGTTAACATGGGCTGTGTGGCTGCTCTAACCTGTTAACATGGTCACTGTGTGGCTGCTCTAACCTGTTAACATGGGCTGTGTGGCTGCTCTAACCTGTTAACATGGTCACTGTGTGGCTGCT
>NC_140166.1:82125262-82290262 GCF_963971535.1 Notolepis coatsorum | reverse complement strand
CACCATTGTGGGGCAAGGACTGAGAATAGGCGGCTTCTCTTTGATGACCCTCCCGGAGCTTTGATAGGAGTAGGTCTGAGGCGGCCAGAAGATGCAGAGCGTAGGGGTCTTGAGGGTGTGTAGTTAGAGACCATTGACCGGAGGTAGGCGGGAGCCGTTCCCTTTGCCGCACGGTATGCTAGGTCGAGGGCCTTGAAGCGGATACGTGCAGCAATGGGGAGCCAGTGCAGGTCCCTAAGAAGTGGGGTGACATGGGCCGATTTCGGTAGGTTTGAGATCAGGCGGGCCGCTGCGTTTTGAACAAGTTGAAGAGGCTTGGTGGCGGTGGCCAGCCAGCAGTGCGTTGCAGTAGTCGAGGCGGGAGATGACTGTTGATTGGACGAGGAGTTGGGTGGCTTCTTTTGTCAGGAAGGGGTGGATCCTTCTGACGTTGCTCAGGAGGAATCTGCAGGTTCTGGTTGTCGCTGCGATGTGAGCAGAGAAGTTCAACTGGTCGTCGAGGACGACACCAAGGTTCTTGGCGGTCGGGGACGCGGTCACAGTTGTATTCTCGACTGTGATGGAAGGGTCGGTCAGGGGGGAGGATTTGGCCGGCAGGCGGAGATGTCGGACAGACAGGCCGAGATCCGCTCAGAGAAGTGGATATCTGAGGGAGGGAAGGAGAGGAAGAGTTGAGTATCATCGGCATAACAATGATACGAGAAGCCATGAGACGTGATAATGTTACCCAGTGATTTAATGTAGAGAGAGAAGAGAAGGGGTCCTAGGGCCGAGCCCTGGGAGACACCCGTCCGCAGAGGGCGGGTGGCCGACAGGGTCCCTGTTCATGACACTTGGTAGGAGCAGTCATTGAGGTATGATGACAGCCATGTCAGCGCAGTTCCAGCCACTCCCATTCCTGCGAGGGCCGCGAGGAGGATCTGATGGTTGATTGTGTCGAAGGCTGCAGATAGATCTAGGAGAATCAGGACAGGGGAGAGGCCTTTCGCTTTTGCTAAGTGAAGTGCCTCTGTGACCGCAATGAGGGCCGTTTCTGTGGAGTGGCCAGTCCGGAAGCCAGACTGATTAGGGTCTAGGAGATCATTCTGTAAGAGATAAGCAGTAAGTTGGTTGGATACAGCACGTTCAAGTGTTTTAGAAAGGAAGGAGAGAAGAGAGACAGGACGAACGTTGCCTATGACGGTGGGGTTCAGGTTTTTTTTTTTTTATGAGGGGCGTGACTCTCGCTTGTTTTAGGGAGGTGGGGACCACCCCCGAGTTGAGTGAGGAGTTGATGGTTGCAGTTAGGAATGGGAGGATGTCCGGTGCTATGGTCTGGAGGAGTGGGGAGGGTAGCTGGTCCAGCTGGCATGTAGTCGGACGGTTCGACGTTACCAGTGTCAGGGTCTCGGCTTCTGTAATGGGAGAGAAAGATGACAGAGTGAAGGATGAGGTTCTCGATTCAGCGTTTGGAATGGGTGGGGGTTGGGAGAAGGAGCTGCGGATGTTCTCCACTTTTTCCTCAAAGAAGATCGCAAAGTATTCGGCAGAGAAAGATGAGGGAGGAGGGGGTGGGGGGGGGAGTGAGGAGGGAGGATATGGTAGCATGCAGTTTGCGAAGATTCTTGGCAGAGGCCACGATCCTATGGTGAAAGAAAGAAGCTTTGGCATTAGTAATGGTTTTGGAGAATGTTAACAAGAGGTTGTGATATGTGTCGATGTCAGCAGTGAGGCGTGACTTTCTATACTTCCTCTCAACCGCTCTCAGGACCTGTCTTTGTTCTCTCACTGCATCTGTCAGCCATGGACTGGGTGGGGAACGGCGGGCAGGTTTCTCAACGAGGGGACAGAGCTTGTCGAAGGAGGTTGCAAGGGCTGAGACTAGGGTGGAGGTTGCCATCTCTGTGGGGAGAGCAGAGAAGGTGTCACTCAAAGGTAGAGCGGATAGTATGTCAGAGGAGAGGGTGGAGGGGGATAGGGAGGGCAGGTTGCGTCTGAGTGAGACGGTTTGAGTTGGGGTCAAGACCTTTCGGTTAAGCATGAGAGTTAGTGAGAAGGATATGAAGGAATGGTCAGATACATGTAGGGGAGTTACCGTGGTGTTAATGATGCTGGGGTTACGGGAAAATATGAGATCCAAGGAGTTGCCTGCTTTGTGGGTGGGAGGCATGGCATTGGGAGTCAGGTCAAAGGATTGTAGGAGGGAGACCACTGGGACCGACTGAGATGAGTCAGGCAGGTTGAAGTCGCCCAATAGAAGGAGAGGGGTACCATCTTCCGGTAAGGAGCTTAGAAGCATGTCCAGCTCAACTGTGAAGTGATCGAGGGGACCTGGAGGGCGATATAGTGTAACAATGGTGAGAATGAAAGGATTAGAGACAGATACTGCATGATATTCGAGAGAGGAGAGTGACAGATCTGGGAGGGTGTTAAGTTTGTAGCCCATGAAGGAGATGTCATGAGGCCAGTGCCTCCACCTGGTGGAGGTCGAGGTGTCGAGGTGTGTGAGTGAAGTTATAGTTTGTAGATAATGCTGCAGGTGTTGATGAGTTATTGGGAGTTATCCAGGTCTCAGTTAGAGCCAGGAGCTGCAGATTTTGACTATGGGCGTAGGCAGTAATGAAGTCAGCTTTCTTGACTGCTGATTGACAATTCCATAAGCCTCCACGTACTGTGACAGGTGTATTAGTGGCTGTAGGAGGGTAGGAGAGATTAGCCGGGTTGCTAGCATACTGCCGTGGGTGGGTTGAATTTGTTCTGGAGGAGCAGATTGTGGATATAGGTATGAGACACATTGTGGTGTCAGGAGTGGCAGGAAGAAGGTTGAAGGGAGTAGGGGGAAGCGGGATAGTAGAGAAGTGGCAGAGCGGAGTGAAAGATAGGATACTTGGCACTAGGAACTCCAGGAAAACTCCAAGTCTTTGTCTGTCTTCGTTTCTCGACGCTTCGCTGACGCTAAAGCAGCAAGCCTTTAAATCACTATCACTAATTACTGATGAGTGGCACCTGCAGCAAAAGCCACATGCACAAAGGCCACACTTCCAGTTTCTGTCAGCTGGGTGAAACTAATTACAAACAAACAATTTCCACAACACAATTTAGTCACACACTTCAAAATGATGTACACAGTATTATTCAGTTAAAAGATCCTACCCTCTCTGCTGTCATCAGCATTCGCTAAGTAAATACGTCAATTGTCCCTCGGGCACGAGCGTGAGGGCCAGCATGAAACACACACAAAGCCTGTAGCCTGGGAGTTTTTTCACTTCACATCGGTACATTAGAAACAAGCTTTTGGAGTGGAAAATATTACCAAAATCTCTGGAAAAACATCTCACAAACACTATAGACTGTCGGAAACTTAACGAATGCTTTAATATGCAGAACAACTGCCTATAAACACTACTTACACCGTTGTTTCGGGCTGCACGCAGGGACTAGTTTTCCTGGGGAGATGTGTGTTTCAAGACCGCTGGCTCTGGAGATTTCAGCAAAAGACAAGAGCATTGTTCCGAGAAGTCTTATATAGTCCCTGTGATGACTTGAGGAGAGATACTCCCGTCGATAAAAGGGGTAGTGCTCACTGTCAAGCACATGGTAAAAGTAAGTCCCTTCGCCGAAAACGTACCAAATGGGACCAATCTGCATGACAACAGCGCCCTCCAGGCGTCTTAAGCCCGACGGGTCTGGTACCGGACCCAAGCCACAAATCAATCTCTCCAGACTGTATGACATAATGTTGCATTTATTTTTCAAATGTAGCCAAGAGTAAAGACCCTAATCCTGTAAAAACAGCAGTCATAGTGTATATTTTAAACAATATGTTTGTTTACCAATAGGTTAAAGTGTTATTAACCTGTTAACACTAGCATGGAGAAAATGCCACTAATTCCCGCCAGGAACGGGTCAGATGACCCGACAGCTTAGGCTATAAGAAAAATAAACAGTGTAAACTATATAATTACCTCTGAATATAAAAATATGAGGTTTACCACAATGAAATGTGGGTTTGAGTGACATCATTTTTTTGTATTTTTTTTTTATTAAATATTATATATATATTTTTTATGGAAGAGCCACACATTGATGGGCAAAGAGCCACATGCGGCTCGCGAGCCACGGGTTGGCCACCCCTGCGCTAGACGCTCACAAAGTGCTGGGACTTTCGTGGAATAATGTTCTAATTACATTTTCCTGAAGTCATTTTGAAATTTCAGAAACTGTGGCAGATAAAACTGGTACTTTTAGGAAAAGTCATTGAGTGACAGAGCTGGAGCTCGACCGAGTGACAAGGATACATTTATTGAAATTGCCTAGGGGGCATTTGACCCCTTGTCAGCTGTGCTAGTGTTAAGCTGTAGCCCTATTTTCAGAAATTTCGCCTAAAAGTACATTCCCAAGTAAATGGAAGATTGCTCCACTTCTGAAATATCAGTTTAGGAATTGTACTCATAAGCTTGCGAATTTCGACTGGAAATATATGCGAGCGGCCATCTTGTTGTAGTCATTATGATGAAGGAAAGACAGGGCTTTCAAAGAGCATCGGAATTTCGAAAAACAACATTACCCAGCTCATGCCAGCTTCTGTCAATCAAATGACTTGTGGAATCACTTTTTATTTCTCTTATTTTTCAGGATTATCTACCGCAAAACTGAACGTTATTGGCATAGATTGGAAACGAAGTTAGTTCTATATCATGCTAGCTTCCGCTCAGCGTCATATTGCACATATCTCGCTCCAGTGTATATGCACTGAATACATTTTCAAAATGTACCTTTACATACTGTTGAAGTGCCACGAAGTGACGCTTTTTGTATTTTGACATCCTGTTCTCTCTCTCTGTCTTGTGTCCCTTGTATGATGTAATATATTAAGCATTATAAAGGATTAAATATAAGTATGTATTATAAGCTTGATAACAGGACGAGTAGGCCTCTGATATGACGGATGCTTTTTGTATTCTTCCTCCTACTTAGGTAACCTGTATAACTATATACACTATAACTATACTACAGTTAATGGAATATACACTAAAGAATGGATAGAAAAAAACCTTTTGATAATGATGGATGTTTGAGGAATGTGTGCTTCCCTCCACGACCTTGAAGATTCCACTCCGAGGACCCGCAAGGAGGGAATGTGCACGGTTAACCCTTTGCAGTCCTGAGGCAGAGGTAGAACCTCTGTATGATGTTTTACACATGTATGATGTGTAAAAACATATCAACCAATGCTTAAATATATGTGTATGGTAAATGTCACCGCTCCTGTTCATTTTAGCTATCGAACCGTTAGCAATAGCAATCAGGGCTAACAGACAGCTACATGGGATTGAAATCGGTAATAACGATCACAGAATAGCCCTTTTTGCGGACGATGTCATTTTGTTCCTAAAAAACCTAGATACATCGATACCTGCACTGCTCGATATAATTGATCAGTTCGGTAGTATCTCTGGATATAAACTAAACGCCTCAAAATCATCACTTATGCTGCTTAATGACAACGAGAGAAAAACCGCTGACCAACAAGAATTTCCTTTCAAGCTCTCGAACAGCTTCACTTATCTGGGCATCAAAATAATACCCCAAATAGAAAATATAGCATCAATAAACTATGAACCTATGATAGACTCTGTATTCAAATCCATGGAGAGATGGATGTTCTTGCACCACCGGTAAGAATGTTCGGAAAGATTGCGTCTCTCATCTCAAAATTTATATGGCACAAAAAATGTTCTAGAGTCCGCCTATCTCAGTTGTATCTTCCATTCGATGCAGGGGGGTTGACCTGTCCTAACCTTCATTGGTATTACCTGGCTGCACAATTGAGAACTGTAATGTTTTATTTTTCTAAGGAAGAACCACCATCATGGATGGGAGTGGAAGCATACCCAATGCAACTACCACTATATTTATACATGTATTCAGCTGAGCCAAAATATTTAAGAAAACATACTACACACCCCATAGTGCTCAACATGATTAATGTATGGTATGAGGTAAAGAAATGTATGAAAATAAACAACTCCATGTCGCAATTCAGCCCAATCTGGGGAAATGTCTCATTTAAACCAGGCAAACTGGATGCCGGATTCAAACTATGGACAAAAGAAGGAATAAGTAAAATATCTGACCTTTACAAAGATGGGTTCTTGATACCTTTTGAGGAACTATCAATAAAATACAACATCCCAAGGAAGCATTTTTTTAAATACTTGCAAATGAGAAGTTTCATTTCCTCTCTGCAAAACCAATCACTGGCAATTCCTACACTGTAAAATGTTTCACCCTAAAGTTACAATAAATTACTGGCAATATTTTGCATGACTTTTACAGTAAGATTCACAATAATTTACTGTGAATGGCTTCACAGCAATGTGTTGTAATTTCACAGTAATGGTAGTACAATACATTGTTGTAATTTCACAACTTCATACTGTAAGAAATTACTGTGATATTACAATAAATTACTGGCAATATTTTGCATGACTTTTACAGTAAAATTCACAATAATTTACTGTGAATGGCTTCACAGCAATGTGTTGTAATTTCACAGTAATGGTAGTACAATACATTGTTGTAATTTCACAACTTCTAACAGTAAGAAATTACTGTGATATCACATTATTTTGTTGTATATATATTACAACAATATATCGTGACTTCACAACATCAAATTGTAAGACATTTACTGTAATATCACATTATTTTGTTGTATATATATTACAGCAATGTATTGTGACTTCACAACATCAAATTGTAAGAAATTACTGTACTATCACATTATTTTGTTGTATATATATTACAACAATGTATTGTGACTTCACAACATCAAATTGTAAGAAATTACTGTACTATCACATTATTTTGTTGTATATATATTACAACAATGTATTGTGACTTCACAACATCAAATTGTAAGAAAATACTGTAATATCACATTATTTTGTTGTATATATATTACAACAATGTATTGTGTATTTACAATAGCCTACATGTATTTTTGTAGTCCAGCTCCAGTACACTTCCTGAAGGTCACACTTTGGTTTCCTGTCGTGTTTAATCATGTCATCCTATTGTATCTTGACATGAAACTATTGTATGAGCTTCCTCCAGAAGTATACTGGAGCTGGGGACTATAGAGTTATGTATGTCTATCATTGTAAATTGACTGTTATTTTGCCAAATTATATAATATAATAATTATTATTTTTCAATTATTTTGTTGGCAAGTCTTTTGCATTACTTTTCAGACTTGCCAACAAAATAATTGAATAATAATAATTATTATATTATATAATTTGGCAAAATAACAGTCAATTTACAATGGTATGCATAACTGTATAGTCCCCAGCTCCAGTATACTTCTGGAGGAAGCTCATACAATAGATTCCTGTCAAATACTATTGGATGACGTGATTAATCATGACAGAAAACCAAAGTGTGAGCTTCTGCCAGGAAGTATACTGCGCTGGACTTCAAAAATGCACGTAGGCTATTGTACATTAAAAACAACAGTCCAAACGCACAAATGAGGTAAGCCAGCATTTATTGTCAAAAGACAGAATTATTACAAATAATTACACGAGGTAAGCCGGCATTTATTGTCAAAAGACAGAATTATTACAAATAATTATATACAAATAATTATATTCTTATTCTTGAAATGGTAAATGGCTGTTTTCTTTTTTACAATTTGTGCACATTTTACCCATAGGAAAATCCTGCTCGTTGTACAAGTATCGCAGAGAAAATTCAAAGGTAGTCAGTTGCACAAGAGTTTCGGACAGAGAAACGCAATGGTTTGAAAGCTCGGCGTTGCTAATAAACATTTTAAATATTATTTTATAAACTGCTGGTCAACACTGCTCAAAACGGCTTTAGCTGACTGATGCGCCTTGCACATCGAGCGTTTCGCCAGTTCTTCAGAGTTAATTATGGGATTTTATTGTCAAAAGACAGAATTATTACAAAGAATTATATTACAAAGAATTATATTCTTATTCTTGAAATGGTAAATGGCTGTTTTCTTTTTTACAATTTGTGCACATTTGACCCATAGGAAAATCCCATATTAACTCTGAAGAACTGGTCCTCTGCGAAACGCTTGTTGTACAAGTATCGCAGAGAAAATTCAAAGGTACACAGTTGCACGAGAGTTTCGAACAGAGAAATGCAATGGTTTGAAAGCTCGGCGTTGCTAATAAACATTTTAAATATTATTTTATAAACTGCTGGTCAACACTGCTCAAAACGGCAAAACTAAGACAAAGTAATCATATTCGTAAGTAAAATGGTAAATGGCTGCTTTTTTTTCTTCTTTTTTTACATATTTGTGCACATTTTACCCATAGGAAAATCCCATATTAACTGTGAAGAACTGGTCCTCTGCGAAACGCTTGTTGTACAAGTATTGCAGAGAAAATTCAAAGGTACTCACAGTTGCATGAGGGTTTCAGACAGAGAAACGCAATGGTTTGAAAGCTCGGCATTGCTAATAAACATTTTAAATATTATTTTATAAACTTCTGGTCAACACTGCTCAAAACGGCTTTAGCTGACTGATGCGCCTTGCACATCGAGCGTTTCGCCAGTTCTTCAGAGTTAATTATGGGATTTTATTGTCAAAAGACAGAATTATATTACAAAGAATTATATTCTTATTCTTGAAATGTTAAATGGCTGTTTTCTTTCTTCTTTTATATACAATTTGTGCACATTTTACCCATAGGAAAATCCCATATTAACTCTGAAGAACTGGTCCTCTGCGAAACGCTCGTTGTACAAGTATCGCAGAGAAAATTCAAAGGTACTCACAGTTGCATGAGAGTTTCGAACAGAGAAACGCAATGGTTTGAAAGCTCTGCGTTGCTAATAAACATTTACAATATTATTTTATAAACTGCTGGTCAACACTGCTCAAAACGGCTTTAGCTGACTGATGCGCCTTGTATGACGAGCGTTTCGCCAGTTCTTCAGAGTTAATTATGGGATTTTATTGTCAAAAGACAGAATTATTACAAAGAATTATATTACAAAGAATTATATTCTTATTCTTGAAATGGTAAATGGCTGTTTTCTTTTTTACAATTTGTGCACATTTGACCCATAGGAAAATCCCATATTAACTCTGAAGAACTGGTCCTCTGCGAAACGCTTGTTGTACAAGTATCGCAGAGAAAATTCAAAGGTACACAGTTGCACGAGAGTTTCGAACAGAGAAATGCAATGGTTTGAAAGCTCGGCGTTGCTAATAAACATTTTAAATATTATTTTATAAACTGCTGGTCAACACTGCTCAAAACGGCAAAACTAAGACAAAGTAATCATATTCGTAAGTAAAATGGTAAATGGCTGCTTTTTTTTCTTCTTTTTTTACATATTTGTGCACATTTTACCCATAGGAAAATCCCATATTAACTGTGAAGAACTGGTCCTCTGCGAAACGCTTGTTGTACAAGTATTGCAGAGAAAATTCAAAGGTACTCACAGTTGCATGAGGGTTTCGGACAGAGAAACGCAATGGTTTGAAAGCTCGGCATTGCTAATAAACATTTTAAATATTATTTTATAAACTTCTGGTCAACACTGCTCAAAACGGCTTTAGCTGACTGATGCGCCTTGCACATCGAGCGTTTCGCCAGTTCTTCAGAGTTAATTATGGGATTTTATTGTCAAAAGACAGAATTATATTACAAAGAATTATATTCTTATTCTTGAAATGTTAAATGGCTGTTTTCTTTCTTCTTTTATATACAATTTGTGCACATTTTACCCATAGGAAAATCCCATATTAACTCTGAAGAACTGGTCCTCTGCGAAACGCTCGTTGTACAAGTATCGCAGAGAAAATTCAAAGGTACTCACAGTTGCATGAGAGTTTCGAACAGAGAAACGCAATGGTTTGAAAGCTCTGCGTTGCTAATAAACATTTACAATATTATTTTATAAACTGCTGGTCAACACTGCTCAAAACGGCTTTAGCTGACTGATGCGGCTTGTATGACGAGCGTTTCGCCAGTTCTTCAGAGTTAATTATGGGATTTTATTGTCAAAAGACAGAATTATTACAAAGAATTATATTACAAAGAATTATATTCTTATTCTTGAAATGGTAAATGGCTGTTTTCTTTTTTACAATTTGTGCACATTTGACCCATAGGAAAATCCCATATTAACTCTGAAGAACTGGTCCTCTGCGAAACGCTTGTTGTACAAGTATCACAGAGAAAATTCAAAGGTACACAGTTGCACGAGAGTTTCGAACAGAGAAATGCAATGGTTTGAAAGCTCGGCGTTGCTAATAAACATTTTAAATATTATTTTATAAACTGCTGGTCAACACTGCTCAAAACGGCAAAACTAAGACAAAGTAATCATATTCGTAAGTAAAATGGTAAATGGCTGCTTTTTTTTCTTCTTTTTTTACATATTTGTGCACATTTTACCCATAGGAAAATCCCATATTAACTGTGAAGAACTGGTCCTCTGCGAAACACTTGTTGTACAAGTATTGCAGAGAAAATTCAAAGGTACTCACAGTTGCATGAGGGTTTCGGACAGAGAAACGCAATGGTTTGAAAGCTCGGCATTGCTAATAAACATTTTAAATATTATTTTATAAACTTCTGGTCAACACTGCTCAAAACGGCTTTAGCTGACTGATGCACCTTGTACAACGAGCGTTTCGCCAGTTCTTCAGAGTTAATTATGGGATTTTATTGTCAAAAGACAGAATTATTACAAAGAATTATATTCTTATTCTTGAAATGGTAAATGGCTGTTTTCTTTTTTACAATTTGTGCACATTTTACCCATAGGAAAATCCCGCTCGTTGTACAAGTATTGCAGAGAAAATTCAAAGGTACTCACAGTTGCATGAGGGTTTCAGACAGAGAAACGCAATGGTTTGAAAGCTCGGCATTGCTAATAAACATTTTAAATATTATTTTATAAACTTCTGGTCAACACTGCTCAAAACGGCTTTAGCTGACTGATGCGCCTTGCACATCGAGCGTTTCGCCAGTTCTTCAGAGTTAATTATGGGATTTTATTGTCAAAAGACAGAATTATATTACAAAGAATTATATTCTTATTCTTGAAATGTTAAATGGCTGTTTTCTTTCTTCTTTTATATACAATTTGTGCACATTTTACCCATAGGAAAATCCCATATTAACTCTGAAGAACTGGTCCTCTGCGAAACGCTCGTTGTACAAGTATCGCAGAGAAAATTCAAAGGTACTCACAGTTGCATGAGAGTTTCGAACAGAGAAACGCAATGGTTTGAAAGCTCTGCGTTGCTAATAAACATTTACAATATTATTTTATAAACTGCTGGTCAACACTGCTCAAAACGGCTTTAGCTGACTGATGCGGCTTGTATGACGAGCGTTTCGCCAGTTCTTCAGAGTTAATTATGGGATTTTATTGTCAAAAGACAGAATTATTACAAAGAATTATATTACAAAGAATTATATTCTTATTCTTGAAATGGTAAATGGCTGTTTTCTTTTTTACAATTTGTGCACATTTGACCCATAGGAAAATCCCATATTAACTCTGAAGAACTGGTCCTCTGCGAAACGCTTGTTGTACAAGTATCACAGAGAAAATTCAAAGGTACACAGTTGCACGAGAGTTTCGAACAGAGAAATGCAATGGTTTGAAAGCTCGGCGTTGCTAATAAACATTTTAAATATTATTTTATAAACTGCTGGTCAACACTGCTCAAAACGGCAAAACTAAGACAAAGTAATCATATTCGTAAGTAAAATGGTAAATGGCTGCTTTTTTTTCTTCTTTTTTTACATATTTGTGCACATTTTACCCATAGGAAAATCCCATATTAACTGTGAAGAACTGGTCCTCTGCGAAACACTTGTTGTACAAGTATTGCAGAGAAAATTCAAAGGTACTCACAGTTGCATGAGGGTTTCGGACAGAGAAACGCAATGGTTTGAAAGCTCGGCATTGCTAATAAACATTTTAAATATTATTTTATAAACTTCTGGTCAACACTGCTCAAAACGGCTTTAGCTGACTGATGCACCTTGTACAACGAGCGTTTCGCCAGTTCTTCAGAGTTAATTATGGGATTTTATTGTCAAAAGACAGAATTATTACAAAGAATTATATTCTTATTCTTGAAATGGTAAATGGCTGTTTTCTTTTTTACAATTTGTGCACATTTTACCCATAGGAAAATCCCGCTCGTTGTACAAGTATTGCAGAGAAAATTCAAAGGTACTCACAGTTGCATGAGGGTTTCAGACAGAGAAACGCAATGGTTTGAAAGCTCGGCATTGCTAATAAACATTTTAAATATTATTTTATAAACTTCTGGTCAACACTGCTCAAAACGGCTTTAGCTGACTGATGCACCTTGTATGACGAGCGTTTCGCCAGTTCTTCAGAGTTAATTATGGGATTTTATTGTCAAAAGACAGAATTATTACAAAGAATTATATTCTTATTCTTGAAATGGTAAATGGCTGTTTTCTTTTTTACAATTTGTGCACATTTTACCCATAGGAAAATCCCGCTCGTTGTACAAGTATCGCAGAGAAAATTCAAAGGTACTCACAGTTGCATGAGGGTTTCAGACAGAGAAACGCAATGGTTTGAAAGCTCGGCATTGCTAATAAACATTTTAAATATTATTTTATAAACTTCTGGTCAACACTGCTCAAAACGGCTTTAGCTGACTGATGCACCTTGTATGACGAGCGTTTCGCCAGTTCTTCAGAGTTAATTATGGGATTTTATTGTCAAAAGACAGAATTATTACAAAGAATTATATTACAAAGAATTATATTCTTATTATTGAAATGGTAAATGCTGTTTTCTTTTTTACAATTTGTGCACATTTGACCCATGGGAAAATCCCATATTAACTCTGAAGAACTGGTCCTCTGCGAAACGCTCGTTGTACAAGTATCACAGAGAAAATTCAAAGGTACACAGTTGCACGAGAGTTTCGTACAGAGAAACGCAATGGTTTGAAAGCTCGGCGTTGCTAATAAACATTTTAAATATTATTTTATAAACTGCTGGTCAACACTGCTCAAAACGGCAAAACTAAGACAAAGTAATAATATTCGTAAGTAAAATGGTAAATGGCTGTTTTTTTTTCTTTTTTTTACAATTTGTGCACATTTTACCCATTCACACACCGACGGGAGCATGTAGGGGTTAAGTGTCTTGCTCAAGGACACATCGACACGCTGCCCGGGGAGGAGCGGGAATCTCCGGATTGCCAGACGACTGCTCTACCTCCCGAGCCACTGTCGCCATGAAACTAGTACTTCCAGGTCTTACCCGAAAATGGAACTAATCTAATGGAATACACTTTATGCACTCACTCAAAAGAACAAAAGAGGCACTCAAAATAACAAAAGAGGCGCAGGGACGACAGGAGCATGACAATTGTCTTTGCAAACCATTCAAAGTCTATGAGCTTCCGAAGAAGGGTGTTCACGTCAGGGGACGACAGGAGAAGGACGATTGTCTATACAGATGCAGACCATTCAAAGTCTATGAGCTTCCGAATAAGGGTGTTCACGTCAGGGGACGACAGGAGAAGGACAATTGTCTTTGCAAACCATTCAAAGTCTATGAGCTTCCGAAGAAGGGTGTTCACGTCAGGGGACGACAGGAGAAGGACAATTGTCTTTGCAGACCAAAGTTTATGAGCTTACTTACGAAGAAGGGTGTTCACGTCAGGGGACGACAGGAGAAGGACGATTGTCTATGCAGATGCAGACCATTCAAAGTCTATGAGCTTACGAAAAAGGGTGGTCACTTGAGGGTTGATGGCGCTTCGCTTCTTTGCCCTGGAGCCTTTCTCCGGGTTGATGCCCAAGAAGAACCTGTTAATAAGCAAAGATACGTTTCAGTTTTAAATAGACTCAGCATTTATCAAGGTGCTCACCTGTGTTTTTTCATGGTACCTCTAACATAATGTTTACTCATCCGAATTTTGAAGCCATACTATAATGTGAATTAAACCATTATGTCAATTTCTTAACAAGATAGCAGCAACATCAAGTGATGGTGTGGTCCCAATTCACATAGTTGGTTCCAGGCTTCATACTCAAAGCATTTAATCTACTTTATGGCCTCTGTAGAAAGGCATGGACTTAATAGCCAGATAGTCTTTGCATGATAAGTCTTACTGATGACATTGATCATGTGTTCAGAGTGTTAAAATACCTTTGGATGAACTCAAGTGTGGATGATCCAACGGAAGGATACTCCAGGTTGAAGACATTGTAGCTGGTGAATAAAGCAGCTACCCCATGCAAAAATAATGGGTGTGGGCCCATCACAACTTCTCCCTCGATGGATAGCATCCATCCAGAAGGCTGCATTGCGTCACCTGAAATGAACAGATACCCCGTCATGCGTTGTTGTGGATAGGTATACATTCCTGCAAGGACATGACACAGAACTAAGGCTGTCTTAAATACTTCAAAGCTTCGTTCGATGGGCATGGGATTCGAATATGAAAATAAAATTCGATTATTAAAAAGAAAAAGAAAAATGCATATATATATATATATTTTTGCCAAATCAACTCTGCCTCTCTTACAACAAGCAATGCTGTCTCTTATTTAAGATGAGGTCGCACTGACAGATTTGTGTTCATTGTGCTGCTTTTATAAAGCCTCAAATGACGGCTTACAATATTTCATGAAAGCAAAGTGTTTTGTTTGTCTAAGATTTAAAAAGGTTTCAACTTTACAGCACTGACAAAGTTGAACATGAGACATGCCAGCTCAGGATATTATTTATAAGCGTCATATGTGTGCCGTATCACAAACTGTCAGATTTTCCCCCTCGATGCAAAGGAACACAAGCTCATCCCTGAACATTATTACCTTGAATTATCAAACAGGGTGTGCTTGGGAGTGCTGCAGTATTCACATCAGCAACAGTGGCACAGGTCTGCAACAAAGTAACACACAATAGCAGATTTAACATTATGAAAGGATGAAGATAAGCTAATCCACGCACTACAGCTCACCACACATCAGCTCGGCCCATTTGGAGCAACTTGGGGGTTAAGTGTCTTGCTCAAGGACACTTCCGACATGCGGACAGTCAGAGCCAGGATTCGAACCACCAACCCTACGGTCGATGAACGACCATCTCTACCAACTGAGCTTCAGTCGCCCCTAATGTAATCACTCGCATTTCAAATATTTTAATATTTAAATAAACGTACATCAACTTCGAGCAGTAGTTTCTCCGTAGGCTCCTTGAAGTACACCATAAGGAGCAGGACGATGCAGGCACTGATCTCCGAAACCTCTGGATGATATCTGGCCAGAACATCCCTGATCTTCGTGTTGTCCAGTTTCTGGCAGAACTGCAGGATGGTCCGTCCTCGATGAGACATGGCATCTTTGATCTTTTGAAGGACATCGGTGTCTGTCAGGAGGCCAAAGTGGGAGAAAAGCCCCGTCTGAGAGAAGAGAAAAGGCCATTCTTCTTTGACCGCCACCATCGTTGGTGCAGGCATTTTATTCAAGTAACGCCGCAGGATGACGTAGGTCCTCTCCATCAGAAGTTCTGCTCTCGCTGTCCCACCCATCCATTCCTCTGTGTACAGACATACAAACCAAGTAACAACAATTAGATTTGATGTTGCCACATCTGGGAAATTGAGTGGCAAACCTTTAATTGTATTACTCATTCTGAATATTAAGGTGGCCTTTTTGCTTAATGTGGGATATTTATTCATGGTGTCAATTCACCAAAAGTAAAGTAGATTGCATGCCTGAGTAGATGTTCCGCAGATCCCTTTTCAAAGCCGCCATGGTTTCCTCTGTCTCCCCGTCCGGTAAGCTTGCTGGGCCCCACCTCACACACCTAGGGATAGGAAGGAATCATAGGCAACCTCTTAGTGGAATACATAAAAAAAAAAAAATTATAATATATATATTTTTTTATCATTCTTTCCAAAAGAAAAAAGGCCTCTAACGCTAATGGCACGCATACCAGAGGCTAACTGCCTACGAAAACAGGCACAGAAGCACTGAAAGAGGATTTCACCCATCTAATGAACACACTAGACTAGACAAATATCAAGATGTATCCATCAGTGGACCAATTGCATGCTTTTGCAGAGGACAAGAAGCCTTCAGACATTAAGCACCCCCCACAGCCCAAATGGAATGATAAAAAAAAAACTATATATAAATATATATATATATTCTACTTTTTATTTTATTTTTGTCGACTAACTGCACATTTTGGCCAATCATAGTCGACTATCCAAATCCTTAGTCAGGGACAGCCCTAGAAATTATATTAAAAAAAAATCTACACATAATTTAAACATTCAATCCAAATAACCTAAGTTAGTCTAGCATTGGCAGTGCCACTTTAACCCCTAATTGCTGCGAGCGTGAATGGAGAGGACACTGGCGCCGTTTGTTTTGCCACCCCTACCCGTATTGGTCAACAGGACCTCTCGTCAGCCTGGACTCTCCTGCCACGCCAGTGGGCCGTCTTTCCTCTCTGCCTCTGCGGCGTCTAGCCAGAGTGTTGTTCCTGCTTTTATACTCCACTCTTGTTTTTACTTGTTGGAGAAGAGAGTGGCATCCGTCTCCAACCATTTCACCTCGCCTGCTAATGTCAGCAAAGGTGTCAGGATGGCTCCTGACAATTGTTCGGACGATACTGAGGCACGTGGTTCTGGTTGGGTTGTGCTCGTGCTCCATCATCTGATCCACCAAAGCGTTCACAAAGGCCCTTCTCTCATCTGGCTTTGGTCTCTGTTCTTTTTCCACTGCACGTTGAATGGCTGTTGACATCCGGTTCCAGTTGACACAAAAGTCTACATGCCATGCGCTGCCAGGCTGTGAAGAGTTTGGAGTGCTTGGGGGGCTGCACAACAGAGAGTGCGTGAATGATTGCATAGAGGTGTTCGGAGAGGACAGAGTGTTCACAGAGCTCGTTGTTGGGGAACTTGAAGCAATTGGATGTGTTGGGGAACTTGAAGCAATTGGATGGGGAGGGAGCACCTCCATATTAAGGGTTACTAACCCTAGAAGGGACAAAAACAGTTATGCCAATGTTCCAAGGGCATAGTTCCAAGTGTCACGCAAGTCTAAATATGAATTTACCTTTCTTAAGACCATCCATCAGCTTCCGACACTGGATTGGTTTGAGGTGTCGGACCAGATCCACCCTCTCCATTAAGGCCAGATCTTCGACACTCTCCACTCCAAGATCCTCAAGTAGGGTGGTCAGTAAGTCATCAGGGAGGCCCGGTAAATATGACCAAACTGCTTCCTTTATAGCTTCCAGTACCTAGTCTCATTGATTAGGGTCAATCATGAATCAGTTTGTGCATATTCCCTACTTGTCTGTTTGCAGTGCACTATATGCGGTTAACTGCCAACATGTGCTCGCTATACAATCAACAATACAAAATCAACTATCTTAAGGTTACTTGATATCCTGCTCCACTTACGTCTGTCCTCACGTCTGTCATATCCTCCCTTTCCTGTTTAAACTGCTCCTGGAAAAGAATGGTGGAGCGCAATAAGCATCTGATCGTGCACGTTGTATGCTGGAAGAGGATAGTAGTCCAGTACATCTTTGTGCTTAATGCACACGTAATCCTCTTGGGCCACTCCTAAGTCACAGTACACACCCATGTCAATCAACTTCACACAAATGTGTTTCTCTGAGACAAAGTGGACAGAGTTTTGGGCAACAATGACCAGCATAATCTTCCCCATGTGAAGTCCTTCATCACTGTTCCCAAACAAGATGAACATCCCCTTTCTGTAGTCTGTGCCTTTGACTGTAACATTGTTACAAGCCACTGCAGACTGAGACTCAAATTGACAACTGGCTACAGATGCCCTGATCTTGTTGTTGTAATCATCCAAATAAAAGGCAGTCCCCTTCTCTACCTGTATAACAGGAGGAAACAAGTTTCCCGCACTCAGGTAGGCCTGGAGGAGTTGGTGTCTCTCTGCTAGTGTTTTGCACAGATTTTTGAAATTGTGCAATTTTCTGGCACACTGTTTGAAAAAAGTGTGTTTGCTTTCAAACCGCAGAGTCCACAGGCGAATAAGTGGGCCAAAGTGGATGATTAGATCTGGATAATGGCCAATATAGTGATGCTTTGGCCTCAGGGGGGCATTGGGGAAGAGCCTTTTCCTGTTGCATATGTACTCCTCTGTGATGACTTTCAGATATGCTACCTGGCCTTCTGTAATGACTGGTGCACAGATAAGCTCAACCATCTCTCTCAGCTGCAAAATGAGCTGCCACACCTCATTGTCACAGGGATCTTTAATCCTGCCACCCACCAAGAGAGGGAGTAATCTAAGGAAACACCAGTTTTGAACTGCATGCCCACTTAGTTTGTCACTGCTGGGAGAGAGGTCTGCTGGTTTGTCCCTACCATCGTTCCCTTCATATCGGAACTTGTTTTTGCACCGATTTAACTGCAGGTAAGTAAAATGATTCTCCTGGACTAAATGGCGAATATATAAAGGAAGGTCATAAGCCATGACTCCCTCAAATAAATCATGGCCTAGACATGGTGGGAGGCCAGGCTGGCAAACATGGAAATGAGAAAGCTGGTTGAAAGGAGAGTCAAACTTGATACCGCATACAGAGTCTGTGGTACTAGTTTCCAGGTCTTGCAAATTACTTGTGTATGATTGGACCGTTCTTGTGGCACCACACAACACTGGATTCTTCACAAAATCCTCTCTCTGTACCTGACAGTAGCGACAAAAATATTTAGATCGACTGAAGTTTTCTAAAAATCCCCCAATAGAATGGGATCCTAAGTTGTCTCCTGCAATGGCAACCAAAGAGCCCTTTAGTACAGTGCCATCAGATATGACTACACCTCTCTCCTCCAGGATTTTGAGGTCCTCAATCAGATGTGCAAAAACCTTTTTTAGCCCAAAATACTTAAAGTCCTGCTCCCTACATAAGAGAACAAGTTGCATTTGATCTATAGAAGATCTATTGTGAGGCAAGATGTCAGTCAGGGTTAGGTAAACAGCTAAGACCTTGTGCTTTTTCTTCCCTGAGCCCAGTGGATTAACAACCTCGAAGGCATCTTGGTACAGTATCAAACCAAGTGAGGAAGGGTCAGCTTTCAACATTGGATTACTTTGAAATCCTTCTCCATCCTTGACATCCTGATAGACAGCATCAGTAGATTGCTGCAAACGTGTCATGTTATACTGTTCTCGTAGAGACTCGTTTTTGAACAGTGTCACCAATGTCTCATGTATAGGTACATACTGAGCAAAGCATTCTTTGTCATTTTCATCATTGCCCAAGAGCAAAGGCACGGGATGAACATGGTTGAAACACTCTTTAAAAGCAGACTTCCTCTTTGTATCTGTACTGAGTCTTCCCTTGTTAAAAAGTGTGAGTAGATCATCTCTGTTCACTTCATCAACCATGCTGCTTATAGTGGCCTGAGGGATTCCAAGTTTCTTCAATTTCTCACTCAGAACGTTAAGTGTATGAGACAGGCCAAGTTCATGAGCAATTTGAAAGTCCTCAATAATGGTTTGTATGGTGCTTGCCGGTAAGAGTAGCTTAGATTGCAATTTCAAATAGAAAAGTGTAAGGTTATGTAAAAAAAGGGTTTCGTCCACAGCTAATGGCACTTCTGGTTCATCATGTTCACCAGCAGCTTCTGAATACGTCTGACTGGGTTCTGGCAATGACTCTGTAGACTTGTCTAATACCAAGTCATCTAAAACTGAATCCTTGTGTTTCCTGGAAATATGTGAAGCAAAAGTCATTACGTTTGTGAACCTGCAATCACAACCTCTAAATGGACATGGCGATTCCATTCCTCCCTTTATATGTGTCTTCAAATGCTTGATAAGAGAGGCTAAAGTGTCACACTTAAATGCACAAGCCTCAAGCACACATTTCAAGGATGTGTCAGGTGGTAGAGCTGATCTAGGTCTAGGCGGCTGACCAGCTTGCAGGTAGCACCTATGCAGCCTATATATATGAGATCTCAGTGCTGCGTGTTTTCTGAACCTCTGTGAGCAGTCAGGTATCCCGCACTGATAATGATAATTGGGGGCGTTACTGTGGAGCTGCGCGTGCTGGACAAAGGTATGCACACTCTCAGACACATGCTGACATCGAATATATTTACAGTGGAACATTGTTGTGCGTGCTATAGTTACCTACCCAATCATTACATCTGCCTCACACTGAACACTGGTTAGCCTGGCTGCCTCACTGAACAAGATGCCACTGAACAGGATACTGTATGTTAAAGACCTCTCTGATGACCTAGAAAAAAGGAAACCAGAGAAAGGAGAGATTACAGTTTGCATGCAGATTATGAACGTATACTATAGGCTAATCTCAGGTGTACTGCACAGGAAACAAATAGTCTATAAACTACGATCTGTGTTGCATATAGGCCTACCTATACAACCAGGAAGCAATCCGTGCATGGATCTGGGGAGACGTCAGTGCAGATTACTGTCCTGTACGCCTTGTCGGCCGGAAAGATTCAGGCATAGGCAATCAGTAGGCAGGCCCTAGGACAAGGGAGGGAGGCAAGAGGAAAGAAAAAAAACACAGGGAACGACGCATAAATTCATGTCAAACAGTACTGGATGAGGTGATTAATCTCAGGTGTACTGCACAGGAAACAAATATAGTCTATAAACTACGATCTGTGTTGCATATAGGCCTACCTATACAACCAGGAAGCAATCCGTGCATGGATCTGGGGAGACGTCAGTGCAGATTACTGTCCTGTACGCCTTGTCGGCCGGAAAGATTCAGGCAGGCAATCAGTTGGCAGGCCCTAGGACAAGGGAGGGAGGCAAGAGGAAAGAAAAAAAACACAGGGAACGACGCATAAATTCATGTCAAACAGTACTGGATGAGGTGATTAATCTCAGGTGTACTGCACAGGAAACAAATAGTCTATAAATTAGTATTGTTTGTCTAGCAGTGTCGAGCTTGAGTGTTATACTCCGAGTACATACTGTAGTATAGACAGCATAGTTGGTGGTAGTATAGACATGGTAGCATAATAGTAAAATTCAGTAAGACAGTTATTATTAGTTAAAATTCTGATATTGAAGAAGTTTTGGTTGATAAAGTGGGCAGTTTATCCTTTGCTGAAAAGTCTCCATTCCAATAGAGAGAGTATATATTTTAGTGTTTATTTGATTGATTTGGCCTTTTATTTATTACGTTTCCACAGTTATTTCCTCATACTTTATTAACATTTTGTACATAATACAAGTTCATGTTAAAATGATGACACAAAAAGCCAGACCGAGTTTCATAAACAAACTGAACTTTCTTTTGCCTGCCTATACTGTATTTGTTTGGTGGAAACCTGATCATAAAGTAAAGTAAAAAAAAAAGAAAAAGTAGTGTGCTATTTTTGTAGTGTAGCTTGCTACATTTATCTGGGGATAGCTTCCATTGTAGTTGAGCTATATTTAATCGAGTGTAACTAGTGTAGCTTACTACATTTTCCAAGTAGCTTGCCCATCACTGGCTAAATGCTGCATGTAGCTAGTTAGCTGAACTGAAGCTATATAGGTAGCCAGGTAGCTAAATGGCTGGCTATACTATAGCTCCAGTTCAGAACAACACTTTTTCACTGGTAGTTTGTGGAAATGAACCAACTTTCCTCTCTTTCACACGGTAAAATTAGTTTGAACAGCCAGGAGCAATATAAAAAAAAAACACAGTGGTCCCGTTGTTTGGTAGGCAACGTTGCATTACCCAACAGAGGTCAGACATAGCTAACAGCTAACATTAGCAGCAGGCACGCATAACGTGTAAAAACGCATAACCATGTAAAAAACGAACACAGCACTACTCCGCTGGCGTTTGCAATCGAAATCATAGATACAGAATAATATCCACCATCGACTTTATCATGCACTACTCACGTTTTATTGTCGATTAACGATGCAGAGACACAGCACACGCTGATACAACAATGGAGGAAGGTTGCAGGTATTCTGGGAGGCGAGGTACAGGTGTAGTGCATTCTGGGAGGCGCCCGCCCAGGAAGCTGGTGTGTGTGCAGGCAGCCTAGACAAGTCTCAACATGTCTCCTAATCATGCATTATATAGTGGCCCCCAATACACAGGTGCAGAACAGGTACTGATTGATTGATTGATTGATTGAAAACTTTATTAACAGATTGCAGAATGGGTACAATACAGTACAGCTCAATACACACAATTGTTAAACTCTTTCAGTGCCACTCACGAGATTTCTCGTGTTTTTTTATAGGTGGTTGCTAGCCACTCACGAGATTTCTCGGAATTTTTTTTTTTTTATTTTTTTTGCGATCTGAAAAATTATTGCATCACCCGAGCCTACCCGAGTATTGCCGAGCTGCGCCGGTGATCACTGTGGAAAATAGCGCCCCCTGTCGTCTCCCAGATGACATAAGTGATTTTGGAATGGACTCAATGAAAATGAATGGGGAAAAAAATCCGGTACTCCACATTTTCCAGTTCACTGATCCAGCCGGGGTTACTAGAGTTCATTCTGGAGCCTCAGATCTCCGCGGATCATGGAGAACCACTGTGTCGCGTTGGATCCATACACGTATCGATTTTTTCGAATGGTGATCAGGAATTGGAATATACCAGTTGGATACCATCTGATGTCAGGTAAGGACTCTATGTTATCAGTGGTAGGATAATCAGAGTAATTTTGATGAAGTTATAAGCTGTTTTGTGAAATCTCTTCTTTCGTTTTCACTGTAAAAGTCCGAGAGGAAATCAACAAGGCGATTGTCCGCGCGCGGCCGTAATGTGCGTGCGTGCACATATAATATTGATCATCTAGCGTTTATTTGAAAACGATTCATAAAAAGGCAGACGAATATCAACGTTGTGGAATATTCCACTAAAAGACGATTTTCATAGAATGCTCCAGAATGAGTTGTTTTTTATATCAAAACGGGGGCTTTTCTAACTGCTCTGAAACGGCAACGACGCGATAAAAAAACAATCTGCCTTCACAGCACTGTCTGGAACATAGTCTTTGATAATGCGATGGGCAGATTAGACACATAGCCATAATTTAAAACATAGATTAGGCGATATTAACGTTAACATTGGCGCGGATGGTGGCATTCAAGCGGTAAAATGGAAAACCAGGCATGGCATTTAAAGAGTTAAGGGGATGCAGA
Organism: Notolepis coatsorum; assembly: GCF_963971535.1. NCBI lineage: Eukaryota > Metazoa > Chordata > Actinopteri > Aulopiformes > Paralepididae > Notolepis > Notolepis coatsorum. Next base: position 82,267,076 of record NC_140166.1, on the reverse strand, counting down.
CCAGAGAAAGACTTTCGTCTTGTTTACATCAGGGTCCCCCATTTTCAATTCATCAGGACATACATCGTCATCATTATTTATTTATTCGTACATGGAATTACCACAGTCCAACAGTACATATAATTCACCAAATACCATGGCCGAAAGGAACAGGAAGAAGAAAAAATCTTCTACACCTGCCCCTACACACACACAACACACCAATAGACTTATTGTGTAAAACAAACAGAATATGCATTTTGCAAAAATGGAAACATCAACACAACCAAATTAAATCAACATAAATAAACCCATTTTGTGTATCTATCAGCAAACTACATATTTCGGTTCATTCATTTACACACACACACACACACACACACACACACACACACACACACACACACACACACACACACACACACACACACACACACACACACACACACACACACACACACATACATGACATACAGACAGTACTGCTACATCTATACATTTATGAAACCGTACATTAGGTGGGGTGGGGTGGGGGGGGGCTGTACATTGGAGGTGGTTGGGTGGGTGGGGTGGGGGGGTTGGGTAGGTTGGGTATAGGAGGGGTGGGTGGACACTGTACAACTGTATACAAGCACATTGGAATATTGACAAAACCATGTTTGGTAATTTACTGTACATTGGAGGGGGTTGGGTTAGGACATTTACAGGGGCCAGTTTCGAATTGCAGTCTCCCGTATAGGTGTTCTTTGAGAGTGGTTTTGAAAGTGGGTAGTGATTCACATTCCTTTACAGCTTTGGGTAGGGCGTTCCACATTGATGTGGCATAATTGCGAAACATGTTTAGTCCCTGATTGAGCCGAATCTGGGTACCAGGCCCATTGCATGTTGCTGTACTCTGTCGTCTCTAAGCCATCCTAGGTTGTCAAAGTGGGCAGGGGTGAGGTGGGTTCTAGGAGTAAGGTCAAGCATGTAGTCTGACCAGTTTGTTTTGAGATGTTTGTGTAGCAGGGTGGATTATCCCTATGAACTTTCACCAGGTAGGGGGAACGCAGCATGCAGATCTGAGTCCAACTGAATCCCTGACTTTAGCTAGGGAGTCACATGGCCTACAGTGTCACATGGCCTACCATGACCTGTTTGAACCACTCCAGTCTGGGTTCAGGGCTAAACACAGCACCGAGACCGCCCTGATCAAGGTGACAAATGACCTCCTCATGGCTGCTGATGCTGGCAACATCAACATCCTCATCCTCCTGGACCTCTCAGCTGCCTTCGACACCATCTCACACTCAAACCTCCTAGACCGCCTGGAAAGTGTCCTTGGCATCACTGGTACCCCCTTGTCCTGGTTCACATCCTACCTCACCAACAGGTGGCAGTATGTTTCCCTCGGGGGCTCCAGGTCAGCTCCAGCACTTGTTAAACAGGGTGTTCCCCAGGGTTCGGTGCTAGGTCCGCTCCTTTTTATGATTTACCTCCTCCCACTCGGTGACATCATAAGGAAACACGGCCTCCACTTCCACTTCTATGCAGACGACACACAGCTCTACCTCCACACCAAACCCTCGGCCCCCCTTCCTCCCCCCTCCCTCACTGCCTGCCTCCAGGACATAAAAACATGGATGACCACCAATTTCCTTCAACTCAATAGTAAGAAAACCGAACTCATAGTTGTAGCCTCCCCAGCCCTCCTCCAAAAGATCGACCACCTTGTTCTCTCTGTGGATGGCTACTCCATCTGCCCCTCCACAGAGGTAAGGAACCTGGGCGTCATACTGGACTCCACCCTCTCATTTCACCCTCACGTCAAGTCTGTCACCAGATCCGCCTTCTTCCACCTCAGAACCATCTCCCGCCTCCGCCCCTCACTCTCCGACACCTCAGCGGAAACACTCATTCACGCCTTCATCACTTCCCGCCTCGACTACTGTAACAGAGTCCTTCTTGGTGCCTCCAAGAAGGTTCTGGATCGTTTACAGTACGTCCAAAACTCTGCTGCGAGGGTCCTCACGCGCACCAAACCCTGGCAGCACATCACCCCCACCCTGCAAAAACTCCACTGGCTCCCCATCAACTATCGAATCCCCTACAAGATCCTCCTCCTCACCTACAAATCCCTGCACGGGTTGGCCCCTTCCTACCTGACCAACCTACTCCACCCCTACACTCCAGCACGAGGCCTCCGATCCTCCAACTCCGACCTCCTCACCATCCCCCGCACCAGGCGTTCCACACTGGGAGACCGAGCTTTCGCTGCAGCAGCCCCCAGACTGTGGAACTCCCTCTCCCCCCTCATCCGAGGCTCTGACACCATCAACCTCTTCAAAACCAAGCTAAAAACCCACCTGTTCACACTTGCCTTCACGCAACACGGCCCCGCTCCCAAGTAGCCCACCCCTGACTCTTTTTAAGCCACAGATTCCGTTGTTTTGTTTTGTTTTGTTGTTTGTTTGTTTGTTAATTTTAACCACTTCATCCAATTGGACAGAACTTGCCTCCTTTTTTTATTTATTTTTATCTCTTATCTTATTTGTTTTTTCTTGTTGTTACTATACACAGATCTTTTATGTATTTTATTATATATATTTTTTCAATTTTATTACTTACTTTTATTTTTTTCCATCCTTTCCTTGTACAGTGTCCTTGAGTCTGAGAAAGGCGCTTCTCTCTTAAAATTCAATCTATTATTATTATTATTATTTTTAGTGCAGGAGTAGAGTGGAGCTTTAGCAGAGTGGTGGATGGGGCCTATAGGATTTACTAACCTAGGGGTAGTGAGCTGGTCCTTCTTGCCCTCCAGGGCGACTCGCAGTAATTCCCCACACACCCACACTTCTCCTAATACTACCCGCACCCTCCCACACCTGGTGGCAGTAGTGATAGATGATATACTTTCTCCCCAAAGCAGTACCTTTCCTTGCTGATGAGCAGAGACCTGTCCCAATGATATAGGCTCCCCTGTTAGGGAAGTTTAGGCTGCAGAGGACTATGATGGTCCAGTTCTACACTGCCATCATCCAGTCCATCCTCACCCTCTCCATCATCACCTGGTTCCCTGCAGCCACGGTCAGGGACAAGGCTGCAGCGGGTGATACGATCAGCGGAGAGTGTGATCGGCTGCCCCCTTCCCTCCCTCGAGTCCCTACATTCCTCCAGGGCCTTGAGGAGGGCGAGGAAGATCATGGCAGACCCCGCCCACCCGGGTCACGACCTCTTCACCATGCTTTTCACCCTAGCAACCACCTAGAAACACCCTAGCAACCACCCATAACACCCTAGCAACCACCTAGAAACACCCTAGCAACCACTTATAACACCCTAGCAACCACCTAGAAACACCCTAGCAACCACATATAACACCCTAGCAACCACCTAGAAACAACCTAGCAACCATATATAACACCCTAGCAACCACCTAGAAACACCCTAGCAACCACTTATAACACCCTAGCAACCACCTAGAAACACCCTAGCAACCACTTATAACACCCTAGCAACCACCTAGAAACACCCTAGCAACCATATATAACACCCTAGCATCCACCTAGAAACACCCTAGCAACCACTTATAACACCCTAGCAACCACCTAGAAACACCCTAGCAACCACTTATAACACCCTAGCAACCACCTAGAAACACCCTAGCAACCACCCATAACACCCTAGCAACCACCTAGAAACACCCTAGCAACCACCTAGAAACACCCTAGCAACCACTTATAACACCCTAGCAACCACCTAGAAACACCCTAGCAACCACCTAGAAACACCCTAGCAACCACTTATAACACCCTAACAACCACCTAGAAACACCCTAGCAACCACCCATAACACCCTAGCAACCACCTAGAAACACCCTAGCAACCACTTATAACACCCTAGCAACCACCTAGAAACACCCTAGCAACCACTTATAACACCCTAGCAACCACCTAGAAACACCCTAGCAACCACCCATAACACCCTAGCAACCACCTAGAAACACCCTAGCAACCACTTATAACACCCTAGCAACCACCTAGAAACACCCTAGCAACCATATATAACACCCTAGCAACCACCTAGAAACACCCTAGCAACCACTTATAACACCCTAGCAACCACCTAGAAACACCCTAGCAACCACTTATAACACCCTAGCAACCACCTAGAAACACCCTAGCAACCACCCATAACACCCTAGCAACCACCTAGAAACACCCTAGCAACCACCTAGAAACACCCTAGCAACCACTTATAACACCCTAGCAACCACCTAGAAACACCCTAGCAACCACCCATAACACCCTAGCAACCACCTAGAAACACCCTAGCAACCACCTAGAAACACCCTAGCAACCACTTATAACACCCTAGCAACCACCTAGAAACACCCTAGCAACCACCCATAACACCCTAGCAACCACCTAGAAACACCCTAGCAACCACCTAGAAACACCCTAGCAACCACTTATAACACCCTAGCAACCATAGAAACACCCTAGCAACCACCTAGAAACACAATAGCAACCAGCTATAACACCCTAGCAACCACCTAGAAACACTATAGCAACCACTTATAACACCCTAGCAACCATAGAAACACCTAGCAACCACTTATAACACCCTAGCAACCACCTAGAAACAACCTAGCAACCATATATAACACCCTAGCAACCACCTAGAAACACCCTAGCAACCACTTATAACACCCTAGCAACCATAGAAACACCCTAGCAACCACTTATAACACCCTAGCAACCACCTAGAAACAACCTAGCAACCATATATAACACCCTAGCAACCACCTAGAAACACCCTAGCAACCATATATAACACCCTAGCAACCACCTAGAAACACCCTAGCAACCACTTATAACACCCTAGCAACCACCTAGAAACACCCTAGCAACCACTTATAACACCCTAGCAACCACCTAGAAACACCCTAGCAACCACCCATAACACCCTAGCAACCACCTAGAAACACCCTAGCAACCACCTAGAAACACCCTAGCAACCACTTATAACACCCTAGCAACCACCTAGAAACACCCTAGCAACCACCCATAACACCCTAGCAACCACCTAGAAACACCCTAGCAACCACCTAGAAACACCCTAGCAACCACTTATAACACCCTAGCAACCATAGAAACACCCTAGAAACCACCTAGAAACACCCTAGCAACCAGCTATAACACCCTAGCAACCACCTAGAAACACCCTAGCAACCACTTATAACACCCTAGCAACCATAGAAACACCCTAGCAACCACTTATAACACCCTAGCAACCACCTAGAAACACCCTAGCAACCACCCATAACACCCTAGCAACCACCTAGAAACACCCTAGCAACCACTTATAACACCTTATTGTGAAATAAGAATAATATAATGTGATATGTTGATATGCTATTGTGAGATTACAACATCTGATGTGATATGACAGAGAAAGACTTTTGTCTTGTTTTTTTTAATAAAATTACAATATATTATTGTGAAATAATAAATAAATTATGTGAAATATTCATATGCTACTGTGAGATTAAAAAATGTGATGTGATATTACAGAGGATTTTGATTGCGGTATCTTATTGTGAAATAAGAATAATATAATGTGATATGTTGATATGCTATTGTGAGATTACAACATCTGATGTGATATTACAGAGAAAGACTTTCGTCTTGTTTTGTATAAAATTACAATATTCTATTGTGAAATAAGAATAATATAATGTGATATGTTGATATGCTACTGTGAGATTACAACATCTGATGTGATATTACAGTGGATTTTGATTGCAATATTTTATTGTAAAATAATAAATAAATTACGTGAAATATTCATATGCTACTGTGAGATTACAACATCTGATGTGATATTACAGAGGATTTTGATTGCGGTATCTTATTGTGGAATAAGAATAATATAATGTGATATGTTGATATGCTATTGTGAGATTACAACATCTGATGTGATATTACAGAGAAAGACTTTCGTCTTGTTTTGTATAAAATTACAATATTTGATTGTGAAATAAGAATAATATAATGTGATAAATTGATATGCTATTGTGAGATTACAACATCTGATGTGATATTACAGAGAAACACTTTCGTCTTGTTTTGTATAAAATTGCAATATCTTATTGTGAAATAAGAATAATATAATGTGATATGTTGATATGCTACTGTGAGATTACAACATCCGATGTGATATTACAGTGGATTTTGATTGCAATATTCTATTGTGAAATAATAAATAAATTACGTGAAATATTCATATGCTACTGTGAGATTACAACATCTGATGTGATATTACAGAGGATTTTGATTGCGGTATCTTATTGTGAAATAAGAATAATATAATGTGATATGTTGATATGCTATTGTGAGATTACAACATCTGATGTGATATTACAGAGAAAGACTTTCGTCTTGTTTTGTATAAAATTACAATATTTGATTGTGAAATAAGAATAATATAATGTGATAAATTGATATGCTATTGTGAGATTACAACATCTGATGTGATATTACAGAGAAACACTTTCGTCTTGTTTTGTATAAAATTGCAATATCTTATTGTGAAATAAGAATAATATAATGTGATATGTTGATATGCTACTGTGAGATTACAACATCTGATGTGATATTACAGAGGATTTTGATTGCAATATTTTATTGTGAAATAATAAATAAATTATGTGAAATATTCATATGCTACTGTGAGATTACAACATCTGATGTGATATTACAGAGGATTTTGATTGCGGTATCTTATTGTGAAATAAGAATAATATAATGTGATATGTTGGTATGCTATTGTGAGATTACAACATCTGATGTGATATTACAGAGGATTTTGATTGCGGTATTTTATTGTGAAATAAGAATAATATAATGTGAAATCAAAAGATACTGTCTTTTTTACATGTATTTGTTGGGATATTACAGGAGGCCTTAATTACAATATGTTACTGTAAGATAATACTGTTAAATGTTGTGAAATGCTGGTTACTTTTTACAGTGTACACTTTCATCTTTAGAAAAAATTATCATCAAGAACTGCAATAGCAAAGGCCTGGTATCAATGTTCTATAACTGGATTGTATCTGGTTCAGACGAGACGTCATTATCTAGATTGGAGTCATGGAGGCTGGACTTGGGAGAGGAGATCTCAAACGAGGACTGGAACAGAGCATGCGAGGAGGCTCAGACACAAACAGCCAACACTAGCTTAAAACTACTTCAATACAAATGGCTGATGCGGACTTATATAACCCCAAACTGAATAAATACAACAGCAACACACCAGATAGGTGCTTTAAATGTACCAAGGATCGGGGAACTTTTATACATTGTATTTGGGAATGTGACAAAATCAAGAAGTTCTGGGGGGAGGTGGTGAATAAAATCAAAGATATCCTGTCAGTGAATATCCCACTAGACTCCAAAATGATATTGTTACATTTATATCCAATAAATCTGAACCTGAGAACCAAACAATTTAAATGTATTGATTTTGCTATACTACAGGCAAAAAGAACAATAGCTTTAAATTGGAAGAAAATATACGCACCCACAATCTGTGCTTGGATTAAAAACATGGCACAATGCATGTCTATGGAGAGAATAACGTATATCCTCAGGAACAATATAGAGATTTACGAGGATATATGGAAACCATTTAATGAATATCTGAGAAGGGAAGATATAGGAGGGCTGCTATAGGATGAGTCCCCCCGCTCTCTCCCGCGGTCAGCCGTGACCCGGACCCCAGGAGAGACCGGAGGCACGTCAGTGAAGGTGTTGTAAAGATGTCATTTATTTTTATTTCTTTATTTATTTTAATTTTTATGTACATTTTCTTTTCCTCTTTTCAATGATTTATATTTGTGTACGAGCTATTCTAATGGAGGTACCAATGAATGTACATATTATTTCTGTATGAGAACAGTAAAAACAAAACCAAAGATGCTAAGAGAGAGAAAAGGGGAGGGGGGAGGGGGGTATGTGGGTATATGTATAATCTTGTGGAGAAAAGGAATTAAGAATAACTGACTACAATGAAAACCTGAAATGTGTACTGTAAAACCCAATAAAAATATTGTACTAGAAGAAAAGGGAGGTTTGAAGGAAATAGAAGGATACGGGAGGAAGGAGGTTCAAGGAGGGTCCCTGGACCCATGACGCGCATATTTACCTGAGTCAGAATTTAATTCTTTTAGAGCAAGTATTATAATTTGATATGATGGTTTAAGGACGACATACACTAAGTATTAGTACCAAGTATCTGGGAAACCAACTGATGTGGGATTAATAACCAAGGATGATGGGGTATATATGTATGTAAAACAAAATGCAAGGTAAACTGAGTTTAACATTTTTCTATATATCCCTGTTCAAGGAAGATATACATATCGTCATTGGATTTTGTACAGGTCAACGAATGTGCGATTACTATTCAAAGAATGACTTAGTCAATAATTGTATATATTCTTCTTTCTGCAAGAACGGTATTTTTGTATTTTTTTTTAAATTTTCTCTTTATGGTTTAGGCCTGTATAAGGGCGATGTACAATGTCTGTGTAATCACCTGAAAAGCCAAACGGTGGAAGATTGACAATCAAAGATGTTACTATTTGTATGTTTGTGAATATAAATGCAAATAAAAATTTAGTTAAAAAAAGAAAAAAAAAAAAAACATAGGTAGAGGGGTCTCACGCCCTTGGGGTTGGCCACTGAGCGTGGTACGAATGGGACCGTCTGGGTGGCGCCCTCTTTTCATGTTTTAGATCGACACGCGTACCTACCCCCTCTCTTGGAGTGGGGATGTCGGCGTGATTAGGGCACGGGACTGGTTCTGGTCACGCTGGTCCAGGTCAGTTAACCCGTTGTCCGCCGGGGACGCAGATCTGCTGTTCTGGTACCCTGAGGGACTTCTGCTTTTTTTGGGGGGAAAATGTCGGGTCGGCCCGGGTGTCACAGGGTTGGGCGTTATGGAGACCCTTTGTTGGGTACATGTTGTACCCTGTGCTCCTTTTTCCTTTCGCCCCTCTCTTACGCATGGCAAAGAGGGGGCTGTTGGGGTGGTCTTATGGACCTCCTCTGGCATCCCTGTGTGCTTTCCAGTCCGAAGTTGTGTTTCGTCGACCCGAGGCCTGGGATAACCCCGTTTTGAAAACTGAAACACTTGTACTGCGGTATAGCCAGTGTATACCCGCAGGTGTGTTTTGGAGTTTTTTCTTGAGGGGTTATAAGAACAACCACCGCATGTGGTACCAAGAGGGTGGTTGATTCCCTGGTGTGTTGGAGCGGAGTCAACTCCCGGGTTACCCGGTTGAGTGTGCCCCTGCACGTTCATGACGTCTGCCAATCGTGTCAGCCTTCTCTGCCTCGGCCCCTCTGGGTCGGGGTTTTTTGGTGGAGGCTTTGTCATGGTGCGCAACAATGCCAGCATACGCCCCTTCCGCCGGGGGTGCTGTTTTCAGTTGACCCCTTTGGCGCCTGTCTCGTCTGCAGTGCTCCAGGCTCGGGTCAAATGCCTGCTGTCTGGATTGAGGCATCGACCCCTTCTGGAGGTCGTCTCCCCGGTGCGCTGCCTGCTCCCGCTGTAGTGTAGCCTCTTGAGTGCTTCGAGTTACAGCCATGCTGACTGCCTGAGTGTGCCAGGGTCAGTGTGCCAGGCGGCGTGCTAGTGGGGGGAAGGGCCCGCTCTTGGATGGGCCCTGTCCGAATACGCTGGCGATGTGGGGGGCGGTGTCACTAGTGACCGCCTGGTGAGGTCTTGATGCTGTGGCGTCGTTGACCTCTCCGGGCCCCCTTTTTCCGGGGGGATCCAGTCCCTTCTGGGTCTGGGTCTTCCTTCGCGCTCCGCTGCTACGGCCTTGCCACGGGGTTGAGTTTGCTCTTGACCCCGTGATTTTGGGGGCGGTAACGAGGTTTGTTCCTTCGGTTCGTTCCCTGGTGGCATGCGGGTTGTGCGTGTGCGTAGTCGTGGGGTCAAGCCACGGTCTGCTCACCCTGTGCGTTGAGTTGCTCGAGTTCCTCTTCGCACGGTCGGATCCGTCTCCCTCCCGTCCTCCAATAGGGAGGGTATCCTCCATTAGGGAGGGTCGGGGGGGCTCGGTCCTCCCCGGTCTGATGGTTGTGGGGGGCTTCAGCGGGGTACATTTGTCGAGCTTTTAGCTCCCGCTCAGCTCCTGTTGTGCAATATGACGCTGAGCGGAAGCTAGCATGATATAGAACGATAGGTTATGAATATAACCGTAGTTCTATGAATGCTAGTGACGCTCAGCGTCTAGACGCCACTGCAGCCCTTGATCTTTCCTTGTGGTGAAATTTTTTGGGAAGGAGATGAGTGTGTGGCCCCACCCCTGATTATGTAGGTAGCAGATGGGGGTGTGGTCAAACGGATGTTGGTATGTAAAGGTACATTTTGAAATTTTATTCAGTGCATATACACTGGAGCGAGATATGTGCAATATGACACTGAGCGTCACTAGCATTCATAGAACTACGGTTATATTCATAACCTATCGTTTGTCTACCTTCTGTGAATGTTTAGCAAAGATCCGGGTTGCAATCCGATTCAAAATGGCGGATCGGTTTCCATAATAGAAAATAACTGTATTTACAGTAGATTTCATTCACGGTTCTTGCTGCACCCTTGGTGATACTAAATCCATATTGAACTCTCCCATTGGAAAGAGTAGATTTGGCCCGATCCATATATGCAACTTGACTATAATAAGGTAATTTACAGGCCTGATATTCTTTTTTTTTTAACAAATGTTTTTTATTTTCCCTTTTTTAACATAAAACTAAACAAACAATACAGTAACAGTAAAAATCAATGATAAATCACAGGACAATGACAGAAATAATAATAACAATAATGACCAGTCCAGTAATTAAATCAAAATAAATGTAGATTAAAAGACATAAAAATAATATATACAATACAATACAATACATGTGCTCTTGCTCGCTCTTCCTCGCTCTTTCCTTGCCCTCTTTTCTTTGATAAAGTAAACAAACACTGCCCCTGTACACATGTCTGTAAAAGACTGTATATCTAAAACCTCCTATGGACTCGTTGCTTACTGGGCCTGCTAGGTCCATGTCAACTAGTGCAAGTGGTACCCTTACTCTGTCTGTGGGATTTCTGTATCTCGGTTGGGTAAACTTCCCCGTTTTGCACATTGCAAAATTTTTGTCAGGTCTACGCTTCTCCCCCTCAATGTGCATGCCCTCTGACACTACTTGCAGTTTTAGTAAATCCTCGTAATTACAATGACCCATAATCTCATGCCATGTCTGAATATCGTGACTGGCCGTCCCGCTACACACATCATCATTATCGTTACACTGGTCATCATTACATTCAGTTTTCAGATAAAATATTCTCTGGTACATCTTTATGTCAAACCGGGTACCGGCAATTTTTACCTTTACCTATCGAAGAATACCTTGGCGCCGCTTGCAGTAATGTCCGTTGAACCGTGTGTTATCAGGAGTGTGAACGGTTTGTACAGCTCCGGTAGTCCTCTCATTATCATCGCCATCATTAGCCCATCGCTCGGTGCTTCTCCGGCACTCCTCAATGGCGTCGTGATTTGCTCCGCTCTGTTGACGTATTCGGTCACAGTTTCGGTGGTCCCCTTCCTCAGGCCCGTTAGTGCTGTGTAGAGGGCCACGACTCTGGGTCTTCCTCGCCCGATGAAATGCTCTCTCAGTACCGCCAGGCTTTCTCAGCCTCTGTCTTTAGTGTCGCGGAATATCAGCCCCAGGCTGGTGTCGTCAAGCATCGGCGCTAACTCACAGTACGCGCTAGCATTCCGCTGGTCGTCCAGGGCTTGCTCTTCCGCTGTCAGTTCTCCGGTGGGGGCCCCCAGGATCGTCTCCTTCAGCCCCGCCCCGTGCATGCAGCACAGCATGCGCTCTTCCCAGAGCTCGTAGTTCTCTGCTTTTCCATTGAATGTCGGCCACTTGTCTCTTCTCTTGTTTTCCATCCTCTTCGTTAATAATAATAATAATAATAATCTTTATTTATATAGCACCTTTCATACACGGAGTGCAGCTCAAAGTGCTTAACAGAGCAAAGAAATAAAAACACAACATTTTACAATAAAGCAAAAAAAAGTAAGGAAAAGAAAAGCAGGATTTTAAGACCAGCAAAACATGATTAAGAAAATAGCTAAAAAGCATAAATGACAACAGGCATTTTAAAATCAGCTAAAAGCAAGAGTATAAAAATATGTCTTGAGCTGTGCTTTAAAGCTATCCACAGAGGCTGCCTGTTTTATATGTAGTGGGAGATTATTCCACGCCGTCGGCCCATAGAAACAAAAGGCTGCTTCGCCATATTTTTTATATTTCATTGTAGGCACTTCGAGCAGGTCCGCACTAGAGGACCTGAGGGGGCGGTTTGGAACATATCTATATGTAAGCAGTCGCAGAGATAAGATGGTGCCAGACCATTAAGAGCTTTAAAAACAAGCAGGAGAATTTTAAAATCAATCCTAAAGACAACCGGGAGCCAATGCAGTGAAGCTAAAACTGGAGTAATATGTTCCCTCATCTTAGTTCTAGTTAAAATTCTGGCTGCCGAATTTTGGACAAGTTGTAATCTGTCAGTTGTTTTCTTTGGAAGGCCAGAATAAAGTGCATTACAATAATCAAGCCGAGAGAAAACAAAAGCGTGGATTAGCGTTTTTGCATCATCCAGGGACACATAGGCTCTAATTCGTGCAATATTTCTAAGATGAAAGAAGGCAATCTTCGTGACATGATTAATGTGTGTATTAAAATTCAATTCAGAATCAATAATAACCCCCAGTGTTGTGAAGGATCAGATTAAACCGAATATATATATTTATTTATGGATATATATTTAATAGTATTTGTATGTCGTTTGATATCCCTTGTATATTCCTTGTACATATACACGGAATATCCCTTTATTCTACTACAGCCCATAATAGTTCATTCTCTTATTGGACAAAAGGACCAGGCGCCAGGGACAAGCCCCTGGCGTTCAAGTTCAAAGGTACCGACGAGACATGCCCTTACTAGCCTCAGCTCCGCGCAGGAATACGGCTACCGAAAGCAGAGCGGCACTACTTGTCCACCGTGCATATAAATATGGCGCAAGAAATGTAGAATTCCTCTTAGTCCTTTACCCTTCTACCCAACTAAGTAACAAGACGTGAAGCCTCACCCCACGATACCGCGTGCGGTGTAGTACGGCCTGTTTGGCCTTAGAATAGCAGTGAGACCTTGTGCGAATTAATAGCTGAATTGCCAGAGTTTGGCACCGTATTTCTATTAAGTAATAATAGTCTATTATGTATGGTGCATCGTTCGGTTAGAGTTCTAAAGTGAGCAGCACCCCCATCGCTTCCTCGCGTTATCTAGAGTCTTAACCAGGTTGGGCAGACCACGCATGGTGCTTTCATCCGAGGAGTTCTAGGCGAGGACGAGTGGACCTGCACATTGGATTACCTACCCCGACGACTGCTGAGCCCTATACGGCATGGAATATCTATTTGCTTTGGTGCTTTGATTTGTGGAGCGGATAATCGCCAACACCGGTGAGTGTTGGATTTACCCCGAGAGGAGCCAAGGTGAGACGGCGCTCAGACCAGACTGAGGTCGCCTCGCTTCTTCTTCGTTGTGGACCTAAAGCTACAGCTACAGCTATCGTCTACAAGAGAGCCCAAGTGTATTCATCTGCGGATCAAGGTTCTACGGGCACTGTGTTCTGTACCTGGACTCTCCCTGGAAATCGTTGACCAGACGGGATACAGCCGACGGCTCTCCTACCCCCCCTACTGGCTTACAACCGGCGGGACCCCTTCAGTATATTATCCAGCTATAATCATTAAGTGACCATCGTTATAATTCCCTAAGAGCCAGGTTGTATACTTGCTTCCTGTGTAACCAGAGATTGGACATTCAGTGTTGATTTGCCTACGAGTACTCATTTGCCTTACAAGAGCATTCAAATCATAAATGTAATAAGTAACTATTATATGTACCCTTTGCTATATATTAAATATTTGACTATTACCTTTGTGTGGACCTGATTTCATATGTGGGAAAGTGTTCATCATACTTAGATATCGTGTACTGTATGGCCAGTAATTAAAGTACATAAAGCGGTAGTGGTTTAATGATACCATACTTATCAATACAGTCAGGGAATTGTACCCCTCAGTTACAATTGGTCCTTCGAGCCGGAGGGTAATTAGTGTAATATTAATATAGTGGTATTAATATTGAAATGGCCTATGATGAACACTCCACGAAACGGTCCTCCTAAAGTAGAGCGCCCGCAACGTAGACGACAGCCACCTCAGTACTCAGAGGATTACGCTGTCAGTAAACTACCTAGCCTTCTACAAACAGTAAACGCAGTAAAAGTAGAAAGTAAAATTATGTCCGACCCTATCAACCAGGATACCCCGACCACAGAGGCCCTAGTGGGTTCTAATGTAACTGACCAAGCTCACGGTGGGGACCAGGAGGGAACTGACACGACTTTACCCCCCGCCAATACCGAAGAAGTAGTCCCCCCAGAGCTCCGGGAGGAAGACAACCCTCCAGAGGTGGAACTCTGCACGGAACAAGATGAGGAGAGCGCCGAGGAGATAGAGCTCCAGGACTCCCCAACGAGTACAGCCAGGAGCGGCTCACCTCTACAAGCGTCCTCCCCCAGCGAGGCGGAGAGGATGCTGTCACAGGCGTTCTTCGCCAGCCTGACAGCCTCTACCGAACGCGATCGACTTCAGTGTGAACGCGATCGACTTCAGGGTGAACGCGATCGACTCCAAGCACAGACGCTTAGCGAGCGCGAACAACTCCAAGCGCAGCAACGGAGCGAAGAAGAGCACATACGTCTGGAGCTGAGACGCCTTCAGACGGAAGAGAATATGGCAAGAGAACGGGCCGACGCCCAGCGCGCCGCTGCCGGTGCCCAAAGAGAAGCAGATCTCACCAAGCGCGAAGCCGAGCGCGACAGACTACAAGCGCAGCTAATGGAGCAGCTGATCACCAGGGCAACACCCCCTCCCTCCACAAGGGGTTCCAGAGCCTCGTCAAGACACACGTCAAGGGCACCCTCCCCTAACCGAGCAGGCGACCTTGAACTCGACCACCAGAGAGAGTCTACACCCCCCTCCGAACTCATTCCCCGACCGGTCCAAGTGAGACCCAGCTACAAGGAAGGAACAGCGGACACCGCGGAGAGGCTAAATAGACGACTACAGGATCTAGATGACCTGGCAGAAGAAGAAGAGGGAGAAGAGGAGAGTCAAGCCCGACAGCAGCACATTACCCCACAGGACCAGGAGGTCCAGTACAGCCCAGGCTATACCCCCGCGGCTCTGCGCTACAGACCCCCGACTCGACTCACAGGTGAGCATGACGCACGACCAGTCCCGAGGAATAGCACCTGGACCAGCGGGCCATGGTACCCTGCCAGTACCAGCCCACCGAGAGGCGTAAGAAGAGACTCGCCCAGGAGGCCCCTCTTCCAACGCTCACCGATGTGCCAGCCATCCATGGCGTCATACATTGGCACACCGACGTTTCCAGACTTCACCCATGAGAATCGAGCACAGTACACGGAGCTCCGGATGTGCTTAGAGACAATGATGGTGGATGTCGCTGATGAACGCCACAAGTATGCACTATTATTGAAGCACCTGAAAGTGCCCCGAGCGCACAACATAGCGCTGGCCTATGCCACCTCTACGACCCCATACACCGCGGCTCTAGCAGCGCTGGACCAGAGATATGGACCTATATGGGATTACGTAATACAGGAGATAAGGCATATTGACCGCCTACCCCCAGCAACAGACAATCGCTCACTAGACGACCTGTCTATAAAAGTACAATCCCTGGTAGGGATGCTGGGGGCGCAACGAGAAAAGGGTATGCACGAACTATACGCAAACTCGAACGTCGAGAGGATTTTAGAGAAGCTGCCGCCCGCCCGACAGGAGCGCTTCAGGCGGCAAAGAGACCACCGTGATCCTAACGGTCACGAGCCATCCCTCCTAGATTTAGCCGACTTCCTGGCGAGAGAAGTCAGCAGCCTACGGCTGGATACGTTCGTGCGGAGCACGCCAAGCTCCAGAGAGGGACCTAGGAGAGTAAACGATGGCCGAAGATCGGTGACTGTCATGCACCAATCAGAATCAGTACCGAGCAGCAAGAACCACAGTACCCCCTCGACGAAAGAGAAGTGGAAGATGGTGTGCCCGTACTGCGAGAAGGAACACTGGTAGTCACAATGTGACCAGTTCAAGAAGATGACCGCTGAAGAAGTAAGTCACTGGATAAAGTCCAACAGGCGCTGTTACCGATGTGCGCGCAGTCACATGGCAGCCGAGTGCCGCCTAAAGAAGAGGTGTAGTCGGTGTGACGGAGCCCATCTGGATGTCCTACACGACAGTAACAAAAGAAAGCCTGCACCATCCAACAGCACAAAGGCAAGTGTTATGTACATTGACCCCGCTAGCAGCAGCGGCGCCCAGGTGCTCTTAAAGGTGGTCCGTGTAACACTGAGTTACCAAGATAAGGTCATGGACACTTACGCCGTCCTTGACGACGGGTCAGAGAAGACCCTTCTCCTCGCGTCCGCTGCGGCCCAGCTGGGGCTGCGGGGGAGCGAGAACCAGATGACGATTCGGACAATAAGAAGAGATCTAAAGACGATAAAGGGCGAGAATGTCTCCTTCACTATCGCAGCAAGCGGGCAGCCAGAGAGACGGTACAGGATTACTAATGCTTTCACCAGCCAAGAAATAGGACTATCGCAGTACACCTACCCCATCGCCAAGCTGATGGAGAAATATGTGCACCTGCGTCAACTACCTATACCGCTCATAGACGGTGCCACCGCGACCCTGCTGATAGGCTCCGACCATGCAGACCTCCTAGTCCCGATAGACCGGGTCCATACAGGACCCAGAGGTTGCCCTGCAGCAGTCGAGACCCGCCTAGGATGGACATTACAAGGCCCCCTCGCCAAGTCTCTTAACCGAACAGCAGCCACTAGCTGCCTCCACTCCAGAGCGACAGAAGGAGACACCACACTCCTGCAGCATGTCGAGAGGCTATGGACACTAGAGACAATGCCCTTTAAGAACGAAAAGAAAGACATTCGTTCTAAGGAAGATATCTACGCTATAGCCCTCCTCGAGCACGGGACAAAGAGAGTCAACGTCAACGGAGTGATGAGATACGCAACTCCACTCCTGAGGCGAGAGGGAATGCCCACCTTTCGCGCTACAAAAGAGGCGACGGAGCGGTATCTATTGAACACAGAGCGGCGCCTAGCCAAAGACCCCGCTCAAGAAGCTGTGTACCGCGCTGAGATTAATAAATTAATCACAGCGGGACACATAAAGAAAATTGACTGGCGACGTCGTGCGCTGCTCCGCGCCTCTCTGATCAAAGACGGCTTTGATCTCCGGCAGCAGGCCAGCAGCGACCCGCAAGTACTGCGCAGCCTCTCCCCCGATGATAAGGCCGCGAGCAGCGACACCTGGATGGCGACCATCCCAGGAGAAGCCCAAGAAATGACACTAGGACTAGTCTGGCGCTTCAAAACAGACTCGCTCCATTATAGACACAAACCCCTGATCAAGGAGCAGGGAAGGTCGACGGCAATACCGACCACCAGACGGAGTGTATACAGAACACTCGCCAGACAATATGACCCGTTGGGATGTATTCTACCTTACACCACCAGGGCAAAGATGATTGTAAGAGCGCTATGGGACAAAGACCAGGGCTGGGACGATCCCATACCCGAACACCTTGCATCCACATGGAGAGAGTGGGAGACGGAACTCCGCTCACTCCCAGGTGTTAATATACGCCGCAGCTACTTCCCACCCACAGTGAGGCCAGAGACATGCAAGATCGACCTGCACGTATTCAGCGACGCCTCCGAAGTAGCCTACGGTTCGGTGGCTTACTTGCGTGCCCAAGAGGAGGAAGGAGAAATACATACTGCTTTCATCCTGGCTCGCTCAAGAATAGCCCCACGCAAGCAACAATCTATCCCGCGCCTAGAGCTCTGCGCAGCCCTAGCAGGAGCGCAGCTCGCCACGTTAATCCAACGTGAACTCACCATCCCGGTGCAAAGAACAATCTTGTGGTCAGACTCCACGACCGTACTCACATGCATCCGGTCTGATTCGTGCAGATACAAAGTCTTCGTGGGAGTCAGAGTCACCGAGATTCAAGAGTTAACAGAAGTAACCAGCTGGCGGTATGTGGACACCAAACACAACCCAGCTGACGTCATCACCCGGGGAATGTCCCTGGATGACCTCACCCGTCCCAACCTTTACAGTGACGGGCCAGAGTTCCTCAAGCTCCCCGAAGAAGAGTGGCCTACACCCACCCCACGGGAGGCGAGCAAAGAGGAGGCAGAGAACAAGAAACTTATGTTCTGTGGGTTGACACACACACTCGTCCCCACAGACCCGGTTCTAGACGATTGCCTCACCCTAGAGAGTGCGCAGCTAAAGACATTTCTGTGGCACCACCCAGAGGTTCAGCCCACAACTGACATTTCAGCAGCTGACTACGAAGAAGCAGAACTCCTTCTACTACAACGAGCCCAGAGAGACTTGTTCCCCGATGAGCTAGCCTGTCTACAGGGAGCAAAGCCCGTCCCAGCAGACAGCAGACTGCTTCACCTGGCCCCCGAGAGCGACGCCCATAATCTCATCAGAGTGGGTGGTCGTCTGCGGAGAGCCCCAGACCTACCGGATGACGTTAAGTACCCGATAGTCTTGAACAGCCGACACAAGGTCACAGAGCTGATCATAAAGAAATACGACGAGGATGTGCACCACGCAGGGGCAGAGAGAGTCTTCGCGGAGATCAGACGTCGTTATTGGATACTGCAAGGGAGAGAAGCAGTGCAGCGCTTCCAGCGAACCTGTCTAGACTGCCGTAAGTGGCGCGCGCAGCCCAGTATACCCCGGATGGCTGACCTACCTCCCTGTCGCCTCCGACTCGGCGACAAGCCCTTCCACTCCACCGGTATGGACTGTTTTGGTCCGCTGTATATAAAGAGAGGAAGAGGAACCGAGAAGCGGTGGGGTATTGTATTCAAATGCATGACCACCAGAGCGATACATATCGAACTCCTTCCAACCATGAGCACAGACTCATTCCTTATGGCCTTCCGAAGATTCACATCACGGAAAGGAAAACCGTCTACATTGTTGTCTGATCACGGGACAAACTTCAAAGGCGGAGAAAGAGAGCTGAGAGAGAGCTTCCAAGCTATGGGCCCAGAACTTAAGACCCACCTCGCTCCATCCCAGATTGACTTCCAGTTTAATCCCCCGAACGCACCTCACTTCGGTGGAACCTGGGAACGAGAAGTACGTTCCATAAAGACAGCCCTGTACGCCGTGCTTGGGGCCCAGACTGTGGCGGAAGAAGTCCTAATGACAGTCCTCACGGAGATCGAGGGAGTATTGAACTCAAAGCCCCTCGGTTACGTCTCAAGTGATGTAGCAGATGTCGACCCAGTCACCCCCAACAACCTCTTGATGGGGCGGCTGGACCCCGCGCTACCACAGACAATGTACAGGCCTGAAGAAGCGAACGGCCGAAGAATGTGGAGGTACAGTCAAGTACTGGCTGACAAGTTTTGGAACAGCTTCCTACTCCACTACCTACCGTCTCTACAGACCCGCCAGAAGTGGGTAAAAGAGAGAGACAATTTGACAGAAGGAACAGTCGTCATGATCATCGACCAGTCACTACCCAGAGCTATGTGGCCGGCTGGCCGCGTAAGCAAAGTGATCACCGGTGCCGATGGGAAGGTCCGAGCAGCTGAAGTGCTCGTCCAAGGACGGACTTACACCCGACCCGTGGCGAGGCTAATAGAACTGCCAAGGCTCCCTGATACTATTGATGACGACCATGACCCTATGACTTTGTGAGTTGACTGACCCTTACAGCGGACATTGAGTAGTGGACAGTGCGGTTAATCTGTCTCTGCTCAGCTAATTAGGTGGGACTAATTAGGGGGCGGCTGTTGTGAAGGATCAGATTAAACCGAATATATATATTTATTTATGGATATATATTTAATAGTATTTGTATGTCGTTTGATATCCCTTGTATATTCCTTGTACATATACACGGAATATCCCTTTATTCTACTACAGCCCATAATAGTTCATTCTCTTATTGGACAAAAGGACCAGGCACCAGGGACAAGCCCCTGGCGTTCAAGTTCAAAGGTACCGACGATACATGCCCTTACTAGCCTCAGCTCCGCGCAGGAATACGGCTACCGAAAGCAGAGCGGCACTACTTGTCCACCGTGCATATAAATATGGCGCAAGAAATGTAGAATTCCTCTTAGTCCTTTACCCTTCTACCCAACTAAGTAACAAGACGTGAAGCCTCACCCCACGATACCGCGTGCGGTGTAGTACGGCCTGTTTGGCCTTAGAATAGCAGTGAGACCTCGTGCGAATTAATAGCTGAATTGCCAGAGTTTGGCACCGTATTTCTATTAAGTAATAATAGTCTATTATGTATGGTGCATCGTTCGGTTAGAGTTCTAAAGTGAGCAGCACCCCCATCGCTTCCTCGCGTTATCTAGAGTCTTAACCAGGTTGGGCAGACCACGCGTGGTGCTTTCATCCGAGGAGTTCTAGGCGAGGACGAGTGGACCTGCACATTGGATTACCTACCCCGACGACTGCTGAGCCCTATACGGCATGGAATATCTATTTGCTTTGGTGCTTTGATTTGTGGAGCGGATAATCGCCAACACCGGTGAGTGTTGGATTTACCCCGAGAGGAGCCAAGGTGAGACGGCGCTCAGACCAGACTGAGGTCGCCTCGCTTCTTCTTCGTTGTGGACCTAAAGCTACAGCTACAGCTATCGTCTACAAGAGAGCCCAAGTGTATTCATCTGCGGATCAAGGTTCTACGGGCACTGTGTTCTGTACCTGGACTCTCCCTGGAAATCGTTGACCAGACGAGATACAGCTGACGGCTCTCCTACCCCCCCTACTGGCTTACAACCGGCGGGACCCCTTCAGTATATTATCCAGCTATAATCATTAAGTGACCATCGTTATAATTCCCTAAGAGCCAGGTTGTATACTTGCTTCCTGTGTAACCAGAGATTGGACATTCAGTGTTGATTTGCCTACGAGTACTCATTTGCCTTACAAGAGCATTCAAATCATAAATGTAATAAGTAACTATTATATGTACCCTTTGCTATATATTAAATATTTGACTATTACCTTTGTGTGGACCTGATTTCATATGTGGGAAAGTGTTCATCATACTTAGATATCGTGTACTGTATGGCCAGTAATTAAAGTACATAAAGCGGTAGTGGTTTAATGATACCATACTTATCAATACAGTCAGGGAATTGTACCCCTCAGTTACACCCAGGTTCTTTACTGCAGTGTTATTTTCTACGTTCAGGTTACCCAGTCTACTTTTTATCAGTTCTCTCTGCTCACTAGACCCCACTATGAGAACTTCTGTCTTATCCTCATTTAGCTTGAGAAAATAATGGTATGCTTAGCTTTTACACTTGTTGGCCTAGCGACTAGCCACGCGGTGCTCCCGGTGCTATCCTAGCCTATAACTTCAGCTAAGCTTGCTACAGTACCTCCACTATTTCGCCCCCGGTGTTATCTGGGCCCATAACCTGTTAACAGAACTCAGCTATAGGGCGACAATAATGTGGTCAAGAGGCATGGTTTCTATCTTGAGCCTGAACTGGCGTGACTTGTCTTTATTCACATGGTAAGCAGCAGTAACACAAGTCTTCTCTCTCTGAGAGACATTGAGGGAGAGAACGAAATGGGTGTATACCTTTGCTTTTATAGTTGCCATAAGGTAGAGTACCTGGGTGGCTCCGCCTAGAGCGCCCTCCAGTGGGAACAAATATATATGCAACTAGGCAATCACAGGTGGAGACAATTATATATGCAGGTAAACAGTTACTAGTGTAAACAGCCATATGTACAGTTAGACAGTTACTAACAATCCTACACAGAGCCTCTGATCTCAACAGTCCGGATGGCAGAATTTCAGATATGTTCCCTTGGGAGGACGAACACTAGGGGGTGCTGCAGGAGTCAGACTGGTGGTCAGAAGAATGGCGTCCGGTGTACTGCGGAACTCACGAAGAAGCAAGGTACACGCCCCTTCCCTGCGAGGACCGCCGACGAGAGCAGACGTGCGTGAGAGAGCTCTCCCGAGCAGCGAGCAAACGGCTAATAACGTGGCCTAGTGATTAAGTATAACGCAGAGTATTAACGTGTTAGAACAAGTATAGTATCGAGACGTCGTGTTGCCGATGAGGACGGTCAACCGACGAACGTGAGAAGACGACGGAGACTTTGCGTGTTAGCAGTCTAGGTCGAGAGCTAAGGTAGCCACACTGGCTAGTAGGTAATTCAATTATTGTGAGTTAGCCAAGTAGCTTAGCTCGTCGCGCCCACCAAGCTACCAGAGGAAGAAGGATGTTTCACCCAAGGCTTATACTGGACATCTCGGGCTTCCGCTCAGACCACCAACTGACTGCCCGCACCATCCCGGCCGGGGTGTATCAGGTGACGGTCTACAGAGACCACTTTATCGCCGTATAAGCACGGACATTATGGAACATGCATGCTAAAGCCGGCCACGGCTAGACTATTTAACGTGACTCTGACATTGTTGTATGCGCCGTGGCTGCAGACTTTGATTTGCGAGCGTGCTCGTTAAAGGTACACCCGTGCTTTTCCTTGCCTTTGGATTACAACTCTTTTATTCTTTCATGCTCTTCAAGAGAGTGAATGGGCCAAGTGTTTAAGGCCACTACGTCCCCAAGCTACGTCAGGCGTTACCACGGGGGGTTGCACTTATTCTTTTCTTTGTGGTTATTTCAATGTGCCGGCTTAGCATACTGTAGGTAAAGTGCATTGCCCACGCAGGTTGTGTATATACGTTCCAGGTTACCCACGGGGTTGAACCGTGTATCGTATACTAGCGGTGTGTTGCGTTAGTGCCGTGCCGTCTCCGGGGCGAAGGTTTATCAATAACGTAACCTTTTTCTACATTGTATTGCTTTCTTTTCATGCCGAATGGGAAGCCTGTGATATATCTTTTTCATACTAGATAAAATAGACTGCTTACTAGGGAAGCAGTATTGTGATGCACTGTTTAGTGTCTGTGCCACCCTGTCGTTTACAGTGAGGTAAATTGTGATAACGTGCTTATGTGACTGCTCATTTACAATTTACAGTAAACAAGACTGATAATTGGATTCACTGTGTGTGTGTGGTTTAATAGTGCATTACTGTGTAACCTCTTTGATAACCCTGTATTCCACTAAGCGGGGTAGGTACTAATTTCAGGTATCCTACAGAGAAAAGGTATGGTACTGCTTTGGGGGAAATTATATCAACCACTACTTCCACCGGGTGTGAGGGGGTGTGGGGCGTACTAGGGGGAGCGTGGGTGATTAGGGACTGAGTATTGCCCTTAAGAGGCGAGAAGGACCAGTACACAAGTCCTAGGTTGGTAAATCCTAAGGCCCTATATGCCACCTTTGTTAACCTTAAGCCTAGTACCCCAACACTGCAGTCGGGGGCCCAGCTGGACTTAGCTCTGCCGGGTTCCTACTATCCGGTGCCAGTAGAATCTCACCCTCACTAAGTAGGGATAATCCACCCTTCTACATCAAGAAGGTGCTGAACGAGCTCAGTGGAAGTTTGTCATGTCTGGTAATTTTTTGCATGGTGTTATTCATATTCACTGTCAAAGATGCAAATAAAAATAATTTATGTTCTCCTTTGTTTCATCACAATTTACTCAAACCTAGTAACAGACACAATATGTCTGACACTGTGAATGCATTCCTTGAGATCCATAGATGTCCATAGATGCCAATAACATGCAAATGGACTTGTAGAAGTGGAGCAATCTTCCATGTACTTAGGTATGTATTATATTTTAGTTGATGATATATTAAAGGCCAACCTTCACGTTGTATTTTTGTTCAATAAACAATGTGGACTAGGCCAACGGTGAGTTTCATGAAGAAGGAAAAAAAAGTATTGAAATTGACCCAGTTTTAGCGTTTTTATCAAACATTTTGTCTGCCCAACACAATCACCACGCACGTGGATATTTTAATCAATGGTTCATAACGTGCGTGTGTAATCGAAATTATCTCGTCACAACAGGTGCAGGGCACCAGGGGGCTCACCAGGGGGCGCTGAGAGTCACACACAGCTAGTGGCAGGCACTGCAGGCAGAGAGCCTTGCTACCATAGATATATGCTTGCTACTACTAGCTGAATGAAAATGTATGTTTCACCTAACACTCCGTGATTATAGCCACCCATCTCTAAAGCCACAACCACGTTACCATATTTGTAATAATGTAAATCATTGTGTTTATAACGTTAGTAGCTAACATAGCTTAGCTTAGTAGCTATTGTGCTAACAACATATCCCGACATCCGGCTCGCTGGCCGGCATGAACGGCCGACCCAAAATGGTTCTCTCCTCTCTGTACACCCCGTCCCCACGGGTACCCTGCCGGGGGGCCCATGGACGCGACAACGGCGACAATGGTGGCAGCCTGTAGGGTGCTCGAGCCCGTAAAGGCTAGTGGTACACGATAGCTATGAGCTAACAACGGCCGCCGCTGTTGTCGCGTCCACAAGCTCCTCCGCAGGACACCCGCGAGGACGGGGGCACACAAAGAGGAGAGAACCATAGGCTAACGTCAGTGTAGTGGTCCCGACTGTAGCAGGGACGGCGGAGCTAGCCTATAGGCTAACTGTGATGCACCGAGTGGGCCACCATTGATCTAGTACTATGACCCGGACGGGCAAGGCATTTCCTGAAGTGACGTCACGGCCGTGCTAGCGTCTGATAAGCTTTTAGATTCGGCTCATTAATATGCACCTGTAGTGACGTCGGCGTTTGATAAGCTTTTTTGATTCGCGCGTGCATGTTATTCGTGCATGGACCTTTTTAACTCTTTCAGAGTGGCATTTCCGGTGTCAAATGGAAAAAAATAAATAATGAAATTATATACCAATGATGTAAACTACCCATAATTGATCAGTAGGGTTTAACCTGGAGGTTGGGCTTTAAACACTTTTTTATTTCAGTTCACAGTATCACCTCGATCTCCAAAATAAATTAAAATAGCCGTTATTTATTTCCATATCATTATTATTTTTCAAACCTAAATGGAGCCACTGCAGAGTCAAATAAGCAATAGGCCTCTTCTTTCTGTTGAATGTCACCCATTTTAAGAATTCACATACAGTATTATCTTCCTGTGCCCCGGGACAGTTCAGTCAGTATTTCTTAAAGCTAAAAATCAGAGAGAGAACCCTCTAATCGGTGATGTCACTGGGATGTAAAATCTGGGCCTGCTCCATAGACAATGAATATATTCAAGCATTGCTAGAAGGTCTGAACTAGAATTAAAACATCATTGTATGGCCTTGTTGTATATCCTTGTGGGCCATTCAGCCTGGAGTGTCCTGCTAGTTTGATAGATAGGTTACTGCTAGAGTGACTGAAATGGGTGGTCGACAGTGGCTCAGGAGGTAGAGCAATCGTCTGGTAATCCAGAGCGATTAGATTCCCGCTCTTAACTGCTCCCGATGAGCAGGTTGGCACCTTGCATGGTCGCCTCCGCCGTCGGTGTGTGAATGTGTGAGTTAAAATGTGAGGAATTGTAAAGCGCTTTGGATAAAATTGCTATATAAATGCACCATTTAACCATTTAAAATGCACCCAAGTCGAGGACCTTTGTTCCTGTTTGCATACCAAGAGCACAGACAATTAAGTCCATTTGCACAAATAAAATGTGTGCTTCAGGTCGCTTTCACATATAGTTTTGGTGGACTCGGTGCGGTTCTGGGGGTGAAGTTGCAACATTGTTGCATTCTTCATTTGGTTCGCCTGCGTTCACACAGATATCTGTGAGGCGGACCGAACCTTCTGAACAATGTCACGCGGTCGAAAAGGGCGCTTGTCTATTGGACAGTGGAAATGTGTGTGTGGCTGCGAGCCCTCCAGATCAGTGGAGCGAGTTTTGACATGGCATTGATCCATTGTTCTATTGAAGCACATTACCACCATCCTCTCGCTAAACAACTTGTAGACCACGGTGTTTTTATGAGTGCCCACAAGTAGCTGTTTTATTAATAATATAATAAGCCGCGTTTTTTCTTCCTTCTTCCCAAGATGCACAGATAGATAGATAGATAGATAGATAGATAGATAGATAGATAGATAGATAGATAGATAGATAGATAGATAGATAGATAGATAGATAGATAGATAGATAGATAGATAGATAGATAGATAGATAGATAGATAGATAGATAGATAGATAGATAGATAGATAGATAGATAGATAGATAGATAGATAGATAGATAGATAGATAGATAGATAGATAGATAGATAGATAGATAGATAGATAGATAGATAGATAGATAGATAGATAGATAGATAGATAGATAGATAGATAGATAGATAGATAGATAGATAGATAGATAGATAGATAGATAGATAGATAGATAGATAGATAGATAGATAGATAGATAGATAGATAGATAGATAGATAGATAGATAGATAGATAGATAGATAGATAGATAGATAGATAGATAGATAGATAGATAGATAGATAGATAGATAGATAGATAGATAGATAGATAGATAGATAGATAGATAGATAGATAGATAGATAGATAGATAGATAGATAGATAGATAGATAGATAGATAGATAGATAGATAGATAGATAGATAGATAGATAGATAGATAGATAGATAGATAGATAGATAGATAGATAGATAGATAGATAGATAGATAGATAGATAGATAGATAGATAGATAGATAGATAGATAGATAGATAGATAGATAGATAGATAGATAGATAGATAGATAGATAGATAGATAGATAGATAGATAGATAGATAGATAGATAGATAGATAGATAGATAGATAGATAGATAGATAGATAGATAGATAGATAGATAGATAGATAGATAGATAGATAGATAGATAGATAGATAGATAGATAGATAGATAGATAGATAGATAGATAGATAGATAGATAGATTAGATTAGATGCAGTGTGCTTGTTTTGCAGTGAGTGCTGCGAGCAGTGGTAATAATAATCACTTCCTATATTTGGTTCGCGTTTGGTTCGATGAAGCCGAACCGAGACCTAAGTTTTCAGGCGGACCAGAGTTCGCCTGTTTGGTCTGCGAACCGAGTTCGACACACATTCACACAAACCCGAAAAACCGGACTATCGAATTCTGGTCCGAAAGTCCGGACCAAACAGCCCCTGTGTGAAAGCGACCTTAGTCAAGGGGCCAGTTCAATCAACTTAGTCTAAAACTGATCTAAGCCGTAGACTGGTCTGACATGATCTACTGTAGTTAGACCAGTCTAAAGTCTGTTACAAAAACATTAAAGCAGCACTTCACCAAAAAACAATGCAGATTTCTTTTACACATAATCTCACACACATGCAAAACCTCTAAACAGTTCTTCACACATTCATTTAGTCTGACGGTTATTGAGAGTAACTGAGTTTGACATCATCGAGGACTCATTGAATCCTTGTGTTGTGTTAATTACAGCACCATGAAAGCATGAAACACAAGCATTCAAGGTCCCTGATAGCAAAATCTAGGCAAAATCTGCATATGGCTCGCCGACAACAAACTATCATTACACATGGGCAAAACAGAGTCTGTAGCTAAGGGGCTACACAACCCTGACTGTATTAAAGATTGTTTAGATTAAACCACTACTAAAGAATATTAATAGCCAGACAGTACAGTTAGACAAAATGGCGGACACTCAATTGACTGCGCGGGGACAGGGATACCAAGTTAATAAGCATTTTAATAGTCATAGCAACATACATATTATTTAGTACGGTTATCCTTTAATAATAGAATGTCAGTGCAACAAAGTCAGCGGTAACGAATAGTTCCTAGACTACGGATACTCGACCGGTGGAGCTCTGAAGGGAGTGAGACGAAGCGAGGTGATACAGGGAAAGCAAGATGGTGGCTGGAGAGTGGAGACGATGGTTTCTCTCTAGAGCTCCTGCGCCGGAGAAACTGTAGACTGGTCGGATAATCCTGTCGTCGCTGGAAGAAGGGGTCTCGTACGGAACCGGTCCTTGTAATCCTAGCGCCCGATGGCAGGGTTAATAGCTATTAATCCAAAAGCCCGTTGGCATAGATGGTAGCTAGCTAGCTTCGTTTGTACGTGAAGCTAACCCGCAGACGGTCTCCAATGAGTTATATCCAAACGGCGCTGGGTTTAACTATAAGTCTCTCCACGTTACTTCGCTTACACAAGTCACTATACTGTGCCAATAATGGCTCGACAATATTATAGTCGTATCTAAGTAGCCATTAGCTCTCTATAACGATACACTGCTATCGGTCTGTGTACAACTGTACCGGACGTCTTCACTCTCGCTCTGCTAGTTTTCCTGTTATGCTGCTGCCGCTGCTGCTGCTTGCACCGTCTACACAATATACTCTATCTGGTTCCTATTGGGCTCAGCCTGTTCACCTGTACAGAATCAATGCGCTTGCTCTGGGCTTGTCTGAACATGTCTGAACATGTCTAGAAAACGTGTCTAGGGGGCGCGCCTCTGGCGCCTAGTCGTTAAGAATGGGATCTACCATAAGCAAATGGAGAATACTGTTAGGCAAACAGATGACGTAAAGATATTTATCTTATATATAAACAATAATATAAGTTATACAAATTAATAAACGCAGATTTTCAGTGTTAATCTGGATCTTCAGAACAGAGTCCATTCTCTTCGGTTCAAATAACAAACTCAGCAAGACCGACGGCTTCTCGGTTACAGTGGGTGACAATATTGTCATAAGGAAAGATGAAATTACCTACCTGGGTTCCATCCTATAGGCTAATCTTTCCTGTGACAAAATGGCATCCAATGTAATAAAAAAAGTCAACCAACGAACTCGATTCTTGTACCGGATCTCCTCTCTGGTAAACAAGAATACCCTGAAGACTCTGGCAGGAGCACTCATTCAAGGGTACTACGACTATGCGTGCACCTCATGGTACCAAAGCACCTCAAAGGCGCTAAAAACAAAATTACAAACATCTCAAAACAAACTGGTCAGACTACTGCTTGACCTTACTCCTAGAACCCACCTCACCCCTGCCCACTTTGACAACCTAGGATGGCTTAGAGTATAGACGACAGAGTACAGCAACTTGCAATGGGCCTGGTCTACAAGATACACTACGCGACCAAGGTACCCATGTACATGTCAAAATACTTCCGAAAGGTCAGTGAATACCACGATCACAACACCAGAGGGAGCTCCACAAATCATGTTAAACCCAGATTCGGCTCAAACAAGGGACTAAACATGTTTCGCAATTATGCCACATCAATGTGGAACGCCCTACACAAAGCTGTAAAGGAATGTGAATCACTACCCACTTTCAAAAGCACTCTCAAAGAACACCTACGGGAGACTGCAATTCGAAACTGGCCCCTACAAATGTCCTAACCCAGTTGTACAGTAAATGACCAAGTATGGCTTTGTCAGTATTCCAATGTACAGTGTCCCCCCCACCTCCAATGTACAGCCCCCACCCACCCACCCACCCAACCTCCCCCAATGTACAGTTTCTACGTCAAATGTATATACACTCTTTTTCTGGACACTTTTTGTATCACAAACAGTACTGTATTTGCAAATCTGATATGTCATAAATGTATAGATGTAGCAGTACTGTCTATCTGTATGTCATGTATGTCATATATGTTATGATGAATTGAAAATGGGGGACCCTGATGTAAACAAGACGAAAAAAAACTTTCAAGCCTTGTTTTAGTGTTTCTGTGCACAAAGTAACGTGCATTACCCATGTAGCAAAACTACTAAAAAAAACATGCAAACTAAAAATCTGTATTCAAAGGGGTCCACCTCATAATTTAACCCATCATTGAACACAAGAGGCTCTCTGATCACTACACCACAACATTATTCAATTGCCTTAATGAGTGCATTTAAAGACTATTCAGCTGTGCTCATATTTGATGTTTCGAGCCTGTTTTGAACATTTTGAAGTCTCAGCAAATGCTTGTAATGGCTTCCTTTCAAAATGGCTGTAATGATTATGGATGTATTCAAATGAAACAAGGATTCAAACACTGCGATGCGAGTCACACTGACTTACTGAAGCACGACCATCATTTTCCTACGCTCACAAAAGACACATTCACTCTGAGGCGAACACAAAGGAATAATAATTGCTTTAATTCAAAGGTAGACACTTTACACTCACAATTTCAATCAGATTTCAATCAAGGATCAAACAGACACCGGCATTATGCTCAGGAGGGGCTTGTGGACAGATTTGCTCAGAATGTTTAGTAAATAGAAAAGCAGATGGCGGTCCATTTTTTACACTTATTACATTAAAAAGAGTTTCTGCCCCACGGAACATAAAAACCCCAAACAGCAGCGTGATTAACACATTCCCTGCCATGACTTATATCCATCAATATAGCCAGTCTGCCACCACTCTAAGCCTATGGAGATGTTCACCTTCTTTGCAGGGCTATAACTTTTTAAATTGTATTGCTAAATTGACATTACTATGGCCCATTCAACATCGATTATCTATCGTTCAGGATGTAGGAATGTTATACTTTTTCATTCATACAAAAATACCTTCTAGAATATAAGTATGTGTTTATCATTTTCTGCAGTAATTCCTAGAACGTGAGCTATAGGCCTAAACGCATATATAGATTATCGATTGCCGTCTATTCCTTAGACACACTATATTAAAAAATTCAACTGTACATGATCGTATACGTTATGCGTCATCATGCACGGATGAAAGGGGGTCGTTTATAATTCCGTGATCGTCAGTAAATGCTTTATGTAGTATGGGTGATATATTGATCAGATCGGTTTGCGGTGAAATGAATAGACAATTGGGCTGAAAATGACGTCAGCGTCCTCTTACCGTTCGCCGACGAGACTGGAGGAAAAAGATCCCACTTATTTGATGTCGATCTCCTAGATCCATTTCCAGTTTGTATGGCGCAATAAACGCCCAAATCATATCGATTATTGAGTTATGGCAGCGATCCATATGCACGCCAGTGTATGTCTGGAGTCCCGCAACAATATGTGACTGCCGGACGGATTTCCCAGATGCACCGATTGCCACTTCCGGTTGTAACTCGCCCGATCATCCACCAGGCGGCGGTATTGAGGCGTTGCAATATTGAGCAGAGTCCCACTGCATCACCAGAGGCTGGGTGGCTGAATTATGAATGCCATGGCGTAAACATTTAATATGATCTCAATACCGCTGTACAGTCTGGTTTGGGAGACAACGCATGGCGGGCAATACCGCTGTACAACGTGAACGGCGGTGGATGTGTTAAAGAAACAACAACAACAACAACAACAACAACAACGTGTTTGTGAGTAGAGGGGTAAGAAACACAGGCTCCCGGTGGATCATTTCTGCTGATTTTAATAACACAATTTGATCATTTGCTAAAGCATTTCGATGACAGTTGCGATGCTTCTCGAGGAAAAGACGACCGCCTAGAAACAGGACGGCGGCGGCGGCGGCGTGACACTCTTCTTTCTCTCCTCGTACGCGCGGCGAATGAAAGAAATCCTACATTCTTTCTGAGGGGTGTGAAAGTAAAGTGCTGTGTTGGGTGTTACGGCTGACGTGACGCGCCTGACCCGGTGTTGGGTGTTACGGCTGACGTGACGCGCCTGACCCGAGGACAAGAGGATCTTCATTTGCATGTGATTAGCGAGGCTGTGATTGAGTGGATGCAGAAGTGGCGCGGTGTGTTGTTGCCATGTCATGAGCTTGTCACTGTGTGTGTGTGTGTGTGTGTGTGTGTGTGTGTGTGTGTGTGTGTGTGTGTGTGTGTGTGTGTGTGTGTGTGTGCGTGCGTGCGTGCGTGCGTGCGTGCGTGCGTGCGTGCGTGCGTGCGTGCGTGCGTGCGTGCGTGCGTGCGTGCGTGCGTGTGTGTGTGTGTGTGTGTGTGTGTGTGTGTGTGTGCGTTTAAGTGTGACACTGTCTCAGTGGCTGCAGGTGTGAGAGTAGCCTGGGCTGTGAACTCTCTCTCTCTCTCTCTCTCTCTCTCTCTCTCTCTCTCTCTCTCTCTCTCTCTCTCTCTCTCTCTCTCTCTCTCTCTCTCGCTCACTTCCTCTCTCTCTCTCTCACTTCCTCTCACTCTCATTTATTTTCCTTTCTCTCTGATTTGGTTTTCCACTGCTGCACTGCGCTCATTTGCATCTGCTCCTGCCATCTTGGTACACACACACACACACACGCACACGCACGTGCACACACACACACGCACACGCACACACACACACACACGCAGTGAATATTATTAAACAAATAATGTAAATGTAAATAAGGTAATGGCTATGCCTTATATAGTTTTTAGTTTATTTTTACTGGACGACCAGTCTAGCTGGATAGATAGACCACAGGGGGAGTGCTGGGAGGGTCTCCAGTCATTACTACAAGCACAGCAAATATGAAAGAAGACGGGCCTTCTTTCATAGATGTCAAGGTAACAAACGCGTGTGGGCCTCGACTAACAATTAAAGGACACCTTTGAAGTGGGTGCGGGTGGAAGGGGGGTATAGCGTCTCTCAGGGGTGGCACATCCGTAAGGGCAGGATGACATGTGGAGAGAAGGGCTGCCAGCGGGTGGGTGAGACAGTGACGAGGTGAGTTTGCCTTGGCATTCAAAGCAGATGTGTGATAGGTGGCACAGAGGGGGCCGGACTTGGCTAGCGGTTCATGTTGTACTTAGGGGGGGGGGTTGAGTAGCTGCCAGGTTGCACACAATTCTACTAATGATAGGCTAGAACGATCTTATAACCCTAGTTACATGAGTACTAGCGAGCGCTCAGCTATATGGGTTGCTCCCTTGTCGCCTATAGCAACCTGAAAGAATTCCGCTACAATGCACCTACACTTGTCCGGCCACGCCCACTCTCGCGCATGCACTTAATCGAGGGGTTACACACACAGGCCTGTTTCAATCGCCCGACCCCGCGAGGGGCGCGAAGGAGGTCCCAGCCCCATTGACCACTCAAAGCAGGCTTACCACCAAGTCGAGGGGCCAGGACCCGACATAATTGGTGATGTCAACGAGGCCGTGGCATCGAGACCTCTCCAGGCATTTACTCGTGACACCACCCTTTACACCGCCAGCGCATCGGACAGGGCACAACAGGTGAAGGCCCTTCTCCACCTGGCACGGCACGAGGACCCCCTGAGGAAGAGGCTCTGAAAACTCCCGGAGGAGGAGGCTCTGTAAGGAGGTTCTCTCTCTGAGGAGGCTATGCTGAGGGGGGAGGCTCCGAAGAACTCCCTGAGGAGGCTTTGAAAACTCCCTGAGGAGGAGGCTCCGAAGCATATCCGGGGAGACAAACACTCCAAGAGAGGAGGTTGATCCCTTAACCCAGGCCGACAGGTAACAAAATCAAAGCTTGACCTGCGCCCGGAGGACTGTGAACTACACAGGAGCGCCTAGAGGGGCTGACTGTAAAAACAGTACCGCATGTTCGGCATGCCGTGCACGATGTCACAATCTCGTGGGGTCACAAACCTTGTGGGGCCGACTCCGCCAGTAAACCGACCTCGCCACACACCCTGACCCCCGCCAGTCTATTAATCCCGCAGGGTCGGGGTTCAGAGAAAGAGTTTGACACAATTGGCAGACATCATAAAATATGCGGGGGCATCCTCTCGAGGAGCCAGGGCCGAACCCGGGCTCTGCCAGAGAGTTGACTCCGCTATCGGCATACCAGGGAAACAACCACCTCAAACAGAAAAGGTTGCTCCCTTAACCCATTGAAACCCGGTAACACAACTGCACGTATATACAGGCTATATAATGCAGTTAAGGCGTTTCAGGTTTAAAACAGGTTAACCCAGGCCGACAGGTAACAAGAGCAAGGCTCGACCTGTGATCAAAACACCACAGGAGGCGCCACCAAGACGGTCTGTATGCACGAACGCACAGCTCCTGGTGGCCCACCTAACGGGCATGAAACCCCCCTGTCGATGCTTGATCTGCCCTGTCATTTTCCCCCGGAAATGTACGCAAGCCCTCAAGCTAGCCTAGTGAGCTGGCGCTCGGTAGAGATAAAAAAAACTCCTTCCCAGCCGACCGCATAAAAACGTTGTTATGCCGTTGGACAGACCAGGGCGCGCCGGCCCTAAAAAGGCTGTTTCAAATAAACACTTGAGAACATGCCCGGGCCAGTCGCTGACACCGGTCCCGTAAGACCAAGCGCTGGTATCGAACAAAACGTTTCTCCCCCCTGTCTGGGTAGAACCGGGAGGAGACCAGTCCTCGCAAGGACACTGACACAGCGTTTACATGCAGAGCCTGGGGAAGAAAACCCAGGTTGGACACCCGGAGAGACCTCCCAATTGACAACGTAAGTCGGGACCTGCCACGCAGATCTCAACTCACGGACATATCTCTCGGGCCAATAAGAAAAGGTGAAAGCCTGTGACGTTTTCAATGGCCTGGGGACTCATATAACTAGGGTTACAGAATAACCCTCATTACACCCCGTTTCAGGTGCACGTCCAGATATATTTGAGTGACATCACTGAAATATTGGGACTAAGCACCACTTATCGCATCCTCCCGTGGGACCCTGACAATGGCCTGCCTCGCCAACAGAGATTGAATCTCGTCGGCCAGGGCTGTCGCTGCCGTCGACTCTTGACAGTAGAGCCTGTTTCAAACCCCAAAAACGTAGGGCGGGGGTGTGCAAATTGCAACACGAGCCCCGCTCTCAACGTTCTCTCCATCCACACCGACATGTGGCACTTCTATAGCCACACCTGGTAAAAATCGCAAAGCGGCCTCACAGCCAACTGGCGCTGGCCCGCTAAGAATCGTAGATTAAACATAGGTAACCCGGTCCCTTCTTTCTTTTTTATCTCGTGGGGTTGGGGTTTCGCACCCTGACTCTGCCAACGAGGCTAAGGTTGGGGCAATTGCACCCAAGGGGGGACCCTGACAGAAAGGGCCGGTTTGAAACGGGGGGAACAGCAGTCATCACTCCTGGTGAATGAGGCGGCTCCTCCGCTGAGCATTGTCCCGTTTTAGCCAAGCGATTAGCCCGCTGGGGATGGCCTGCTCTACGGCTGGACATGCATAATGTGTGGTCTTCACTCTGTCTTGGGTGAAAACTCCCCACACACCGGCAGTGCCAGCCACGTGATGCCTACAAAGGGAAAAAGACATACGCTCCACGGCTTCATTTCACAAGATAGACAATTGTCTACTTGACATGAACTCATAGGGTTACAGAATAACCCTCATTACATCCCGTTTCAGGCGCACGTTCAAACATATTTGAGGGACATCGCTACATGTTTGTTTCAACCAAACAACGACCTGGGTGCCTGTGACGCTTTACAAGCCCTCATTACTTATTTCGACGAGGCATATCCAAAATACACAGTGAATAATCACACGCCCGTTACAGCAAAAAATCGTCGAGATAAATACAACACATTCAGTGAAAAATGCTTCAATAAAAAACCCTAAGAGGGTCTCTACATTGAAGGAGACGTAGTTGTTTTCTTCAAGGGGGAATATGGAGGTTTAGGCGTAAGAGAGGAAAACAACAGAGGGAGAGAGGTAAGGAAAAAAGGGGGAATACAGCCTCAGGCCTATCTCCCCCTGCCTGGTCGGCATGTATCGCGTCCCCTGGAGGTGCGTTCCAGCTGCCCGTCTCTCTCTCCGTGTTCATGTCTCGCGTCTCAGGCCCCTCGCCATTCAGGGTCGAGGCATCAAAGATGAAAACCCCCTCCATGCAACATTCCGGGATGTGATGGTCCAGCCACGGCACGCCGTCCTCGGGTACAGGCGTCGGAAGGGGCGTTGGCCACGGAGTGCCGCTGGTGCGCGCTGCTGCCGCCATGAGCTCGGGGAAGAGAGCATGCTGCTCTCCACCGTGCTCGCATCTCTTGCGGTCGGGGGGCTGAACCCACTTGGTAGGCGGGGGCTGCCCTGACGCTGCGAAGAGCTCATGAGACCACCCGCCCTAGCCGCTCACCACCGATGGTGCTGTTCTCCATCGTACCTGTTTCAAGGTTAAGGCTGTCCCCACCCCTCCTGCTACATCATTTGAATGCCTTGCCTTCAAACTGCTTGGCCCCCAGCCTGTGCTTGTCATCCTGATTTACCATCCCCCTCCTCCCTCCCCCGTGTTTATTTCAGAATGATTTGATCTACTCACCTCCGTCAGCTCATCCACCTCCTCAATTCTCCTCCTTGGCAACTTCAACATTCATGTCGACAACATCACCACCTCCGACGACCTCCTGTCCCTCCTTGACTGGACAATCTCACCCAGCATGTAGATTTCCCCACCCACACCAGAGGCCACATACTGGACCTGGTGTGTTCCACCAAGACCATCACTCCCTCCGATCTCAGTGGCAGTGGATCATCTTGCAGTTAAGTTCTTAGTTCCTGTCCCCTCCTCCTCTGGCCGCCCACAGCGCCCCATGACGTACAGGAACACAAACAATATCAGCCCCACTGACCTCACCAACGCCCTGAGCTCCCACCTCGCTCATGATTCTCAGCTGCTCTCAACCATTGAGTTTGTGAACACCTACAACACAGCCCTAGTTGCCACCCTGGACTCCCTCGCACCCCTTAAAACCTGCACTGTTACATTTACACACTCCGCCCCCTGGTACACCCCTGAGCTCCGCTCCATGAAAGCCAAGGGCCGCCAGCTGGAGAGGCGCTGCAGGAAAACAGGCCTCGCTGTTCATGCCCAGGCCTACTCTGACCACATCATCTCCTACAGACTCGCCCTCACCCAAACCAAGTACTCCTTCTACTCTGATGTCATCTCCAAAGGCCAAGGGAATTCCAAAGCCCTCTTCTCCACCATCACCAAACTCCTCAAGCCGCCTGACAACCCCCTCCAGACCACCTCCTCTGATCTCTGCAACAGATACACGGAATTCTTCCAAACCAAGATCGGTGCCATCTACCAGCAGCTCCAGTCTACTCCTGTGTCCCCCACACCTCCGGTTGTTAAACATGACCCTCTGCCACATCCCACCTACTCCTTTTCATCCTTCTCCCTGGTGGACACCGACGCCATTATGAAGCTGGTGTCGTGCTCTAAATCCTCCACCTGTTCTCTGGACCCCATGCCCACCACCCTGGTGAAGGCTGCCTGCCCTCTGTCCTCTCATGGTAGACATCATTAACTCATCCCTGTCCACTGGCTCCGTCCCTGCTGACTTGAAGGTGGCAGCAGTCACCCCAATTCTCAAAAAACCCTGTCTGGACCCCGATAACCTCAACAACTTCCACACCATTTCCAACCTCCCCTTTCTCAGCAAGGTCCTCGAGCACACAGTAGCCGCCCAGCTACAGAGTCACATGGCCCGCCATGACCTGTTTGAACCACTCCAGTCTGGGTTCAGGGCTAAACACAGCACCGAGACCACCCTGATCAAGGTAACAAATTACCTCCTCATGGCTGCTGATGCTGGCAACATCAACATCCTCATCCTCCTGGACCTCTCAGCTGCTTTCGACACCATCTCACACTCAAACCTCCTAGACTGCCTGGAAAGTGTCCTTGGCATCACTGGTACCCCCTTGTCCTGGTTCACATCCTACCTTACCAACAGGTGGCAGTATGTTTCCCTCTGGGGGTCCAGGTCAGCTCCAGCACCTGTTAAACAGGGTGTTCCGCAGGGTTTGGTGCTAGGTCCGCTCCTTTTTATGATCTACCTCCTCCCACTCTGTGATATCATAAGGAAACACGGCCTCCACTTCCACTCTTACGCAGACGACACGCAGCTTTACCTCCACACCAAACCCTCGGCTCCCCTTCCTCCACCCTCCCTCACTGCCTGCCTCCAGGACATAAAAACATGGATGACCACCAACTTCCTTCAACTCAACACCAAGAAGACTGAATGAATAGTTGTAGCCTCCCCAGCCCTCCTCCAAAAGATCGACCACGTTGTTCTCTCCGTGGATGGCTACTCCATCTGCCCCTCCACAGAGGTGAGGAACCTGGGGCGTAATACTGGACTCAACCCTCTCATTTCACCCTCACGTCAAGTCTGTCACCAGATCCGCCTTCTTCCACCTCAGAACCATTTCCCGCCTCCGCCCCTCACTCTCCGACACCTCAGAGGAAACACTCATTCACGCCTTCATCACTTCCTGCCGCGACTACTGTAACGGAATCCTTCTTGGTGCTTCCAAGAAGGTTCTGGATCGCTTACAGTACGTCCAAAACTCTGCTGCGAGGGTCCTCACGCGCACCAAACCTTGGCAGCACATCACCCCCACCCTGCAAAAACTCCACTGGCTCCCCATCAACTACCGAATCCCCTACAAGATCCTCCTCCTCACCTACAAATCCCTGCACGGGTTGGCCCCTTCCTACCTGACCAACCTACTCCACCCCTACACTCCAGCACGAGGCCTCCGCTCCTCCAACTCCGACCTCCTCACCATCCCCCGCACCAGGCGTTCCACACTGGGAGACCGAGCTTTCGCTGTAGCTGCCCCCAGGCTGTGGAACTCCCTCTCCCCCTCCATCCGAGGTTCTGACACCATCAACCTCTTCAAAACCAACCTAAAAACCCACCTGTTCACACTTGCCTTCACGCAACATGGCCCCACTCCCAAGTAGCCCACCCCTGACTCTTTTCTTTTAAGCCACAGATCCTGTTGTTTTGTTTTGTTGTTTGTTTGTTTTTGTTTTGTTTTCTGTTTTTTTTGGTTTGTTAACACATTCGGGGCCATTGGGATGCGTCTAATAAATCTCTAGAGGACCAGCAAATGTAAACAGACTTGGGGCTGTTTGTAGAGCTAAATCTATACTTTATAGTATTGCTATCTGTCCATTCTCATTGTCAATTGGGACCATAAACCGTCCCTTCAAAATGGCTTAAAGAAAAATTCATCAATACGTTCTCATTTTATAGCGCCGTGAATATAAGCGTTATACGGCATTTGGTCTAGTATATTTCCTGGAAGGCTAGATAAAGGGCTAATAGCTACTAACGTTATATCCAATGCCATTTCCGCTATACATAAGTTACAGTTAAAACTCAAACTGCATATGATCGACACGATCCTCAAGCATGTATGCATGAAAGGGGGGGGGGGGGACGACGACGACGTTGTTTCCTATTATTGATTACCAATAACCGTGTTCGTCTAAGTAGCCACATACGCTGATCGTATCGTATCATAACAAGGCCCGATCAGCATGTAATTTACGTGAAATAGATCTTACCATGAGCCGGTTGGATCCCCCCGAGCATTTCCCCGTTATCGATCGCCATCTGGTAGATCGATATGTCCATTGGCTGATGATAAATCCCCTTATTGCATAGTGAAATCCGTGATCCAAAATGTAATCCAAGCTACAGGCTGCACATCCAGAATCCAGCTAACTGAAAACTCCATTGAAAGTCAAAAAGAATAATGCTCCGTTCAGCCACAGGGCACACTGCATTATTGCGATAGCGCCCCTAAGAGGATCTGGCCGGTAATGCACTTTCTCAAATTCAAAGAGTAGGGTACATCTGCAGTGCAGCTCGGCGACCATGAATAACTTGCCACGGATATATCCGTCCTCCTGTCCTTTAAGCATGGATTCGAAAGCCGGATATATCCGTGCTTGGCCACCATTGTGTTAATTTCAACCACTTC
The DNA here is from genome assembly GCF_963971535.1 of Notolepis coatsorum. Taxonomy (NCBI): domain Eukaryota; kingdom Metazoa; phylum Chordata; class Actinopteri; order Aulopiformes; family Paralepididae; genus Notolepis; species Notolepis coatsorum. The sequence goes on along the minus strand of NC_140166.1, from coordinate 82,227,237 downwards.
ATCAAATTGGACAGCACCTTGCTTCCTTTTTTTATCTTATTTGTTTTTTTTCCTGTTGTTACTATACACATATATTGATTCATAATTCTTTATTTATTTATTTGTTTCAAAAAAAAATGTCCCCGCCCTTTCCTTGTACAGTGTCCTTGAGTCTGAGAAAGGCGCTTCTCCCTTAAAATCCAAAATGTTATTATTATTATTATATATATTCTAAAATATACAGTAAATGTATAGTAATAAATAAAAAAAATTATAATTTTTTTTAGTTATGTGTCTTTTGGGTGGTATCTACACACCATATCTATAAGGCGAGCACAGAAAGACTCAGAAGAAGCTTCTATCCCCAGGCCATCAGGCTGCTAAACGAACAATAAACACTATGCAACAACCATCAAATGCACACAGCACACACACCCACACGCACACACTCACTTAAACAAACAACACACTGCAGCACCCACTCTCCACACTTTAGATCACACAAACACACTTTATATTTATTGATAAAGGATTTGCACTACAACTCGTACACCAGGGCTATTCAACTAAATTGTTCAGGGGGCCACATTGTCAGAAACCCAAGGGGCCAGGGGCCGGACTGCCACGGCGCCTCCCCGTGCTATGAATATATGTACACTTGACACAACACGCAACCACATTTTCACAACTTTTATTTAAAGGGGAACTATTTTACTATTTCTTTCACTATTTGGGCACTTTTACACAATTCCTGTGGGTTTATGGAACACCTCTGTAATATGTTTTTTTTTAATTCATTGTTTTGTATTTCTAATCAAGTACTCAAAAACAAGAATTAGAGACATAGATCATATTAATATAAGTCCACATAGCTAGGAAACAATGCTAAACACTGAAAAAGGCCATTTATAAGATCCCCTTTAACTACATTGCAAAAGTAGTATACTTTTCAAAAAAAGTGCTTCATTTATGTGCAACAACTGCAACATCTACTCTTCAACATTTCAATATAAAAATAAAATAAAAAACAAACAAGTGCATGATGTGCATATGAACATTCTAACATCAACACTTGAACAAAAAAACACATTTATAGTGCAGCTGAGCTTATGAAAAAGTGCTTCATGTCTGTGCAACAACAGCAAATCACAGCATCTTATTAGCACTTATTGTCGACTCTAAACTCTCAAACATCAGGGGGGTGGGGGGCAGACAGGCCTAGCCTACATACACACATCTAATGAGAGCGATTGCACTTCTTTGACTGGGCAATGGCAGAGAAAGAGGGTTCATAGGAAGTGAGGGCTACCCGCAAACAGTGATGCAAATGCTCATTTGTCAAGGAGGCATGGTTGCTTGTTTTAATGGCATTCATGTGAGAGAAACTGGATTCACAGGTGTATGTTGAGCCAAACATTGTTAGCACAGATATTGCCAGCGTTTTTATTTTGGGGAATGTCTTGACATGAATACACTTTATCCAAAATGTTGTGGTGGATTCATTCTCAAGTGCCTGCTTCAGAGCAGATGATGCTTGCATGTCAATTATTTCAAGTTGCAGGAGACCTTCATCAATGTGAAGTGATGCAAGGAACTCTTGTCCTTTTGTGGAAATAGCAGCTACATTGGCAAATGGGTTGCTCACAAAATGCATCAATTATCTGGACATGTCAAATTCATCAAATCAACTTGCAAAGTTTTCCCTCAATTTATCAATGAAATCTGTCATTAATTGAGTGACTTCTGGCTCAATTGTGCGTGTTAACGTTGACATGAAAAAAAAAGTAAAAAAAAAATAATAATAAAAAATATTTAAAAAAAATATTTTTTTTATTTTTTTTTATTTTTTTTTATTATCATGTAATCTTTGGCAGGCCGGTCAGAATCGGCCCGCGGGCCGCCAGTTGAATAGCCCTGTCGTACACCTACTGTAAATTGTACCTAAATTGCACCTCATCCCATTTCTGCCTTGTACTATATAGTATTGTATATTAGTACACTGCACAGTATTGTATATTATATGGTAACTCAGTTACGTCTATTCTGCATCGAACATTGTTTGTACATATGTCTATACTGAACACTGTGACCTAATTTTTTTTACTTCTAATTTACATGCTATCAGTGGCGGCCGCTGGCGCTGGTGCCTTGTAGGTCGCAGTTCTCGTTAATAGGTCGAGTTGAAAATGTAATGCTCTGAGATGCTCTGAGATGCTCTGGAGCAAATGTTTGGTAAAAAAAGCCCAACACAAACACGCACAGCTCTCTCTCTCTCTCTCTCTCTCTCTCTCTCTCTCTCTCGCTCTCTCTCTCTCAGATGATGTCAGATCCATTCAATAATAAACACATTTGTAAAGCTCGTTATTTTAAACAAGTTACCATTCATTGTCTGAGTGGTTATGTCCCACATGCGGCGAAATTAGAGAGAGAGAGAGAGAGAGAGAGAGAGAGCGAGAGAGAGAGAGAGAGAGAGAGAGAGAGCATTTTAGTAAAGTTACATTTTCAACAAGATTGCTGCTATTTAAACACTTCATGGAAACGGGGTAACGTTAACCTTCCCAGGTGGCCAGCATACTCTGCCCAATTCCGGCTACCGGTCGGCACACTCTGCATATGTCCGGCACGGCACGCCAACGATGAGCCGGATCTGGCGCGGTAATGGTTGCCGGGGCAGAGCCGACTCGCGCTCGCCAAAGATAAACCGGCTCTGGCCCGGCAATGGTTGCCGGGGCGGAGCCGACTCGCGCTCGCCAAAGATAAACCGGCTCTGGCCCGGCAATGGTTGCCGGGGCGGAGCCGACTCGGGCTCGCCAAAGATAAACCGGCTCTGGCCCGGCAATGGTTGCCGGGGCTGAGCCGACTCGGGCTCGCCAAAGATAAACCGGCTCTGGCCCGGCTCGGCTTGCCGTGCCAGAGCCGACTCGGGCTCGCCAAAGATAAACCGGCTCTGGCCCGGCTCGGCTTGCCGTGCCAGAGCCGACTCGGGCTCGCCAAAGATAAACCGGCTCTGGCACGGCAATGGTTGCCGGGGCAGAGCCGACTCGGGCTCGCCAAAGATAAACCGGCTCTGGCTCGGCAATGGTTTGCGGCGTCGTTTCTTGCGCTAGCCTCTTGTTAGCCAGCATTGCCTTAATAGCTTTGAGCTAAGGATCTTTGCCGATGCATAAAGTATTGTTTATAGTGCATTTCTTGCCACCTTATAGCATTTGTACATTTGTATGACCGTCTATAATGCTCCCGTTAGGTTTTTCCGGACGTTTTGGTAATGATTTTCACTATAAAATCATATTTCTAAATGACAGGAAGTTGATAAACTGGCCGGAATAGCTTTGAGCTAACGGATCTTTGCCGATGCATTCCATTCTAAACGTAACGTTAGTTGTTCAAAACATTACCCGTCTATATAATTTGTTCCTCAACGTTATATAGACGGGTCATGTTTTGTAAACTAACGTTATGTTTAGAATGGAATGAATACGGGTCGGGAAAGATAGTTAGCTCAAAGCTAATCCGGAAGGACAGCTAACAGTAGCTACTGTCTAACTGTGATGCATTTTCTGTTTGCAGTCCAATGTTCACCAAAACACACACCCACACACTTATAATTTGTTCCTCAACGTTATATAGACAGGTCATGTTTTGTAAACTAACGTTATGTTTAGAATGGAATGAATACATGGGTCGGGAAAGATAGTTAGCTCAAAGCTAATCCGGAAGGACAGCTAACAGTAGCTACTGTCTAACTGTGATGCATTTTCTGTTTGCAGTCCAATGTTCACCAAAACACACACCCACACACTTATAATTTGTTCCTCAACGTTATATAGACAGGTCATGTTTTGTAAACTAACGTTATGTTTAGAATGGAATGAATACATGGGTCGGGAAAGATAGTTAGCTCAAAGCTAATCCGGAAGGACAGCTAACAGTAGCTACTGTCTAACTGTGATGCATTTTCTGTTTGCAGTCCAATGTTCACCAAAACACACACCCACACACTTGTAATTTGTTCCTCAAAGTTGTATAGACAGGTCATGTTTTGTAAACTAACGTTTAGAATGGAATGAATACTAATACAACACAGACTGCAGCTCCCCAAGCTAACACAAGCTAACACAACACAGACTGCAGCTCCCCAAGCTAACACAAGCTAACACAACACAGACTGCAGCTCCCCAAGCTAACACAAGCTAACACAACACAGACTGCAGCTCCCCAAGCTAACACAAGCTAACACAACACAGACTGCAGCTCCCCAAGCTAACACAAGCTAACACAAGACAAACTGCAGCTCCCCAAGCTAACACAAGACAGACTGCAGCTCCCCAAGCTAACACAAGCTAACACAACATGGACTGCAGCTCCCCAAGCTAACACAAGCTAACACAACATGGACTGCAGCTCCCCAAGCTAACACAAGCTAACACAACACAGACTGCAGCTCCCCAAGCTAACACAAGCTAACACAACACAGACTGCAGCTCCCCAAGCTAACACAAGCTAACACAACATGGACTGCAGCTCCCCAAGCTAACACAAGCTAACACAACACAGACTGCAGCTCCCCAAGCTAACACAAGCTAACACAACATGGACTGCAGCTCCCCAAGCTAACACAAGCTAACACAACACAGACTGCAGCTCCCCAAGCTAACACAAGCTAACACAACATGGACTGCAGCTCCCCAAGCTAACACAAGCTAACACAACACAGACTGCAGCTCCCCAAGCTAACACAAGCTAACACAACATGGACTGCAGCTCCCCAAGCTAACACAAGCTAACACAACACAGACTGCAGCTCCCCAAGCTAACACAAGCTAACACAACACAGACTGCAGCTCCCCAAGCTAACACAAGCTAACACAACACAGACTGCAGCTCCCCAAGCTAACACAAGCTAACACAACATGGACTGCAGCTCCCCAAGCTAACACAAGCTAACACAACACAGACTGCAGCTCCCCAAGCTAACACAAGCTAACACAACATGGACTGCAGCTCCCCAAGCTAACACAAGCTAACACAACACAGACTGCAGCTCCCCAAGCTAACACAAGCTAACACAACATGGACTGCAGCTCCCCAAGCTAACACAAGCTAACACAACACAGACTGCAGCTCCCCAAGCTAACACAAGCTAACACAACACAGACTGCAGCTCCCCAAGCTAACACAAGCTAACACAACATGGACTGCAGCTCCCCAAGCTAACACAAGCTAACACAACACAGACTGCAGCTCCCCAAGCTAACACAAGCTAACACAACACGGACTGCAGCTCCCCAAGCTAACACAAGCTAACACAACACAGACTGCAGCTCCCCAAGCTAACACAAGCTAACACAACATGGACTGCAGCTCCCCAAGCTAACACAAGCTAACACAACATGGACTGCAGCTCCCCAAGCTAACACAAGCTAACACAACACAGACTGCAGCTCCCCAAGCTAACACAAGCTAACACAACATGGACTGCAGCTCCCCAAGCTAACACAAGCTAACACAACACAGACTGCAGCTCCCCAAGCTAACACAAGCTAACACAACACGGACTGCAGCTCCCCAAGCTAACACAAGCTAACACAACACAGACTGCAGCTCCCCAAGCTAACACAAGCTAACACAACACAGACTGCAGCTCCCCAAGATAACACAAGCTAACACAACATGGACTGCAGCTCCCCAAGCTAACACAAGCTAACACAACACAGACTGCAGCTCCCCAAGCTAACACAAGCTAACACAACACGGACTGCAGCTCCCCAAGCTAACACAAGCTAACACAACACAGACTGCAGCTCCCCAAGCTAACACAAGCTAACACAACACGGACTGCAGCTCCCCTAGCTAACACAAGCTAACACAACACAGACTGCAGCTCCCCAAGCTAACACAAGCTAACACAACACAGACTGCAGCTCCCCAAGCTAACACAAGCTAACACAACATGGACTGCAGCTCCCCAAGCTAACACAAGCTAACACAACACAGACTGCAGCTCCCCAAGCTAACACAAGCTAACACAACACAGACTGCAGCTCCCCAAGCTAACACAAGCTAACACAACATGGACTGCAGCTCCCCAAGCTAACACAAGCTAACACAACATGGACTGCAGCTCCATGTAGCAGGATGTCTCTGGTGTTCAGGCTGGGAGACTGTAGCAGGATGTCTCTGGTGTTCAGGCTGGGAGACTGTAGCAGGATGTCTCTGGTGTTCAGGCTGGGAGACTGTAGCAGGATGTCTCTGGTGTTCAGGCTGGGAGACTGTAGCAGGATGTCTCTGGTGTTCAGGCTGGGAGACTGTAGCAGGATGTCTCTGGTGTTCAGGCTGGGAGACTGTAGCAGGATGTCTCTGGTGTTCAGGCTGGGAGACTGTAGCAGGATGTCTCTGGTGTTCAGGCTGGGAGACTGTAGCAGGATGTCTCTGGTGTTCAGGCTGGGAGACTGTAGCACTGCAGGATGTCTCTGGTATTCAGGCTGGGAGACTGTAGCACTGCAGGATGTCTCTGCCACATGTGATGGTAATGAAAGAGAAACACAAGCAACTCGGTTGTATATATGAGCCACAGACTGGAGACATGAAGAGTGTCCACACTTCAACACAATAGGCAGGTGAGACACAGACAGACAGACAGACAGACAGACAGACAGACAGACAGACAGACAGACAGACAGACAGACAGACAGACAGACAGACAGACAGACAGACAGACAGACAGACAGGCAGGCAGGCAGACAGACAGACAGACAGACAGACAGACAGACAGACAGACAGACAGACAGACAGACAGACAGACAGACAGACAGACAGACAGACAGACAGACAGACAGACAGACAGACAGACAACAGGCAGACAGACAGACAGACAGACAGACAACAGGCAGGCAGACAGGCAGGCAGACAGACAGACAGACAGACAGACAGACAGACAGACAGACAGACAGACAGACAGACAGACAGACAGACAGACAGACAGACAGACAGACAGACAGACAGACAGACAACAGGCAGGCAGACAGACAGAGAGACATACAGTCAGACAGGCTTGTGTATGTGTGTCTGTCTGTCTGTCTGTCTGTCACACACACACACACACACACACACACACACACACACACACACACACACACACACACACACACACACACACACACACACACACACACACACACACACACACACACACACACACACCAGAATGGTAGAGTCCAGTGCAGCTGAGGGCCAGTCCAGATCATAGAAGCATATGGACTGACTGGACTCACAGGCTGTAAATCAGCACAGCCTCCTCTTTATTTGACACTCGCTGTACAGGTCAGGCGGGGGGGGGGTTCTACTGTATCTAGAAGCTCATACTGGCTGCATATCAGCTGTCTTATCTAGAAGCTCATGGCTGCATATCTCTTCTACTGTCTGTCTAGAAGCTCATACTGGCTGCATATCCTTTCTACTGTATAGAAGCTCATTGGTTTGTAAATTGACTAGATTTTCTAGAGATTTTTAGTTTTTAATTGTATGTTTTGTAATCTGTATCTGTCGTTACCAGTTAGTCGTGTTACTTTGCTCGTATTCACTGTTCTGGTGGTTCTAGTTGTACGCCTGGATCTGGTGTTCTTTGACCGTGTCCTATATGCCCTGTAAATATATGTACAGATACCGAGATGTCACAAATATGTTACCTGTTACCTGTTTATTGCACAATGTTGTTTTTTTATTGGATTCTATTATATGTTGTACCACGTATTGCACATCGTTGCGGGCAAGACCACCCGCATTTCATTGTATACTTGTATGCCGTGACAATTAAAACTCTTGACTTGACTTAACTTGACTTGACTTGACCCTGCTACACTTCATCTCAAAACAAACTGGTCAGACTACATGCTTGACCTTACTCCTAGAACCCACCTCGCCCCTGCCCACGTGACAACGGCTTAGAGTAGACGACAGAGTGCAGCAACTTGCAATGGGCCTGTCTACAAGATACACTATACACGATCAAGGTACCCATATATGTGTACATATCAAAATACTTCCCAAAGGTCAGTGAATACCACGACCACAACACCATAGAGGGAGCTCCACAAATCATGTTAAACCCAGATTCGGCTCAAACAGGAACACGTTTCGCAATTATGCCACATCAATGTGGAACGCCCTACCCAAAGCTGTAAAGGAATGTGAATCACTACCCACTTTCAAAACCACTCTCAAAGAACACCTACGGGAGACTGCAATTCGAAACTGGCCCCTGTAAATGTCCTAACCCAACCCAATGTACAGTCAATTACCAAACATGGTTTTGTCAATATGTACAGTTGCTTGTGCAGTTGTACAGTGTCCAGTGTCCACCCCTACCCAACCTACCCAACCCCCCCCCACCCCACCCACCCCCCCACCTATAATGTATACGTTTTTCATAAATGTATAGCCGTATATCCTGATGAATTGAAAATGGGGACCCTGATGCAAGACGAAAGTCTTTCTCTGGTCTGCATCCCCTTAACAATTGTGTGTATTGAGCTGTACTGTATTGTACCCATTCTGCAATCTGTTAATAAAGTTTTCAATCAATCAATCAATCAATCAATCAATCAATCAATCAATCAATCAATCAAAACCAACATTTTCACTGTAAAGTATATAAAAACGAAGTTATTGAACTTTAAACTTGAAACAAATACTATACTGCCTATAATTTGTTAAAGATGTATTAATTCGAACATTATTTCATATTATTTTACTTGAAAAGAGAGCTATTATTATTATTATTATTATTATTATTATTATTATTATTATTATTATTATTATTATTATTATTATTATTATTATTATTATTATTATTATTATTATTATTATTATTATTATTATTATTATTAGTATTATTTTAAGTTATTATTGTGCCATTGAGATTTGTCAGAGAGATTGTAGGCATAAAGCAAGTTGATTGAGTAACTGTTATATAAAATAATATAAATAATAATTGTCATTTGGCAACAAACTGACTAACAGCTGCGTTGCATTGTGGGGGGGGGGATCCCCACAATGCATTGTGGTTTTTGAAAATTTGAATTGACGCGCGTCGCGCGCGCCACAGTCAGACCAGACCAGTATGACACGGTTGCATTTCTTCTCATCTCAGGTAATTTATGCAGATATTTTTGATTATTTATAAGTAATACCGCTAATATAAATGTTATGTTAAAGGTTATGAGTATTAGAGTATGAGTGTATGGAATGTTGTGCTGTTTTTGAGCACATTTTAGTTTGCTCTGAGATGTCTTTGTTGTTTTATTGATATTTGTTGTTTTATTGATATTTGTTATTGTTGTCTTTGTTGTCTTTGTTGTTTTATTGATATTTGTTGTTTTATTGATATTTGTTTTTGTTCTATATTAGAAAATTTGGCATACATATTTGGTTGTATGTCTGATTTTAATTGGTTTAATGTTCTATAATTGTTTGTATATTTTATTGGTGTTTTATTGATATTTGTTTTGTTTTTATGTTGTTTATTGATTATTCTTGTTTAATTTTATATGTTTGGATCCAGACCCCAGGAAGAATAGTCGCTGCTGAGGCAGTGACTAATGGGGATCTGAAATAAAGAAATAAAGAAATAAAGAAATAAATGAGTGCTGTTTAGTCTGTGTTTCAGTGAGTGTAGCGCGAGCTCACGTTAGCTACTAGCTCTACATACACTGAGTGTAGCGCGAGGCCGCGAGCTCACGTTAGCTATATAGGCTACATACACTGAGTGTAGCGCGAGCTCACGTTAGCTACTAGCTCTACATACACTGAGTGTAGCGCGAGGCCGCAAGCTCACGTTAGCTATATAGGCTACATACCATAGATATCTATAGAACACAGATATCTATAGATATCTATGCTACATACACTGAGTGTAGCGCGAGCTCACGTTAGCTATATAGGCTACATACACTGCTACAGGCAGAGCCTCACGTTGTCACCAACTGTTCTCATCTCAGGTAATTGTGCAACACATATATAGGCTACATACACTGCTACAGGCAGAGCCTCACGTTGTCACCAACTGTTCTCATCTCAGGTAATTGTGCAACACATATATTTTATTATTTATAAGTAATGCGTGCTGCTGATATAAATGCTGTTTAGTCTGTGTTTCAGTGACTAGTCTACTGTAACGTTATTTGCTCGATATTATGAAACTGGCGGGATCTGTAAACTACAAGCACTACTGCTAGCAGGCCTAGACTGTAGAATACTGACGTTAGCTAACCAATGCATATCACGCAGATCTTTCATGGTTTAATTTAATTATAAAATATATAATTTCATTGTTAATGTAGCAAATACTGTTACAGTGCTGTCTCTCAACAACGACATGAAAGCAGAAGACAGCTCAATAACAACTACCCGTATACTTCAAGTGGTTGTGGTTTTTATTGTGTGTGTGACTGTGTATATATAATATATACTTTTTAATCTGGGACATCATTTTCAAAGAGTCATCCTGTAATGCCTTCTCTCTCTCTCTCCCAAGACGGTCAAGATCTACCAAGTCTTCAAGATCTTCAAGTGGTCATGCTTGTAAGTGATGTATACAATGTTTTATTGTGTGTGTGACTGTGTATATATATACTTTTCAATCTGGGACTTTCATTTCAACAGCTGGAAAGGGTCATCCTGTGTTGATGGATGCTACAGTATGTAGATGTATATGACATGGACTAAATTAGAGGTCCTAGATATGCAAAATAATATTGAGAATCACTGGCCTTAGACTATCTACTAACGTATTCTCGCTCTCTCTAGGTTCATGGCCACTAATGACTTCAGACCTTCAGAAGGACAGTATGCTGGATGAGGAAGGTCTTGGCCATGCTGCGATGGCTCCTAGAAGACAAGAACGGAGAGGTGCTGGACCTGGCTGTCAAATGGTTTGTAATGCTACAGTATATTTTATGTAGATGTGCATGACATGGACTAAATTAGAGGTCCTAGATATGCAAAATAATATTGAGAATCACTGGCCTTAGACTATCTACTAACGTATTCTCGCTCTCTCTAGGTTCATGGCCACTAATGACTTCAGACCTTCAGAAGGACAGTATGCTGGATGAGGAAGGTCTTGGCCATGCTGCGATGGCTCCTAGAAGACAAGAACGGAGAGGTGCTGGACCTGGCTGTCAAATGGTTTGTAATGCTACAGTATATTTTATGTAGATGTGCATGACATGGACTAAATTAGAGGTCCTAGATATGCAAAATAATATTGAGAATCACTGGCCTTAGACTATCTACTAACGTATTCTCGCTCTCTCTAGGTTCATGGCCACTAATGACTTCAGACCTTCAGAAGGACAGTATGCTGGATGAGGAAGGTCTTGGCCATGCTGCGATGGCTCCTAGAAGACAAGAACGGAGAGGTGCTGGACCTGGCTGTCAAATGGTTTGTAATGCTACAGTATATTTTATGTAGATGTGCATGACATGGACTAAATTAGAGGTCCTAGATATGCAAAATAATATTGAGAATCACTGGCCTTAGACTATCTACTAACGTATTCTCGCTCTCTCTAGGTTCATGGCCACTAATGACTTCAGACCTTCAGAAGGACAGTATGCTGGATGAGGAAGGTCTTGGCCATGCTGCGATGGCTCCTAGAAGACAAGAACGGAGAGGTGCTGGACCTGGCTGTCAAATGGTTTGTAATGCTACAGTATATTTTATGTAGATGTGCATGACATGGACTAAATTAGAGGTCCTAGATATGCAAAACAATATTGAGAATCACTGGCCTTAGACTATCTACTAACGTATTCTCGCTCTCTCTCTTTAGGTTCATGGCCACTAATGACTTCAGAGCTTCAGAAGGACAGTATGCGTGTAGCTTATTGCCAGCGGAAGAGTGCAAGAATGCTTCCGCATTCGTCACCGCACGCCAGTACGGTAATGCGCCTTTCCTTTCGCCCCGCTCAGACAAATGCATGTAGTACATTGCAACACAACGCAGCATTTCCGCGTACATTGCAACAAATCACTTGGAGTTTGAAAGTGATATCAGAAGAAACTACTCAACCTCGGCTGTCTTTAACTAGCAGGACGCTAGTGGGCTAGTCGCTAAAATATATATCGTTTTATATATAATTGTACCAACACAGATATTAGGCAGTACACACATTGTCCTGCAATACATACAGTGAATGCACAGCTACATTCGCCATATATTTCTATCGCTGCTGCGGTCTACAGTGAAATGCAATATTATTATTATTATTATTATTGTAAAGATTATCATTACAATCGCAGCCTGGAGAGGCAATGTTACAAGTGTACAAGGGTTGTGTGCAAAGAGCACAGCCTCTCAATTTGCACAACGTGCACAAAATAATAATTGTAATGATCTTTACAATAATAATAATATTGCATTTCACTGTAGACCGCAGCAGCGATAGAAATATATGGCGAATGTAGCTGTGCATTCACTGTACATGTATTGCAGGACAATGTGTGTACTGCCTAATATCTGTGTTGGTACAATTATATATAAAACGATATATATTTGAGCGACTAGCCCACTAGCGTGAAGGGGCTCCTTTCCTCAGAGCAGCCCGCTTGTATCACCACGCTCGGCGCTGCTGCGATGGTGCAGGAGGTTGCCTCGCTAGTGGGCTAGTCGCTCAAATATATATATCGTTTTATATATAATTGTACCAACACAGATATTAGGCAGTACACACATTGTCCTGCAATAAATGTACAGTGAATGCACAGCTACATTCGCCATATATTTCTATCGCTGCTGCGGTCTACAGTGAAATGCAATATTATTATTATTGTAAAGATCATTACAATTATTATTTTGTGCACGTTGTGCAAATTGAGAGGCTGTGCTCTTTGCACACAACCCTCGTACACTTGTAACATTGCCTCCAGGCTGCGATTGTAATGATAATCTTTACAATAATAATAATAATAATATTGCATTTCACTATAGACCGCAGCAGCGATAGAAATATATGGCGAATGTAGCTGTGCATTCACTATGTATTGCAGGACAATGTGTGTACTGCCTAATATCTGTGTTGGTACAATTATATATAAAACGATATATATTTTAGCGACTAGCCCACTAGCGTCCTGCTAGTTAAAGACAGCCGAGGTTATAAATTCGGTGTCTGAAAAAATTCAGATACATGTTTTCAAAGTAATTATTTTCAATGCTATAAATTCAGTGTCTGATAAAATTCAAAAATCAGATACATGTTTTCAAAGTAATTATTTTCAATGCTTTAAATTTGGTGTCTGAAAAAATTCAGATACATGTTTTCAAAGTAATTATTTTCAATGCTATAAATTCAATTCAGATACATGTTTTCAAAGTAATTATTTTCAATGCTATAAATTCGGTGTCTGATCAAATTCAAATACTTCTGTCACTCATTTGCTTCCATACTGGCTCTTGTTGTATTTTGTTATCTTGCTTTCCTTCTCTCTCTTCTCTCTCTCTTCTCTCTCTCTCTTCTCTCTCTCTATCTCATCCTCTTCTCTTCTGTCGTTGAATTTGTGGTTCGTTCTTTTTATTTGCCTTTTTCACTTTTCGTGTAGGGCAATGAGTGGAAGTCCCGTCCCCTCCACGTCGGGGACCAGCACGCCTCGCCGGGGCCGGCGACAGCTCCCCCAGACCCCCGCCACGCTACGCCCCCACGTCACCTATTCCCCCGTGGTCCGTAAGGCTATGCCCACGCCTCCCGGGGTGCCCCAGGGGCGCCTCCCGGCCCGGCCCCCTGGCGCTTTTCTCCGGAGCCCCCCCCAGGGGCCTCCCCCTGCCGGCCCCCCGCCACCCCACCATGGCTCACCTCGTCAGGGTCGCCACCCGCCACCTCGCTGGGGTGACGCGGGAGGAGGGGGGTCTCCATGGAGGGCGACGGTTGCTTCTACAACCAGGACTACGAGCCACGCCACGAGCCGCCCGCCTATGAGCAGAGCCCCGCATAACATTGGGGTCTTGTGTTTGGCACTCCGAGCATGGCACTAACACTGTCACGGTTAGGAGTTTGATTCCTGCTGGGGCCACCCGTTGTGAATGATGTATACAGTCATTCCAAAGCACTTTATGTCCTAGTAATAGAGCTGTGCTATAGAGATGCTGTCATTCATTCATAACTAAACCAAAAGACATTTATAAACAACGTCTTACTAAATGCAGGCTTTCATTTACAACTGAACGGCCATATCACTCGTTTTTGTATTAATTCTCCTAAAAAAATTTGCTAAGCTAGACTAACATGAAAGTTTAAGTGAAAGTACACACTTGAGTAAAAGTCAAAGTTTCTACTTTTAAATGTACTTAAGTAGTAAACTGAACTTTTTTTCTGACTGTCTATATTCTTCTGATAGCAGGTGTTTAATCAAAGATCCCCTGTGGGAGAAGCTGTTGCAGGGGAACAATGGGTTAATTTCATTGGAGGCTTTGTCGTTGGGTTCAGAGAGGAGGATGTGATATTTTTTTGTTAATAAATGTTTAAATATCTATTCAAGTTGTCATTTTTAACTGGAAAAAGTAGCATGTATGGGGGTAATTGTTACTTTACTTGATATTTGAGCTTCACTGCAGAATGGTGTATATTGTGTACAATGTGCACATACACTGAGAATATATTTCAGTGAGGTAGGAGACAGCATGTAAACTTCTGAATTGTTCAATGCGGGACATGCCAATACTCCATTGGTAAAGGGAAGGGTCCTTAAATATGTGGCATTGTATTACTAATCAACCATTTCCTACTGTATTTCCGGTAATGTATGGTCATAGGCAGATAGTGGAGTAGCTCTGGCAGAATACTGGGTACACAGTAAATTCCGCAAAGTAAATTTGACTCAAACTGAGTACATTTCACTCAAACTGAGTAAAATTTCTTTACTCAGTTTGAATCAAATGTACTCAGTTTGAGTCAAATGTACTCTGCGGAATTTACTGTGTAGTACCATTGCATTGGCAGTGTCGGCTAGGCTTCGGGCAACCAAACCTGGCCCAGTGTGTGTGGGTCGCATCTGGGCTGCTTTAGGCAACCCGACGTTCACCGCTTCCGGCAACCCCGGACATGGCCCAGTGTACTCGGGCCGGAATCGGCCAGTCAGTCATTGCCGCCTACTCGGCCGATCCGGACGTTCACCGCTTCCGGCAACCCCGGACCTGGCCCAGTGTACTCGGGCCGGAATCGGCCAGTCAGTCATTGCCGCCTACTTGGCCGACTCTGGCAGCCAGACTTGGGCCGACTAATTTCTTCCGGCCTGCCGGATACAGGCCATTAATGGGCCGGAACTTTTTGGCCACCTGGGTTATGTCGACTGTAGTATTGTATGACCTCGACATAACGTTTAAACGTTAACGTTACTCCGTTTCCATGAAGTAATTATAAAAGTGGCCAGCTAAGATAACGGAACTAACAGCTAGCAGTAGCTACGTTATGCGGCATCAGTAGACAACGTATCATGTATTAAACTAGAGTTAAGATCGCTAATCTACCTTGTTGTTGGCTTGTTGATAAAGTATATCCACTCCATGGCATTGTCCATCCAGCCTGTGTTGATGTCCATCCATTTTTGTCCCTCCGCATCCATATAGCTTGTTGTTAGCCAACAAGCTGTGTGAGTGAAGAGCTGTGTCTTTGTCCATTTCCGCCTCGAACAGCCTGCAAACTACCTGGCGTTCTATCGCCATGCTCTAAGACAAACTCTAACCTTAACCAACTTTGAAAGAGTGCCTAAGCTTAACAGTCTAAAGAACTTGCAGTCACGGTACGCTCGTCTAAGACAAACAGCTGCCTGCATCATTCTCACAACAACACAACGATCTCCACCGACCAACCTAGGAATAACCTAGAAATTGGATTCTGACAATCAGAGATCGTCTCTGTGAAATTCTGCTACGGAACAAAAATACTGGCGTCGGCCAATCAGAGAGCGTCTCCGCGAAAAGACGGATACAGCGATCAAACTGTGACGCGCACTCAGAGCGCTATCGCGTATAGCCCGGGCCGAGAAATACGAAAAAATAAAAAAAATAAAAAAAACGTGATGTCACTTCCTGCTTTGGAAAACGAGTGTTTTTTAATTGCGATAATAACGTTATATTGTGCATTGGAAACACAAACATACTTAAAATGAGTAAATATTATTAATTTTAAACATGTTTATATTATTTATAGGGCTATAAAACTAAAAACTAAAAACTTATTTTTCTTGTTCTGTCATATAACCAGGGTAGGGACTGAGGGGGGGCGGCGCCCGAACGCCCCTAGTGGCGAGCCGCCACTGCATGCTATACTATGTTATTTTATTTCATACTTATCTTGTCTTGCACAGTCTCTGGAGCGTAACAGTAAGAAGCATTTTGTATAAAAGTATTCTGTACTTCTGTATGACAACTATTAAAGAAACTTGAACTTGAAACTTGAATAAGGAAATACTATTTATTCCCATTTCCAATTTCTGCTCCCAATTCCCATAGAAACCTTCCAGTCTTGAGGGCAGAGTGACCAGTATTGGGTTAATGCCAGGTGGAGAGCCTCTGTGACTGTGAGGGCAGTAGAGTGTGCTGTGAGGGCAGTAGAGTGTGCTGTGAGGGCAGTAGAGTGTGTTGTGAGGGCAGAGTGTGTTGTGAGGGCAGTAGAGTGTGCTGTGAGGGCAGTAGAGTGTGTTGTGAGGGCAGTAGAGTGTGATGTGGGGCAGTAGAGTGTGCTGTGAGGGCAGTAGAGTGTGCTGTGAGGGCAGTATAGTGTGCTGTGAGGGCAGTAGTGACCAGCAGTGTTAATTTAGTCAACAAAAATGATGACTAAATATGGTCGTCAACGTAGCTTATTCCCCTAACGACAATGAGACAAAACGGAGAATGGAGATCATGTGACACTAACGTGACGAAATTATGCATGCAATATCGTTGACTAATAACGACGACACAAAATGTATATTTGCTAAATAAAATCTTGCTTTATTCCACTTCAATGTCAAGACTGTTTACTTGCTAGCTAACAGGAGCTTGTTTGCCGACAGGAAAGTAACAAACATAATTGTCTGTGCGGAACCCTTTGTTGGGGACACATCGTTCCGTGGGTAGGGGCTAGCGTATTAGCAGGTAGGCAGCTGTATTTTTTTTTTGCTCACGCCAATTTATGAGGTTGAGTGGTGAGACTAAACAAAAAGTCTAAATCGAGACTAAAATATGATGAAAACGAAAAAGGAGCATTTGACACATGACTAAGACTAAAACAAAAATTTAAATAGCTTGAAGCCCAACTGATTTGGGCTTCAGTGGCTTCAGTGGCTTCAGTGGCTTGGTAGTTATAGTCAGGTTCACTATATCGTTGGATTTTCTTGTGGATTTGCAATACTATACATTTTTGGAAAATATATTGTGTAAGGATTCAGAAAATCCATGTTTCCATTTGCCCAGGTGAATTTTCAAATTGGCCGCCATTAAAAAGTAGGTTTTGTAATATCTTGTGGTTCTAAATGAGCTAGACGATTGATTTGAACTGCTGAACCCACATTGTCAGGGTCAAGGAATCCAATGGTGCCAACAAAAACGAGGTAGAACTCACCAAAGTGCATGTTAACATAACTTTTATTGAGGACTTAACAGATAATTGACATTAACTGATTGGCAACTGACATCAACTTCAGAGATTCATGACCACAGAAAAGAAGCAACCTTCTTCATTAGACATGTGAATGTATACACATCATCATCACCATCATCATCACTTTCATCCATCACGGCATAGGAATCATCGTCCTTCTGGCACTGGCTACCGCACTGACACATGTCAGTACAGGCTAATTCCTTAGCTCTGCAGGAACATCTTCCAGAAGAACAGTTAGCTTTACATCTGCATTGGACCATCTCAATGATGGCCTTCAGGGCTTGAAGTACCCATTGTGCAGGGGGTCCAACTGCGGATCTTGCAGAGCAATGGCTGCCTGTGCCCATACCGTGGTTTGTACATGGACCCTCAAGATATTCTGCTTCAGAGCTCCATGTGTGTGAACGTGTGAGTGAACGGGTAAAATGTGAGGAAGAAATTGTAAAAAAAAAAAATTGATTGGAAAATTGGATAAAAGCTGCTATATAAATGCCCCATTTATTTGGGTCCAGGGGAGTCATTCTGTAAAGCAGTGGTCACCAACCCGTCGATCTTGATCGACTGGTCGATCTTTGAGACTGTCCCTGTAGATCTTTCCCTGAAAAAATAAATAAAATTTTAGATCTTACCCTGAGAGTCCACATTACAGTTCTACTTTTGATTTGATGTGAAAAGTGATGCTGCACTTAGCACTGACTGAGAAAGTACACATACAGTTCTACTTTTGTTTTGATGTGAAAATGATGCTGCTCTTAGCACTGACTGCACTTAGCACTGACTGCACTTAGCACTGACTGAGAAAGTACACATTACAGTTCTACGTTTGTTTTGATGTGAAAAGTGATGCTGCACTTAGCACTGACTGAGAAAGTACACATTACAGTTCTACTTTATAAAATGCTAATTGTAAATATGTTTGTCAATGTTAATAATATGAGAAAGTCCACATTACAGTTCTACTTTTGTTCTGATGTGAAAAGTGATGCTGCACTTAGCACTGACTGCACTGAGAATAAGCTGAGAATAAGCGAGGGGGAGGGGTAACAGTTGACGGTTGTAATTTGCAGAGGCCTCAATCTTACGGAATAACTTTGCTATTTTTGACCTTAGACCCCACTTGCGCTCTGTCTACCATGTACCTGACAGATAGAGACCATCATTTCACTGATCGGTCCAGTATTGAGCTACAGATGAAGCTCTTAGAAGGTCAGCATTTACTGCTACTCTACCACTACTCCACAACTCCACTTTGTGACTCCTATTGTTCTGGATTTCACACCTCCACTGCCTGCCACCGGCTGGGGAGATTTTCATCCGAACGGATTCATCTGTAGCTACAATTCCCCTGCAGGCTTTCACTGGGCTACAATAGCAGACAATGAGCAATCGTAAATCCTTTGCAAAAACAACAATAAATGTGCTTTTCCTGAGACAGGACGCTCTGGGTGTACTGTATTCTTACCGGGCTCAGTATGCACTCCTGTGAAATGTATCACATTTGTAAACTTGGAAGCTTACAGTCTGCGAAATAGTTCTGTTTCAAATGGAACTGTTGTTTCAACATTCGGATTGAGATACATTTCACAGGAGAGCACAATGAGACCGATAAGAATCATTTATTGATTGTATTATCAAGCTACAGGTGTTCTAGTGTGTGCAAAACAATGTCGAACACTAAACTAGTGTGGCACTTGCAGAGATGCCTACTCCGGGGCGCAAGCACGGGCAAGGCCTGCAAGTGCTGCTCTCCCCCATCTGGATAACATCCGCTATGTCAGTAGCCCACTACTGAGCTCAAACCACCTACAGCACAGTATCAAATTAACCACACCCAGGTGCGGCTGGGCAGCGCAGCGGACTAAGCATCTGTCTACCACCGCAGAGACACTGGTATCGAATCCGGCTGTCAGCGGTACCTCCGGCTTGGTCGGTCGTCATACTGACACAATTGGCAGTGTCAGCGGGTGGGAAGCCGGTGGGTTGTATCCTGGTTGTTGTAAACAGCGACTCCTACAGGTCGGTCAGGGCGCCTGCACAGCGAGGGAGGGAACTGAGGAAGGTAGTGTGAGCCTCACACGCGTTACACTTCCCCAGTGAGAGTCCTTGCTGTCAGGTGAAAAGAGGCTGCTGGCTGTCTCCTATGTATCGAGGGAAGCATCTGATAGACTTCAGGGCTCCCTAGACCGGGAAGTGAGGGGCAAATACGCGCAACGACCAGGAAGGGGAGGGGGGAATTGGCATAACGACTAAATTGGGATGGGAGAAAAAATACAGAAAAATAGGAGGAGAAAAAGTAGATCAAAAAATATATATATTACAAGTTGGCTGAAAAGGTTAGGGCTGAAGCTACAAGCTTGTAAACCCAGTGCATCATCTTATATTTATCTTTGATCTTCGTTATCAACCAAAAAAACTAAAAATAATAATAATGAACAACAATCAGCAATAAAATAAATTAACAATTGATCTAATTAATTTGATTGGAAACACTTGGTTAACCATCCACGGCATGCTTCTCAAGAATAAGGTGTGTGTACTTCCGTTTGAAATTAGCAGTATTTTTACTTTCTTTGTACTCCTCTGGTAGACGATTCCACAACTTCACCCCACAGACAGATATGCACATGCTCTTCATAGTGGTGTGTTTCAGTCGGCTGTTTTAAGTTAAATCTCCTTCTTAAGTTATATCCCCCTTCTCTATCTATATTGATTATGCAATCAAGTTTATTAGTATGTCCCAAACTGGGCAATTCATGTTACAGCAGATAAATAGGAGCTCCAAAAAAAAACACAGCAAACATACATAACAAGAAGGACACAGACAGACATGTACAGTACATGGTCACAGGATCAGATCATGACAACAGTCAAGCAACCACAACCATCCCCCCACCCACCTCTCCTGCCTCCTCCATTGATGGCACGAATGTATGTAGGTATAAATTATCATTTGTATCTATTGTTTTTAGCTGCAGGGGTCTCCAAACGTTTGCCGGAAGGCAATAATTGATACTCCGGATTTAGGGGGTGAGAGCTGTCTGCTCTAATCGATGACGCCTTCCTGAGCACCTGCTCATCATATATGACCCAGACAGCTGAATTGTACCCCTACAATTTTGCTAGCCCCCCCTCACAATCCCGTTAAGGGCATTATTTTGTTTAATGCCAAGGTTTCCATACCAACAAATAGCAGCAAAGGAAACAACAGACTCTATGAAGGCCCTATAGAACAAAATCATCAAGGACTTATCCACCTGAAATTTGGCGAGCTTTCTTAGACAGAAGAGGCGCTGCTGACCTTTCTTACAGACCATTTCAGTGTTAAAATCAAATTTCAGACGATTGTCAATAATGGAACCGAGATATTTATAAGTGGTCACCAAATCCACTGTCTGGCCAAAGTGGCCATTAATGACACTACTCTGAGGAGCTAGTGTGTCATGTGAGTCAGTAGACCGGAAAACAAAATCAAAATCAACGATTCTGTCTATGTCTGATTTTATTTTATTTAATTTTATTAGGAAAACCACAGTATCATAAAACAACATTGAAGTATCACGACCCTGCACTCCAGAGGATTGCACTTAAAAGCATTACTTAAAACATGCATTTCCAAAGTGGTAAAAACACAATAGAAAACACAATAAAATCATTGTTTTTAATGCATAGGTGTATCAACTACAATACAAGGTAATGTCTATGTTGCAAACTGGTACCAGAGAGCTGTTGTATGAAAAGTCCTCAAATAAAAATCCTCAATATTGATTTAAATTGACAATGGAATTTTGTGGAAATTAATTCAAATATAACTTGTCATGGATCCGATAGTAATATGAGGGTATTTAGGCCCCTGACCTGCTGTCTATCTGTGTCCAGAGTTTCATCCCAATTTAATCAGAACTGTAGGAGCTGTAGAGCTGAAGTGCTCACACACACGCATACTGTACATCAGTGGACATACAGTAGGTGTGTGTTTGTGTTGCTTCTGCTCTCACTCTCTATCTCTCTCACCCCTCTCTCTCTCCCCTCCCTCTCACTCTCTCTCTCCCTTCTCTCTCTCCCTCCTCCCGCTCTCTCTCTCTCTCTCTCTCTCTCTCTCTCTCTCTCTCTCTCTCTCTCTCTCTCTCTCTCTCTCTCTCTCTCTCTCTCTCTTTCCCTATCTCTCTCTCTCCCTCTCTATCTCCCTCCCTCCTTGGTTTGCATGTTTTACGTGTTCGGGGTGAGGATGCAAGCCTGGGCGCACAAAGAAACTGATAATCAAATCTTTAATCCAATTAATTTCTTCAGAGCCGCAGAAGGAGCTGAATCCAGCAGGCAGCTCCAGTCGGGGAGCTGTACTGTTCGAGGGCTCTGATGAAGTTCAATTGAGACACAATATAATAATTATAAACAGACTCAAGAGACGAAGCAGGGTTCATTTCTCCTCGCGCTATTCTTCTGAGAAACAGCCTGTTTGTGTTAATCACAAGTTAACGGGTAAGTAAGCATGGGGATTCGCCTCGAGCTTTGCCCACTGACTTGTGTAGGAAAATGCAATGATTCCTTGATTAAAATGCTTTCCAATAGCACAAACGGTCCCCCCTCTGTACAGATAACTCGAGATGATACTGCGACCAGCCATATGTAACAAATTAAACAGAGTATAATATATTCCAAAGCGTGTTCTCCCGTGTGCTAATGTACAAATAAACTTGTAGGCACAATCATTTCATCACATGCTAGAGGGATGTTAAATTGATTTTTAGTAAGACATGTCTTAGAATAGCAATTGGAAATTCAATGAGATTCAACTATTGTAACAAATGAGTCCTAGAGATGATGTATGTTCATTAATAGCTTTAATTGCAGTTTATGTAAACAACTGCACTCCACATCATTCCTATTCATACAGTATAGTTATAGCATTTTAAATATAATGTAATATAAGGTCTCTGATGAAGCTATATTTCATCACACGTTCTTCCAAAACAATTCATATAAATTAAGAGAATTGTTGAAGTAACAGTACAGAACAATCCTCAGCATTGGCAAGTCACAGGTCAGGGTAATTATGTCTTCCCACAAAAAAATAAGCTTGACCCCGTATAACTCATACAATCATGCATTGATTTTCTAAAGAGAGCATTTTTTTTTTTAAATTAATTTAGCTACAGTTTTCAGGACCAGGTGGTCAATCATTGTCCCATTCTCAAAGCCCTTGATGAGTACTGAGAGCGTCCATGGAAATAATGCGTCATTGTTCGGTCTAATTGCAGCATGTCACAGACAAGAGCGGATTGGCATTTTAAACAAGCTCTTGTTCTGATTGAGGAACAATTGTTATAAATTTCATTAATCGCAAGCCACGCAAAGGGCAGAGCACTCCCTCCAGATATAGACTCCCCGCGAACACCCATAGTAAGACTTAATCCACGGAACACTTTGTGTTATTAAGATGCATACTTGGGTATGTTTGTTTTTAGTTCTCGCTCACTTAACGCATACTTTAGTGGTATTTTCCCTGATTAATTTCATCTCTTTTAAGTCCCCCCCCCCCCCCCCCCTCTTCCCTCCTCGCTACCAGTTCACACAGGAACGAGAGGGAGAGAGAGGGTCTGAGGAGAAAGGAAGAGGAAGAAGATCCAAAGAGACGCTAGAATCAAAACACGTCTCTAACGCATCTTGACTGCTTTCTGCACTGTTTTCTTACGAGCGGAGTGGAGACCGGGCTGGGCTGCTTCCTGCAGATCTCGCCTCCTCTGTGTCTTTATCTACAATTCCACTTTATTTACAGATCACTGGAGGAACATCTGCTCCAACACTTGCCCCGAATCTACCGAGTGATGTTTTTGCAATATACCATTTAATTTTTAATGCCGAAGCTCAGTTCTCTTTCAAAAACACAAGAACTTTCATAGAGAGGAGGAGGGGGGAAAAAGGGCTTTTTGATGACAACTGAACAACATCCGATAGCCTGGAAATATACTGGAACTGTAGCGAGCAAACAACTAATGATAAACAGTACAAACTTTACAATATCTCACATCATATTAACATGAAAGGATCGCTGCGGCTTTGTAAACAAGTCTGAATGTGGATCAAGTCACGACACATCAGAGAGAACATTGACGAAAGAGGAAAAAGGTCCTGTGTTTTCATTTTGTAGTATTGATCTACAATAAACCACCAAATGACTGCAAAATACAAAATTACTCGAAAATGCACTTGGAATGGACCATACAGTACACTCCAAAACGGTCACTTTAAAAACAGAATTGTTATTTTGTATATATTACTCATTGCCTTTATTTATTAAGCTTAGCATAGCATTGTATTTAAATACTTATTTGTAACGACCCCAGGTCCTGGGGGGCCTGGGTTAAGAAGAACAATAACACTGGACATTCTCTACCTCCTTTCGGTGGTATCAGGGGGCTCCCCCCACCCTCCAGAACATTTACAACAAGCGGTGCAGGGGTAAGGCTAAGAGAATCATTAAGGACTCCAGCCACCCGAACAACTGCCTCTTTGAACTGCTGCGGTCAGGCAAGCGATACCGGAGTCTCAAGGCGAGCACAGAAAGACTCAGAAGAAGCTTCTATCCCCAGGCCATCAGGCTGCTCAACGAACAATACACACTATACAACAACCACCAAATGCACACAGCACACACATCCACACGCACACACTCACTTTAAACAAACAACACAATGCGGCCGAAGTCGGCTTTCCTTCCACTTAACACCCCTGCAAAAAAAGATACAACCCTCCCAGGACAGATACCGATGGTAAAACATTTCAGATGCTTGGGAGTGGAAATATTCCCTACCATAAGACAAACGGTGAAGCACAACTACACAAAAATCCAAAACAAAATCAAAGACGACCTTGATAGATGGGCAAAACTTAAGAACACAGTACAAGCACGGATATCAATAGTTAAGATGGATGTACTACCTAAAATCAACTTCTTCTGTTCAATGCTACCGTTACCCCCTCCAGAGGGTTACTGGAAAAGATTACACTCCTCCACATACAAATTTATTTGGAATAACAAACCACCACGTATAAAAAGATCCACCGCACAGAGAAATAAAGCAGATGGTGGCATGGCATTTCCAGATTTTTTCCTATATTTTAAGGCGTACTCATTAAGTCCATTGACAACATGGTTTGACTCCCAAGCATTAGCATCTTGGAGGAAAATAGAAGAAAACATAGTAGCCCCACATAGACTGAAGGACATAGCATACACTAAACTACCAATCAAGCACTGTGAACGAAAATTTGGCCCCATAATTACTCATGCGATCCGGATATGGCGTGAATCACAAAAAAAAAATCCTAACCCACAAGAATGGCACAACCATACTCCCTTATTCAATAACAATGCTCTCTTAATTGGAAAACGACCTATAAGATTCCCTATATGGGAAAAGCAAGGCATACACTCATTAGGGGATATTTTTAACAAACAGGGTTTTTGTAGTGATAAAGAAATACGCAAAAAATTTAATCTCACCAAGTCCACATGGCTTTTTCACAAACAGTTAGAGCTATGTTTGAAGTCTCACGGTGTTCCATTAGACAGACCAATTGAACACCACAGATACCACAAATTCTTCTACTCAAGAGAGACATCGAGAGGTTTTGTTTCAGAATTTTATCATCAATTACTAACGTCCTCGTATGAAACCCTCCAACTTGACTCTGTCTGGAGGAGGGATATACCAGACCTGGAAAATGACTTTGATTGGCAAGGAGCCTGGGCAAATGTCCGACTTACATCAAGGAACCCGGATCATCAACAAATCAATCTTAACTATATTCACAGGACATACTTGACTCCTATAAGACTGTGCCGAATGGGGCTCAAACAAGATTCCAAATGCACCCAATGTACAAATGGGGACGAAGGGACATTTATGCACATGTATTGGGACTGCTCACCAGTTAAGGCATTCTGGGAAGATGTGACCCAACAAATATCAAAACTCGTATCTTGGAATATACCTGTACACCCCTCGGTATTGCTGTTGAATGATGTTTTTGAGTTTGCAGTGAATCCACAGCTAAAGAGATTGGTTTTATCGGGTATCACAGTAGCCAAAAAGCTGATCGCATCACGCTGGTTTCAACCGGAAAAAATGTGCCGTAAAGTTTGGTTTCTTACATATCTCGATGTAATTTACCATGAAATATCTACAGCAAGAATTCTGGGTCTCAATGAATCCAAAATGTCAATGTGGTTAGAAGTGGTGGAGAGAATAAAAGCTAGCTTATAATGGTAGTGTCTGGTTAGGTGCGAGGGATAGTGGAGGTACTTCTCAAGGTGGGGTCCGGGAGGGGGGGTTTCGAGCTGAGCATATGTATGTAGGGTTTTTTTTTTAGATAACAGGTATTATGGGTATATCTTATATAAAACAACTAACCAAAATGTGATCTCATTGGATGTGCCCTGACAATTAATGCTTGTATATCTTATCGTGTGTTGCCATGTTTGTTTATATGTTTGTTTTAAAAAAGAATAAAAAAATAAAATACAAAAAAAAAAAAAAAAAAACACAATGCAGCACCCACTCCACACTTTAGATCACCTAAACACACTTTATATTTATTGATAAAGGATTTGCACTACAACTCGTACACCTTACTGTAAATTGTACCTAAATTGTACCTTATCCCATTTCTGCTTTGCACTATATAGTATTGTATATTAGTACACTGCATAGTATATTGTATATTATATGGTAACTCAGTTATGTCTATTCCGCATCGAACATTGTACATATGTCTATACTGAACACTGTGACCTCATTTTTTTTACTTCTAATTTACATGCTATACTATGTTATTTCATACTTATCTTGTCTAGCACAGTCTCTGGAGCGTAACAGTAAGAAGCATTTTGTATAAAAGTATTCTGTACTTCTGTATGACAACTATTAAAGAAACTTGAACTTGAAACTATCATGCCGCCACCTAATGGACATCATCAGATGATGCAGGCGATCCATTTGGCCTATTTTGAGAGATGTAATTAAGGTCATTAACGTTGTGAATAATGTAATTCTATGTGTGTTGTCATTGTTGTCGTTCCCTTCCCTGGTGTGATGTTCTCCCCTGTCTGGTGTTGTTGTAATCTTTGCTCCCGCCTACCTCCGGTCAATGGTCTCTAACTACACACCCTCAAGACCCCTACGCTCTGCATCTTCTGGCCGCCTCAGACCTACTGCTATCCAAGCTCCCGGAGGGTCATCAAAGAGAAGCCGCCTATTCTCAGTCCTTGCCCCACAATGGTGGAATGAACTACCCATCCCAGTTAGGACAGCCGAATCCCGTCCAATCTTTCGCCGTCGACTAAAGACTCACTTCTTCAACCATTATCTGAAATGATTAAAAAAAATAAATAAAAAAATCTAACCCTGACTAACCTTACTGTCATGCACTTGTCCTAATAAACGAACCTACACTGTAACACGCAACACTTGATGAACATTGTTACTCAGCTGATAGAGTTGTACCCTTCTTGCTGTCTTGTCGTACAGAACTTGTAAGTCGCTTTGGATAAAAGCGTCAGCTAAATGACTAAATGTAAATGTGAAATGTAAATGTAAAATGTGTTTCGTTGGTTAATATTGTGTTTTAGACTGGCCTGGCCAGGTGTTGCCTATCTTAATTAGTCAGGTATATATGTGTGTGTCTCCCTCTCCTCGTTGTGGCGTCATTTCCTCCAGTTCCCTGTTTCCTGTCCACATCGTTGCTCTCCCTCGGTTGATTCTAGTAAGGCTGTGTCGTTATTGTCCTATTTTCGTGTAGTGCTTGGTGAACTTAAAGTAAAGTCATTATTGTACACGAATCCTGCCGTCTCTGCCTCTCATCATCATTGTCCGCAGTATTGGGTTCTCTCTCCTCTCCACACTACCCCGACTCGTAACACTTATCACTATTTTATCATGTCTATTTTATTATCTATTATATTTTATTATTCTATTTTATTATTGGTATTTTTGCACAATCGAGGCGTGCATGGCCACCTACATTTCACTGCATGTCTTGTGTATGTATGTGACAAATAAAACTCTTGAATCTTGAATTACAGTGTTTGGAGTGCGCCTCGACCTGAAGCAGTAAATTAATGTAATTTCAAACTATCTCTCTCTAGGATCTGTGGCTGTCATAACTCCAGGCGATGTTGTATACAATGACAAATGTTTACAGATTTACTGAATGACTAAAGGACATCAAATGTTTCAAAAACAGTTTGTTTTTCTTCATTGAGGCAGTAGAAAGGCAGGGGAGAGAGAGGGGGGGAGAGAGAGAGACAGATACATAGAGAGAGAGAGAGGGAGGGAAAGAGAGATAGTTTAAACTGAATAATAATAATAATAATAATAATAATAATAATAATAATAATAATAATAATAATAATAATAATAATAATAATAATAATAATAATAATAATAATAATAATAATAATCTTTGATATGATATGATATTTGCATTTATAATGCACCCCTCAGCATATTTTTACATCGGTCCGGGGCGCAGCCCGGGGGGGAAAAGAATACGAATAAATACGAATAAATGGACAGGACAAAGATACAGGGAACCAGACAGATGGACAGACAGAGAACATAAGAACACCTCAAACACACAACAGCAAAGTAACTAGTGATCATCGAGAACGAAAAGGTGGGTTTTAAGCAAGGCCTTGAATGTCTGGTGTTGGCAGACTTGATCTTGAGGGGGAGCTTATTCCACAGTGTCGGCGCCATCACTGCAAAGGCCCGGAAACCCTTTGTCACCAGTTTGGCCCGCGGGACCCTCAGACACAGTTGGTCATTTGATCTGAGGGACCTGGAGCTGATGGGTTGGATCAAGAGTTCCTCAATGTAGGCTGGAGCGAGACCATTGAGGGCTTTGTAGTTGAAAAGCAGAATTTTAAAGTTGATTCTCTTCCTCACTGGGAGCCAGTGGAGAGAGACAAGGACTGGGGAGATGTGGTCCCTCATTCTGGTGCCTGAGGCCAGCCTGGCAGCAGCATTTTGAACGCGCTGGAGGGGGAGGATGGTTTTGTCCGGGAGACCAGAGTAGAGGGAATTGCAGTAGTCCAGTCGTGAGAAAATGAGCATGATGATGACTTTATGAAGGTCGCTGGGGGAGAGGAAGGACTTGATTTTTGAGATGATGCGCAGTTGGAAGAAACAGGACTGTACTACTGATCTTACTTGCTTATGGAAATTGAGATCTGAGTCAAATAAGACCCCTACAAGGAGGAGAGGCTTCCCATGTTTCTGGAGCTCTGAGTGACTGAGGTGGGGGTGCCAAACATAATGATCTCCCCCTTGCTCTCATTTAACTGCAGGTGGTTTTGTGACATCCACTCCTTTATATTGCCTAGGCAGGTCTTCAGGCGGTCTAGGCCGGTGGAGTCAGCTGTTGTGAGTGAGAGGTATATCTGAGTATCATCGGCGTAGCAGTGGAAGGAGATGTTGTGCAGAGTGATGATTTGACTGAGGGGGAGCATGTAGAGATTGAAGAGGAAAGGTGCCAGGATTGAACCCTGTGGGATAACAATAATCTTTATTTATATAGCACCTTTCATACATAGAATGCAGCACAAAGTGCTTAACTCATTGACGGCCACGCCCCTTTCCCCATCTGCACATCTGCTGACTAGTGCCAGCTTTTCTTGACCATTTTCACGATATTTCACGATCTTTGCAGAGCTATTGTGTATTCTATATTATAGCTATGGAGACAATAGTACGGCTCATTTGACAGACACTATTTCTAGTCCAACATGTAACTGTAGTTTGTAGTTTATTACACGCTAAACATCGTCCATTTCCAAAGTAATCCAGTCTTTTTCCATAGATCGCAAGATAAAACGTGTTATATGCAATAAGCCCAAATCGTTCTGGTTGATCCCCTGACACCCCAAATACTCCCAAATCAAAGGTATATACCATGTACACATGTGCCTTCACAAAATCGTCTTACCCCGAAAAATGCGATCGTTAGAAAACGCTTGGTTTTGGTCCGGTAAAGTAAGACACTGTGATTGTTACAGAAACATGTTTCAGGTTCGGTAAAATAGACATAGGGGGTCCTTACCTTAGCCAGGAGGTACTCCAAAAATAATAATTCCAATGATCCCATCGGCGATCGCGATTACCCGATTATAACGTGTTTACGGGAAACTATAGGTTTTGAGGCGAGCAGATCTGCTAGCGATTGATTTGCAAGAGCTCCTCCCCCTCAGAGCGAGTCTTGATAGTCCAGTTCATTCATTGTCTATACTGATCCCTTTCTATCAGAGTTCAAAAGGTAGGTGATACTGCCACCTGGTGAGATTCGATCGGCATTGCAATTCCAACGTAGGCAAATGAGCCAGGGACGGTTAGAGAGATCCGGATGATCGTTTGGAACAGGGATCAAAGGGGAAAAAATCAAAGGATCCAAAAACGAGTTTACTCGTTATTGGCGTTAAAGCATTGGTGGGCAATAACGAGTTCAGAAGTTAACAGAGCAAAAAAATGAAAACACAAAATTTTACAATAAAGCAAAAAAAAGTTACGGAAATTACTGACTGATTAGCTGACTGACTAGCTGACTGATTATTATTGTGTGCTATGCCTTTGGAGACCTATTTCTGAACATGCTGTGGGTACCTTATCAGCGCTGCGATTCTCTGGAACACGGCATTCTTTCAGGCTTTGCGCCTCCTGGTGGCAGATAACAGAAAAGCACTTCCAAGTGAAATTACATTCAAATCAACAGCGTGAGCGCTGCCTATTGCCGCCATAGAATTGCTAATCATTAACATATGATTGCATGTAATCATCCCCCCCAGAAAAATCCACTTTGCATTTGATATATTGAAAATATTTCTTAACAATAATTTGTGATGCCATCACAAACACTGGCATTTAACTCATTCAGCGCCAGCCATTAGCTGGGTCCCGTTGTAGCTATGCCACGTGTGGTATCATTGACTTGGAAACTGTGCATTTCATAACCAATGTGTCTGTGTAAAATAACCTCTATGCTAAACTGTATCTGTTGGGTAAACACAGGAAACCAACCCCCCACAAGCCAACTGTTAATCTATAATACTACACCACATTCAAGGGATGTGAGCGTTGAACCAAAGGAGCAAGAGGCTAAATGGAACTAATATGCCTCTGTGGAACAGGACCAATGTGTAGAACTGTTTAAGTCCATACAATTACAGAATAGAGACAAGCAGACTGTTGGGTTATCACTGAAACTGCAAATACCTGTTATGATAGTTTAATTCAAATAATGCCTTAGTATTGAACTGTAGCATTACATATAGGATACTTGAATGATTAGATCTTTCCACGCTCAGTGTGGGAACCTCTGTTGACTGTAAATTCTCAGGATAACAAGACAATGAAGATGTTAATGTGGTCAGCGCTAAAACAATGAGACTAAAAGTCACACTTCACTGTGACCAGATTGTAGCAGAGACAGCTGGTCTAACAGAGACCAGAGGTCACAGACTTGCTAAGGACAAATTAAATTACATTATGTTAGACTAGAACTAAAAATAACTATATCACATTAATATGACTTATTAGATGAAAAGGGATATTTGAATGTCAGTACAATTTTATGTGAAGAGAATAGAACAATTCTGCTACTTCTCTGTTAAAACTGTGTTTATATAGAAAGTTTGGAAAATACAGGGTTTGTGTTGTTTCCTATGGAAGATTTGGTATCAAACTAGAGGCAACGACTACACTGGGTTGATACTAGATATCTATAGTTCATTACACAAACCATGTACATTGGAAAATCAAATAATACACATGAAAGGTCAAAATGTCTGATTCATCTACATGGGAGCCTCTCTGCCACAAACAGCAGGACGCCGGATGTGAAAACAACATGACCCTATTTGGAAAGACCAACAGATGGAAGACACTGTTTTGAATGTAACTGTTGATTGGGCAGACAGACCCAAGAACAGAAAACCTCCTGTTTTTAGTATCAAGACACCTGATTGGAACAACTCCATTTTTGGATATAACTTTGATTTGCTAAAAGATAGTCAAACCCGTGATGTCAGATGGACTATAAAGATCTGATCTGTAGGGTTAAATGGTTAGACCAGACAACCGAGGTCTGGTCTCCACCGCGCCCACTAGAGAATGTACTTTTGCCATTACGTGAGTAAACCATGGTAACTAGGGATGCCCCGATCGATCGGCCACCGATCGTTATCGGCCGATAATCAGTATAAATATGCGATCGGGGAATTCCGATAATGAGTCATATTCGCCGATCGCGGAAACTGATCAAGTGGATATCTCACTCGCTTGTCTCAGACGCACAGGACCTGCAAACTGCTCCTCCTCCCTAGCCCCGCCCGCCCCCGTGTAGAGTTTGTAAACAAAGAGGTGCGGCTCCTCTGCTCGAGTCTGTAGTGCATTCGACCTGCGCTAACGTTAGCTACCTAGCTATCGTTACTGTTTAAACAAAATTACCCAGTCAACTATTCACGTTTAGTAGGCATTGTCTAACGGTATTTAGCCGGCTAGCTACCGATAGCTCCTGATATCAACAAATGATCCAGAAAATCTAGTAGTCCATGTTCATACCTCCGGTAGCTTGCGTTAGCTTGCGTTAGCTGACGTTAGTTTACTGTTCAAAACTAAATGTCCCATTGAACTAAAGTTCTGTCTTAACGTAATCTAGCCGGCTAGCAGTAGCTACAGATAGCTCTTGATATCAATGTCTTATAACATTGATTTAATGCGTATTCGAGCTGAGGGTTTGCTGAATGTGAAATGACCAAAGCATAACGTTACCAATAGGGTCCCGCTGCAGCGCCGGAGAATCCTTTTTCGAGCTGGAGGCTACTAGAGTACACACAGACAGTGGAGCTGTTTGCAGATAGCGAGCATTTTGACTTGTTGCGTGGTGGCGATGTCTCGCAGATAATACAAGTACAAGTCTAATTATATAATATATATATTTTATTAAAAAAAAAAAAAAAAAACTTTTTATATAAAATAATTTTTTATTTCTTTTTAATCAAAAACGATCGGTATCGGATCGGTATCGGCCGATATGGCTCATGACGATTGGTGATCGGTATCGGTGGCAAAAAACGTGATCGGGGCATCCCTAATGGTAACCACTGTTGTTTGGTGTTGTGTAGTGTAAATGTCAAGGTAGTTAATCTTAGACCAGGTTTAACCATGTGATTATATAGTATATTTTATTTCATTCACAAAGTATGTAAATATGTGTGCAACATGTGTTATGAAATGATAATAATCCCTGTATGTAATAACCTGCTTTGTCCACCTTTTTGGGCCCCTTGGCAATAAATCACATGAGTTTGAATTAGAGCTCTGTTGTCTGACTGCACAGTTATTTCCCTGCTGGCTATTGGAGTCAAAGGGGAACCATTCTATCATTATATCCTTTTTCTATCCAATTAGCAACCTGTGTGCACTGTAAATTAACCTAGAAATGTACATAGAATATACGACACACACTTTAAAGATAGGAGTGCGTCACCTTGTTTGTAGAGCTATATCTATATTCTATATTATAGCTATGGGGACAATACTATGGTAATTTGACACTGACTTTCTTCCGTCCAAGATGCAAAAAAGAGAAGAAAATGTCATGCATACGCTCACGCGTTATCCCGTGGTAAATATACGTATAATTTCAGAGTGGTCCGGGATCATTCCTGGGAAGCGAGTAATAGGGTGCAATGTGAATTCTACTATAAGCGTTGGTGTTTCTTGCCTGGACACGCTACTATTTCCAAATCAAATGTATATAATAGGTATTATGTTTCATCATGAATGCATGAAAGGGGGGCGGGTCGTTTTTGATGCTTTGATTGGCAGTAACGGTAGGTTATGTAGATAACCTAGTTATATTAGTATTGGCTGAGCGTCCCGCTCTGAGCCTTATGAGATATCCCTATCTCCTATGATACCTATTGTATCTCCCACGAACAAAAAACTACATGCACCCCACCTGTATGGGGCTCCGCCCCCATGGTGGCACCGCCCATATAGCAGTGACTCTGGTCACCACACATCCTTCCTCGCCAAAAAACCCGTCCCAGGAAAAGATTCCTCAAGAGGGAACTCAGGGCCGCGCAGAGCGGGACGCTCAGCCAATACTAATATAACTAGGTTATCTACATAACCTACCGTTATATGCCGTATTTGCTATCGCGTCCCGCTCTGAGCCTTATGAGATATGGGGAAGAGCGGACGTGAAGCCCGACAAATGTACCCCCTGAGGACCCGTAAGCCCACATCAAGGGGTGCGGGGAGCCCTGTCACCCCATCCTCCCTAACGAAGGGGAGGCGCAGTCAACTCCACCTGAAATGCGAACAAGAGGGAAACTAGAACCCCTTGAACACACCGTACAGGCGGAACCACGTGTGACTCAACACACTGTGGCCCATACCCATACACTCCTGCTACCCGACCAAAGGACGGGAAGCAGGAAAGGCCACAGACCCCAGAACCGCCTGGGAGACAAAACCCCCGGTCATGTCCATGAGGTAAAACCTTACAAAGGGGCCCGGGGAGGACCATGAAGCTGCAGCACAGATGTCCTCCACCGAGGCCCCACCCAGGAGAGCGGCAGAGGCAGCCACCCCACGAGTGGAGTGCGCCCTGATGCCCCCAGGGGGATCCTGCCCAGCCAACGTGTAGCAGAGGGTAATACCCTCGCACAACCAATGGGACAGGCGCTGCCCCGACAGTGCCTTACCAGCACGAGCCCCACCGTAACAGACAAAAAGCTGGTCGGTAACCCTGAAATCCTGAGTACGGCTGAGGTAAATCCCCAAGCACGGACTGGACATGACAGGTGAAGGCCCGCATCTAACTCACTAGTGTGAGGAGGAGGACGAAACGCCTGAACCACAATATCCCGGGAGCGGAAGGAACTCCGGATATTCTTAGGCACGAAAGCAGGATTAGGTCGCAGAGTGACACCGCAATCGGTCCGAAAAGACAGGCACTCTGGACGTACCGAGAGAGCACAGAGCTCACCTACGCGTTTAGCGGAAGTGACAGCCAGAAGGAACGCGGTCTTGAAGGACAGCTGTCCCAACGGCGCCTGCTCGAGCGGCTCAAACGGGGCCAAGGACAACCGACCGAGGACCAATTGAAGATCCCAAGTCGGAGCCAAGGAGCGTTGCACCGGCTTAACGCGTCGAGCGCCAAGCAGGAAACGCTTCACAAGAGGGTGGCTGAACAAGACATCCCCTCAAACCCCTCATGATAGGAGGATATAGCTGCTGCATATACCCTCACCGTCGAAGCCGAAAGTCTATCAAGGAGAGACTGGAGGTAACTAAGGACAGCATCCAGGGGGCAGGAGACTGAGTCCCGGCCCCCCGCCTTACACCACACTTGGAACATACGTCATCTGCCCGCGTAAGCGCGACAGTGGAGGGAGCATGCGCATTCCAGATGGTAACACCATCAGGATCAAGAACCTGCGCCCCTCAACGTACCCGTCCCAACAACTGACCTAACAGATGTATGGGGAAGAATCCCTGGCGGCACGGCATCGGTCCCAGACCTGCCTGGCCATGTCCAGACGTAATCCTCACCCGTCAGGATGAGGGCCGCCCCGCGACCGTACACCTGCACCCACATTCTCCCTGCCGGGGATGTGGGGAGCCCTCAGGCCGCGCAGATGGAGGACGCCCATAGCCAGCCGCCCGCCGCCTGGTGCAGACAGGGGGAGCGTACTCCTCCCTGTCTGTCGATACACGACACTGACGTCGTATCGTCCGTCCTGATCAACACCATTTGTGGACCAGAAGGACCGCTTTCAACACCAACACATTGAACGTAGCGCAGACCGGGCAGCATGGTTTGCCAGCTGCCCCCTACTGCGTTGGCCCGACGCGTCACCAGCGAGGGAGGCGTCGGTGAGACAACACGCTCTGAGATGGATGCCCATAGCCCTCCAACCGTTGACTGGGAAGAGGAATACTCTACATCCAGTCTACAGCAACCCCAGGCTGGTAGAGACCTGCCTGGTACGAGACCTGACGATCCACCTTGACCGCGAAGGACCAGAACGTCATCAGGGCAGAACACTCTGTAACCCCAGACGACGCAGAGGCCCCAGTGCGGCCTCCACGCACTTGGTGAAGATGCGGGGAGCCAGAGAAAACCGAATGGCAGCCTCTGGTACTCATACGCTAACCCTGCAAAGGAAGCGTAGGTAAGCCCTAGGATGGAAGATCAGGGATGCGCATACGCATCCTACAGGTCTATGGAGGAGAACCAGACCCCCACCTGACAGTGTTCAACAGGTAGGAGACGATCCAAAAAATGCTGAACCTTCCCATGGGACAGGTCCAGCCTGGGTCTTACACCCCTCCCTCCCGACTTCTCGGGCAGAGAACACCGGGAGGAGAACGCCACGACGATGGCTTGCTTCGTCCACAGAGATTGGATCTCGTTGACCAGAGCTGTCACAGCTGGAGACCCCGACAATAGGGTCTGTACCAAACCTGAAAACGGGTGGGGTTGTGTAAACACAAGTCCCCGCCTCAGCGTTCTCTCCATCCACCTCGACATATGGTACTGCCGTAGTCATATGTGACGACACTCCCAACGCACCCGCCGTCACGTGGCGCAGGTCCGCTAGGAACTGTAGATAGTTGGCCCGGTCCCCCCGCTGTAGCCAAACCTGGAACCGTGCGAGGAGCGCGTTCCGTGTCGGAACACCTGACCCTGACACCACCCACGAGGCAATCGCACCCAAGGGGGAACCCCGACAGAAAGGGCCGGTCTGATACGGGGGGCTTCCGATGAAAAAAGCCCCCCCACTGAACACCCCTCCAGAACATGCTGAAGGAGTTGTTCTGCAGCCGGACATGCAAGGTGTAAGGCCCCCATGGGTTCCTACACACCGTAGCCCTGCAGTGATATTACTACCACCCCAAATCATGTGATCTGCGACCACTTGCCAATATTTCAGGAGTGGGAGGCACCAACATGATACCTGGCCTGGCGAAGGCGAGGCCGGGGAAGCCCGCACTGTGTGCCTCAAAAGGTTTCGAGCCCCCCTGCTGACAACACTTAAGTTGACAGACGTAACACCAGGCTCAACCAACACAGATCAAGGTGTGGGAGCCGCTTGACAGCACAACATTCTCACGGACAGACCCAGGCTCAGCCATAAACTGGGTGTCAGCCCCTGTCCCCATGAGAAGCGAAAAGGGGGGCCGCCCGCGCATCAACGAAGGCACGCGGCCCGTAGCCAAAGGAAACAATCAGAGCCCACTTCTTCCGCTGGTGTTGGGGAAGGGAGCGATCGGAGAGCGGGCTGCTCGCGGCAGGACGGTGACGGCTTGTTTGTTCAAGCCGAACCCATCCTACATGGCCGATCCCTCGGCCGCCAAGGCTGTCGGCCTTGTGGACACCTGTCGAATCGACCTCCCAGGATACCTCTGGCGGGGGAAAAACATGGCCGCCTGTCGAGGGCCCCGTCATCGCCGCTGACGAGGCCGTGCTCTCTCTTCTTCTGGCTGCGCGGTGTGAGGCAGTGTAGGGCCTAGGACAATACGGCCCGCGCTCCAGCAGAAGACCAAAAATCCCCTGCGGAGAGGGGAACCCTGAGCGGTTATAGCTTGCGGCTGGGTCAAAGCTAATAACGTCAACAACCTCGTGCGATGTGTCGACGTCGGCTGGCCCTCAAGGCCCCTCCACCAGACACAATTTTTTTAATAGAAAAAAACAGCAATTCGAACACAGTTCTAATCTTTGCCAATTCCATACCGTGGCGGTACAAGCCTTAACAGCCCACCAGCCACTCGCCAGGCCGACCCACCCATGGCGTCGGCCGGGCGGGGCATTGTTTCAATATGTCAAAAACAAAGGACTGATGTTAACACGGAGCACCAGTGGTGATTGCAAACAGCAACCTCCACTGTGGTGTGCACCATGAAAAGGTTAAATGAATAAAAGAACTAAACCACAAAATACTGTAGAATGAGCAAACCCATACACACAAAGTTAAGGGGAGACGGACCAGAGCGAACCAGTCCCGCCTTCATTCCAAATATTCACAACAGGACACCAGCCCTAGTTTAGCCCATTTACCAAAAAAGGTAAACAAAGCCCCCCCTGCACTACTCCCCCAGTATACCGATTGACCGTCAGTATGAATGGTTGAGAGGAGAGAAAACTGTAGCAAGACAGACCTTCTCATAGCAGAGTGACAAAACGAAACAAGAGCCCACTACACAGGGCCGCCTCAGGGGGTGGGGGGCCTCGCGTCTAAAAACGCACAGGGCCTCACATTTCTCCCAGGCGGCCCTGCCCTTATACTACCGCAGCTTAGCGCGAGGCGATGTGGGACCCAAAACAACAATTGCCTGCGCACAGACACGCAACATGTTTACCATGTCGGCTGGACCCATAGCCCCACTACCCGACGCCAACCCAGATGGGAACACCGTTCAACAAACCCCGCCGGAACACAAGGTAACATACCTGGCTAGGAAACCTAGCCACGGCCTACCCTGTTGTCAACCCATTTACCCGAAAAAAGGTAAATAGGACTCAGCAAAAAAACCCACAACAGCTACCGACTGACCTTCATTGATGAACCGGGCAAGAGGAGGGAGAGTGACAACATCTCACGGCGGAGACATTAGAACAGCGTAGCAATTAGCAGTAGTAATAGCATGCGGCATTAGCGATAGCATGTAGCATAGCATTAGATGTTTTAGCAGCACGCCCAAGACAGCTTGGAAACCGTTCCCTGCAGTGAACGTTCACCAAACCATCCTGCCCCCGGCGCCAACACACAACACGGTTGTGTAACAAAACAAACCAGCATTACTAACACTAATACCCATGCCTGAAAGACACAGGGCCTACCTGAGTACAAGCTGGCCCGACAGCCAGTCTTGTACAGCTGAACCTCGATGTGCTGTCATCAACGAGGAACATCAACATAGGCCCGTCGTGTCGCCGAAAACATGCGTCGAAGATGCCAGGCGCCAGCAACCTCCGGTAAGCCCTCAACATTACGAACCTTCCTTAATCTTTTCATCCTACTAGTTACCGTATGGTGCACGCATCCAAGTACGCTGGGACGAAAATAGAGGAAGGATGTGTGGTGACCAGAGTCACTGCTATATGGGCGGTGCCACCATGGGGGCGGAGCCCCATACAGGTGGGGTGCATGTAGTTTTTTGTTCGTGGGAGATACAATAGGTATCATAGGAGATAGGGATATCTCATAAGGCTCAGAGCGGGACGTGATAGCAAATACGGCATATAACAGCATTCGTATTGAACACTAAAAACGCTGATCAGCTGGATCGGTATCAAAACATTGTTGGATCAAGCTGAAATTGATGTCAGATAGTCCTTACCTGTGGTCGGTGGTATTTCAAAAAGAATATTCCAATTGTCTGATCGCGTTTTCCAGTATTGGTGTCCATCTGGTCCCAGACATAATTTGGCACAACTTATGGATCGAGTGTGCCAGATGCGTCTCGAAGTGCTCGGATGAATCGACTTACTCGGCTCCGTCTAAATATAGCACCCGGTGACATTTGAGTGTAACACAGAGTAATATAAGGTTTCAAAGGGTGGGCGACACTGCCATCTGGCAGGATGTGGCCGGTATTGCACTTTGGGAGATCTTAAAATCCTTTCATATGGCAACACCGAGATCAATGGATGAATAATGAATGAAAATAGCTAATAAAAGAAAAAACTACCAAAACCCGAGATATCACGGGTTCTGGTGTCCAACGCATGGCGAGTTAACCCGAGATATCTCGGGTCTGGCAATTAAATAGTTAAAGGGTTACAATTCTAAAATGAATTGAATATTTGGTGGTTATGATCAGGGCTGAAGTTGAAGAAAAGATTTATGAAAGGAAAAAGTGGAAAACTATTTCAACATATCATATTTTTATGGCGTTTTTGAAGACAACCATTTAGTCCCCTAATGGTAAGAGTGTAACACTTTAGTTTTCAGACACAAGGGTTAAGGGGTTAAGTAAATAAGAAACTGAATAACCTTTGTGTACGTGAAGTGGATTTCCCAAGCTATTTCGGTTCTGCTCTGCCAGAACCGGGTTGCTGGTACTCTGCGTTGTGATTCAATACTTTTAAAGCTCTGGGAATCACTTCTCTTCAAACTGAGCAGTGCAGGCCGAAGGAATTAGGAGGAAAAAGGTTATATAGCAGCTGTTTAATCAAAGTTTAAGAGTGTATACAAATTACAATAATAAAATGCTATAGTTGTGATCACAAACACTATGCCGTGAGTGATAACAACCAGACTAATATTACAGTATAAAGAATGATAGTTGATAAATTGTTGATGGTCTCTGTTGTTTGATAACAAAGAGTTGGTTTTCCCTCCAAAAAGTCCTTTGTCCTTGTTGCCTGCTTTGTGGATGAGATGGTAGGTGAGGTCTTGTCCTGTCGGTTGGTTGTTTCAGAGTCCTCTCCCCCCAGCACACCTGGGATCTTATAGCCAAGGCCCAGTGTCTCGGAGTTGATGACATCATCACATTATTTCCTCCAATCACAAGCCTGCTAAGCTGGCATTTGAAAATAGGGGTTTGGCTTATAGGCCAAACCCCTTTCACATTTACCCAGAGAATATTTTCCCTATATTTTTTACTTAAACACATTACTTGACTTGTTAATACTTTGATGAACCTCAAGATATATTGATTACATAAACACAGATATATTTCTTTATCACTAAGTCTGCTGACTTTAATCATTCTTTTAGAATAGAATATAACTGAATAACAGATTAAATTAGAACTGGATAGAAGAGAATAGATCAGAATATAAAACCATCAATTAATCAAATTGAACATAAATGAAAACAGAACAGGCACATTAACTAATTACCTAATTTAAGTATGACCAAACCTAATTATATTTTACTTGTTTGGAGCTTAAATTAAGGATTTCAATAGTGATCTTCTCTGTGTGTGTGTGTGTGGATGTGTATGTGAAAATGTGTGTGTGTGAGTGTGTGTGTGTGTGTGTACCTGTGTGTGTGTGTGTGTGACTATGTGTGTGTGTGTGTGTGTGTCTCTGTGTGTGTGTGTGTGTGAAAATGTGTGTGTGTGAGTGTGTGTGTCTCTGTGTGTGTGTGTGTCTGTGTGTGTGTGTGTGTGTGTGAGTCTATGTGTGTGTCTGTGTGTGTGTGTGTGTCTGAATGTGTGTGTGTGTGACAGGAAACTCCAGCGAGATAACATGTTTATGTGACCTTTTGGTCTTTGTTTTGATCTTACAGAGCCCATTGTCCCAGGCCATGGCAGACGGCCCTTGGGTTCCTGTCGTAGATAGAATCATTTGACCACTCACTTCATGTGTAAATCGACCTGTGTGGCCACAATGGCAATCAGTCTATGTAAACACACATACAATCTATGAATTATTGTTTTGAGGGCCAAGTATTTCTACACATTAGTTAATCATGAGATCTATGGTTTGGGAATTTACCACAGTTCCCCACTTGGATAGTTTACCTATCCTTAATATGTCAAACATAGATATCAATCTCTACACACTACTAAATACTTAAAACATTTTAAATCATATTAGGATAAAATATATCATGTGCACAGTCTTTAACAACTTGTTCTCGTACCAAGATCAATTTCCATTGGTCTCAACTGTGAGTTGTCAAATTCTGACTTGGAGCATTGAGGAGGAGGGGTCTATGTTTTCTAGATTTGACCCGGCCTCCTCTTTGTTGCTCAGAGCTGATGCAGTATCACGACTGCTGGGTGCAACTCAGAAAGCAAATTGCCTTTCTATTACACCCCATCTTCTTGTCAAGAACATCTTGACTCGTGTTGACCTCTATTAGGGGGTAGAGCCCCCTGCTGTATCTTCTATTGCTGTCACAGCGGTGGGGAGGTCGTTGCTGGCTGCTCAACCCCCATTGACCCTCGGATTAGTGGAAGAGGTTTGTTTCTCCTCCCCTCCGCCTGGTCGTCGATAGGGGCGATAGCAGCTCCCCCCCTTCGCTTGTTGACCCCCTGGTCAATAGTTGAGGCCTTGCTTCTGTTGACAGCCGGAGTTGTTGCTGAGGCCTAGCCGCCTGTCTCCTCGTTGGTTGTCTGTCGTTTCCCTCTGAAGCCTCAAGACTCGGTCACTGCGTTGGCCAAGACTCTCCCGGCCCGAGAGGTAGGCGTCTCCTGGTTCTCCGCAGTGTTGTGGTTCCCCATGGAACCGCTGGGTAGACACTAGCCAGTGTCCTCTCCCATCCGTATCCTGCAGTGAATACATATCGCTTCGGGGGACAGTGGGGATCACTTCTACCACAACAATTGATTGAGAATCCATAATTTCCATAATTTTCCTCCCTCAGACTCTCTTTACTGGTCTGAGCTTTGACAACTTTCTTTTCCA
Organism: Notolepis coatsorum; assembly: GCF_963971535.1. Taxonomy (NCBI): domain Eukaryota; kingdom Metazoa; phylum Chordata; class Actinopteri; order Aulopiformes; family Paralepididae; genus Notolepis; species Notolepis coatsorum. Next base: position 82,185,192 of record NC_140166.1, on the reverse strand, counting down.
AATCATTTATCTATATATTTCATGGTTTTTAGATCATTAATTTTCAAAATTCTGAAAAATTCACATGGCTCTCATTATATTATGCTGTCAAAACAGTATACTCCTCCACCTCTCGATGTGAAATACACAATGAAACATCGTTACCGTCGTCCTTTGAACAGCCGCACCCGGACCGGACGGTCAGCACCGACACATCCACTCTCCCAGTAACCTGTGTGTATGGCAACAAATCACAGGCCGCCTTAAACACACATCTTCCCCACCACAAGCCAATTATCAATTACACATGTCCACACCCTACACAAGACTAATTTGGCCAATAGCGACCAAACCTATTGAGCTTCATTAATGTACAGAGAATCATGCTTCCCAACACTTTTACCAATCACGACACACCCCCAGCCGCTAAAACTGGGTATTCAATGGGCGGAGAACAAAAATCCATAACTAGCTCATGTTCCTTCACTTTGTTCCCAGTCCATTTTAGAGACATATACTACCCCGTCCTGATGTGTCGAGATCACTCCCAGCTTGCCAGGTACCCTAAGAAAAAAACACACAGAAAGAAAGAAAACAGAAAACAAAACACAAAGAAAACGCTGCCAAACCAATAAATGGAAAAATAAACCAAGCTTGCGAGCTTTTCCTTTTTTCTTCTGAGCTCATTTTTAACTAAGAAACAAAAAGGGAAATCAAATGAATAAACAAAATGTACGCTCCCGGCCTAAGTCAGGAATTGCTCGTAACACACTAGAAAAGAGAAGCAAAAATAAAAGTAAATAAACACCTATCCTATTGCTCATAACTGTTAATACGCTTCTATCAATACTATAAAATACTAGAAACAACTATGAGTCTTTTTAATTTCTTAATCATGCAGTCCACCCTTTGATCAATCTGAATGTTGACCAAGCATGGATAATTTACCGATCACTAGCTGCCGCAGTGTCACATCATCACACTGTCTAATATTGATTAACTGTTTAACATAATTTGATCCTCTTGTTAGTCTGATTAGTTCATGCATTTGTCAGTCACTCATACATCCGTTTTTAGTAACTTTCATTCATAATCTAATCACCTAACACCTCTATCTATTTTTATTTTTTATTTTTATTCTAATCTAATTAGGAGCATATTTTATCATTCAATATATCCCACCTCTACCCTAGTCAGGTGCATATATTTTATTCTGCCGGTGGCCTCTGCAGACATGACCTTTGAAAATGACCGTTCACTCCACAGATCCAACAACACTGGCGGTCTCCCCCGGGTTGTGAGACCCGGTGGGTCAGTTGCCTGTGACCGGATGACCCTGGGGTCATCGGGCCCAGAACATGTCCTGGTGGTATGCCATCATCGCCATGGTTCCCTGGAGCCTGTTTGGAGGAGAAAGCCACGTACCTATTTGGTCCAGTCACAGTTCCTTGAGAGGGGCCCGTGGTTGGGAGGGGCCCGCCACCTGTTTCTGTACAAACACGCCCTGTTGTGGATAGATGGTCCCGCTCTACACAGTCCCGAGAAATGTGTCCGAGGGTCCCACACGTCCAACAATGCACCTGCCGCACACGGTAGCCATTCGGATTCCTGCCTCTGCCTCCACCTTTTCCCCGTGGTTGCCACCTCGTGGGTGGTCTTATTGGGGTTTGTTGTTGTTCCGGCACGGGACCCCCTTGTGGCCCCAACTGGGCCCGTCTCTGGCCATCTGGTTCTCCAGAGGGAGAGGGAGAGAGGCGATTGGAACCTGTCTCCCCTCCGGGCTGTGTGGACTGGATTAGGCCTTGGAGATAGTCCACTACCCGTCTAGCCTCGGCTAGCTGTTGTTCGAGAGGGAGGCACGTCTTCAACTGGCAGTCATCTGCAACGGACACTTCAGCGTGGATTGACTCGGGTAATACAGCTGTCTCTGGGTCGCTTGCTGCAACGACTCCCTGTGGCGGAGTAAAAGACATTATTTCCAGTCCCTCCGTCTCACTGGACACTAGAGGGGAGTCGATCACATTCCAGTCAATCAAGTCAACGTCCAATTCGGTCAATGTAATGTCTGCAGAGGTTATCGGCCTTATCTTGATTTGGGTACGCATTCTATACCGGCCTCCTTTAACTACAAGGTTCTGTAATGGCCTGAATATCTTCGGCCATCTTTTCGTCACTTTTATTGTGACATCTCCAGTCGTTGAAATAGACAGATTGTCTACCCTTTCTATGGTCAGTGCATCTAACCCTCCGGTTGCTCCTATCTGTGTATTTTCCATTCTCACCTTTCTCCAAACACTCGTAACGTCACCGTTTGGAAAGCAAGTTTCTCTGTATTCAAACTATTTTTACCAAACTTGAGTTAATTTCACTCACACTTCTATATTGGTGTAAACAGGAATTGATAATCTCGCACTTGTGATACTATACCCCCTGACTGTCAATGGTCTCTTTGATTTCCCTGTTGGGGTTCGGGATTGTCAGCGCTGGCCATCCGTCCTGGAGCAGCTGTGAAGAGAGAAGCAAAAAATACACTTAATTATCAGTGACATTTCCCATTCACAATCCATCATTTGTCTTTAAGCATGGAATGTCGGGCATCTCCTATCACATGAGAGCATTTGTGCAATTTTCGTTTTTGATTTATCAATGACACAGCCTTAATCTTTTCCAGTTGTCTCCATTGGAAACCCAGACTCTCAATCCTGTTGTCCTGATCCTCCTTAACACCACTCCGGGGAACTTATTTTTCATCAGCTGTTTCCTTCTGTTGGTCAACCAGAAATTTGTTATTTACAGCCTCTGTCATCATTTCTAAACATCTGTATCGGACATGGTAATTTAGGTGAATAATCTCACTTTTACTCTAATCGTTCTTTGCAAATGACTATGTGTATGTGTAACTATATTTATTTCTGTCCGTGAAAGCCTAGTATGGATTTCGCTCATATTACATTATACATATCAGTAACATACATATTTTCCATTCATAATTTCTCACACAGTTACTATATTTCCCCCGTAACACCTAACCCTTTAGGTGTTAAAATAACGCGCTTCTCACGGGAACAGAAATCAATTTTCAGTGCCTTATGTCACCGAAGTCCCCGTGCATTTAGAACAGTGTCACACAACCCGTTCATAACCACAGGCGGCGACACCATCCCCACATTGAAAATCCTGCCGACCAATGACATTCCACTGGCCAACTCGTCCTGTGGCCCACGGCATCACCCCCAGTTTGCAACCTGGAACGCGAAACCCCGGGCCCCCTACTCAAGGATATTCAAAGATCATTCCACTCACAACCACTGCCACACACATACAGCACCTCACTCAACCACCGTAACCAGTCACCCAAATACCCACACACCATATAATTCGACGCGCGTAGTGTGGCAGCGAGCCTTTGACGAGTGCACGCATAGCGCACCCCCGTTAATGCGCGGTGGCAGACAGCGAGCCCACCCCCGCCACGACGTTTAGCAGTCCCCGTACCCCTGGTAAAATGAAAACTGTGCGCAGTGTGGCAGCGAGCACCGACGAGTCGCACACAGCGCACAAAGCGTGGAGGCAGACAGTGAGCCACGACGAACTGTCTACCCACACCCCCATCGCAGGCGCAGCCGAGTAGAGCAATTATGCTCCGACTTACGGCCCACCAACATGAACTGACATGGAGCCCCCGCCTTACCAGCCGGAGCCCGTCCAAATGTAAGGAAAGAAGTACGAGCGCCTTGTCGAACAAAGCGTAGCGCCAACGCCAGCCAACACCACTGCCAGCACTAGAAATTCCCTAAAAATAACAATAAAACTGAATATGGAACAACAACATACGCATAATAAGTCCCAAACTCAACCTACCGCCTTTGAAACCCTACAGTAAACAGCAATAAACAATATACCTAGCACTACACCTGCGTTCGAAACCCATAAAAAAACCTCTATATACAGGCCCTAAACTAGGAGAGAAAGAGAAGCGTTTCGGGGGGGCCGAGGGGGGGGGGGGGGGAAACATATGGAAGAGAGGCGGCGTGGGAATGAGGGGAGTGAGTGAGAGGGGGGGGTAAGAGAGAGAGAGAGAGAGGGAGAGGGAAAGAGGGGGGGAGGTGAGAGGGAGAGGGAGAGAGGGGGGAGGTGAAAGGGAGAGGGAGGGAGGAGGGTGAGAGAAGGAAAGAAAGAGAGGGGGGGGTGAAAGCGAAAGAGAGAGAGAGGGAGGGGAGGCGAGAGGGAGAGGGAGAGAGGCGGAAAGGGAGAGGGAGGGAGGAGAGGTGAGAGGGAAAGAAAGAGAGGGGGGGGGCGAAAGAGAAAGAGAAAGAGAGAGAGAGGGAGGGGAGGTGAGAGGGAGAGAGAGAGAGAGAAAGAGAAAGAGAGAGAGAGAGAGGGAGAGGGAAAGAGGGAGGGAGGTGAGAGGGAGAGGGAGAGAGGAGGGCGAGAGAAGGAAAGAAAGAGAGGGGGGGGTAAAAGAGAAAGAGAGAGAGAGGGAGAGGAGGTGAGAGGGAGAGGGGCGAAAAGGGAGAGGGAGGGAGGAGAGGTGAGAGGGAAAGAAAGAGAGGGGGGTGAAAGAGAAAGAGAAAGAGAGAGAGAGGGAGGGAAGGTGAGAGGGAGAGAGAGAGAGAGAGAAATAGAGAGAGAGAGAATGGTGCGTGTGGGAGAAAGAGAGAGAGTGAGAGAGAGGAAGAGAGAGAGAGAGAGAGAGAGAAAGAGAGAGAGAGAGAGAGAGGGAAAGAGAGAGAGAGAGAGAGAGGGGGAGAAAGAGAAGAGAGGGGGAGAGAGAGTGTACAATGAAAAACGTTCTGTGAGCAGAATCCAAACATATTCATCCTGTCCTCTGCTGCCCCCTACCGTATTCCCAAATAAACTCCACCTTCCCCTTAACAATGGACGCTCGCCGCCCCTACCAAGATGGACGCTCGTCCCATCGCGAGACATCCCGAGAGCCCCGTCATGCCATGACGTCAGCACAGTTAGCTTAGCATATTAGCTTCGTTAGCTTCAACCCAGCGCGCGTAGGCCGTCAGACCGCGCACCCTTATGACGTCACAACCGGCGACCGCTTTAGCCGTTAGCGCGGCTAGGTAGCATTAGCTTAGCTTCTCCCATGATCCCATAAAAACGCTCCCCAACGACCCGTTCCGCCGCGCGGGCCGTCTCCTCGCAACATTAATATAACACCACATACCCCACAACAGAATCCTATTTCCCTCAAAACGCCAGTGTAGTGATCTAAATAGAAATATAAAAACATAATAGCAAAACACTAGTTTGACCCCTCCGTCGTCTTCACCGGCGAGCTTAGAACGACTTCCGGGTCGGGTCTAGATAATCCCAATCACCTTAAACATTACACATCTATTTTATCCGCCACGAATATGAAAAAATTTAAGTGCCTTACACATCCCCGTAATCTCAAGATACTATCGATCGACCCTATACATTTGAGTTACGTCTACTTTTCCCTCCGTATCCTCCGGTGCCTCAGAGGCTAATACAACAGCTAACCGCTGCTGCGTTCCACGGGCCTCGGAAAACCGGCGTTACCATTAAACTTCCCCACGGCCAACCGGTGACTTAAATTACATAATAACATAACTATACTCTCACACGTCCCACCAATCACTCCTAACCATAAACATTCGCCAACTATACATTCATACACGCTTCCTAACACAAATAAAAAATACAAAATCAGCATTCACGCACATTACCGTCTCTCGAACGCCGCACAGCAGCGCGTAAGTACTATTTTTTGCTACAGCCTAACGCCGTCTAAATTCAACACGCCCGCCCGTGCCCAAGGCTAAACCAGACCTACTTGTGCTAAATCTCTACTTTAGAAAATACGACGCACGGCGTGCTTAAGCCTCTACTTTAAGACATACAATGCACACTTGTTTACCTTGGTTTAACTCTGAGCACGAACCTAGACATGTTCCTGTTCCGACTGGCAGCGGCGCTCCGTTAGTTGTGCTAAAATTCTACTTTAGAAAATACGACGCACGGTGTTTACAGAGCCGCCCTCCCCAGCCAGAACATTCAATTCAATTTTCCCTTACATCATGCTTACATGAGGTTAAATTCTTAGCAACCCCCTCCGTGGTTCGAATAGAGCACCCATACATCATCACACTCACCTCTTAGTAACTTTTCCAGTCACTTGAAGACGATCGATCGATCAGTTGTTCTCCTCGTCGACCGGCGTGTAGAGAAAAAAAAATTTCTTTTGTTGTGGTGATAACACGAGCGCTCTGATTCACTGAAGTACGGCACCAAAATGAAGTGGATTTCCCAAGCTATTTCGGTTCTGCTCTGCCAGAACCGGGTTGCTGGTACTCTGCGTTGTGATTCAATACTTTTAAAGCTCTGGGAATCACTTCTCTTCAAACTGAGCAGTGCAGGCAGAAGGAATTAGGAGGAAAAAGGTTATATAGCAGCTGTTTAATCAAAGTTTAAGAGTGTATACAAATTACAATAAGAAAATGCTATAGTTGTGATCACAAACACTATGCCGTGAGTGATAACAACCAGACTAATATTACAGTATAAAGAATGATAGTTGATAAATTGTTGATGGTCTCTGTTGTTTGATAACAAAGAGTTGGTTTTCCCTCCAAAAAGTCCTTTGTCCTTGTTGCCTGCTTTGTGGATGAGATGGTAGGTGAGGTCTTGTCCTGTCGGTTGGTTGTTTCAGAGTCCTCTCCCCCCAGCACACCTGGGATCTTATAGCCAAGGCCCAGTGTCTCGGAGTTGATGACATCATCACATTATTTCCTCCAATCACAAGCCTGCTAAGCTGGCATTTGAAAATAGGGGTTTGGCTTATAGGCCAAACCCCTTTCACATTTACCCAGAGAATATTTTCCCTATATTTTTTACTTAAACACATTACTTGACTTGTTAATACTTTGATGAACCTCAAGATATATTGATTACATAAACACAGATATATTTCTTTATCACTAAGTCTGCTGACTTTAATCATTCTTTTAGAATAGAATATAACTGAATAACAGATTAAATTAGAACTGGATAGAAGAGAATAGATCAGAATATAAAACCATCAATTAATCAAATTGAACATAAATGAAAACAGAACAGGCACATTAACTAATTACCTAATTTAAGTATGACCAAACCTAATTATATTTTACTTGTTTGGAGCTTAAATTAAGGATTTCAATAGTGATCTTCTCTGTGTGTGTGTGTGTGGATGTGTATGTGAAAATGTGTGTGTGTGAGTGTGTGTGTGTGTGTGTACCTGTGTGTGTGTGTGTGTGACTATGTGTGTGTGTGTGTGTGTCTCTGTGTGTGTGTGTGTGTGAAAATGTGTGTGTGTGAGTGTGTGTGTCTCTGTGTGTGTGTGTGTCTGTGTGTGTGTGTGTGTGAGTCTATGTGTGTGTCTGTGTGTGTGTGTGTGTCTGAATGTGTGTGTGTGTGACAGGAAACTCCAGCGAGATAACATGTTTATGTGACCTTTTGGTCTTTGTTTTGATCTTACAGAGCCCATTGTCCCAGGCCATGGCAGACGGCCCTTGGGTTCCTGTCGTAGATAGAATCATTTGACCACTCACTTCATGTGTAAATCGACCTGTGTGGCCACAATGGCAATCAGTCTATGTAAACACACATACAATCTATGAATTATTGTTTTGAGGGCCAAGTATTTCTACACATTAGTTAATCATGAGATCTATGGTTTGGGAATTTACCACATACGTAGAGTAAACATAACAAGGGCAGACTCACAACACCTGCCATACAAAGAGAAGGTTTCAGGGTGAGCGTCTTATACAATTACACTCAAGTGGATATCTGCCATTGTCACTGGTGTGTCCTCTGTTACCCTGGCGGGCTACAGGAAGTCGCGACGCACCTGCATCTGTTCATCACTCCAGCGAGACGAGCTGGCCCCCTGCCAACGTTTTCCACTTCAGCCAAATACTGCGCCTATTGATTTGCAATACGGCATAATAGGCCATCAGCTTAATTATTACTGAAGAGATATTGTTCCGAAATCTGTCTGGTGGAGAATCGCAGGAACGGGAGAGAATGGCTCGTAATGTTGACATTTGCATGCAGTCCGATGACAATATGGCTCTCCGCTGTTCATTGAGTGCAATCCAGTGTTAGCGGGTTGTGTTGTATTGTTTCATGTAATGTCTGTGAACACATTCAGAGAGAGGAACCAAACTGGTATTAACACAACAGTATGCGATGTCTCTGTGATTTATTGTGAAGTCTGGCAGGAGCTTCAGACGTGGCTGAGCTGTACGGTAGCTACTTCTGTACTGTAGCTACTTCTGTACTGTAGCTATACTTCTGTACTGTCATCGGCCATACGTCATCAAGGATAACCTGCCTTTTCTCAGTCCTTGCCCCACAATGGTGGTATGAACTACCCACCACAGTTAGGACAGCCGAAACCCGTCCAATCTTTCACTGTTGACTAAAGACGCACTTCTTAAACCATTATCTAAAAAAAATTCTCTAACTAACCTTACTATCATGCACTTGTCCTAATAAACTAACCTACACTGTAGCACTCAACACTTTTATGAACATTGTTACTCAGCTGATAGAGTTGTGCCCTTCCTGATCGATGACTTGTCATACAGAATTTGTACTGTAAGTCGCTTTGGATAAAAGCGTCAGCTAAATGACTAAATGTAAATGTACTGTAGCTGAACTGTAGCTACTTCTGTACTGTAGCTACTTCTGAACTGTAGGTCAGAAGCACAGGTCGAACAGGTCGAAAAGTACCTTGCGGAAGAAAATCTAATCTACGAATTCTAATCTGGCTTCAGAACATCCCACTCCACTGACACATGCCTTCTCTATTTAAACTACCACATCAAACAAGAGGTGGACGCGGTCAAATACTGCGTCATGGTCATGCTGGACCTCCAAAAGGCCTTCGACACTGTCAATTACACCATTCTGATTGACAAGCTAAAAGCAATTGGTTTTGATAGTCTATCAGTGAGCTGGATGCAATCCTACCTGGAGGAGAGAGAACAGATGGTGGAGGTAAACGGTACCCTATCCCCCCCCCCCTCACAGTGAGCTGTGGTGTTCCACAAGGAAGCATACAAGGACCGCTACTGTTCCTAATTTATGCAAATGGCATGTCGTCAGCTTGTGACTGCAACTTGTTCCTGGTTGCGGACGACTCTGCCCTGCACTGTCTCTGACAAGAAGAAGTTACAGGTTGAAAAAACCCTCAGCTCAGAACTAGGCAAAATCTGCATATGGCATGGGCAAAACAGAGTCCATTTTCTTCGGTTCAAATAACAAACTCAGCAAGACAGACGGCTTCTCAGTTACAGTGGGTGACAATATTGTCACAAGGAAAGAAGATATTACCTACCTGGGTTCCATCCTAGAGGCAAATCTTTCCTGTGACAAAATGGCATCCAATGTAATAAAAAAAAGTCAACCAACGAACATGATTCTTGTACCGGATCTCCTCACTGGTAAACAAGAATACCCTGAAGACTCTGGCAGGAGGAGCACTCATTCAAGGGTACTACGACTATGCTTGCACCTCATGGTACCAAAGCACCTCAAAGGCACTAAAAACAAGATTACAAACATCTCAAAACAAACTGGTCAGACTACTGCTTGACCTTAATCCTAGAACCCACCTCACCCCTGCCCACTTTGACAACCTAGGATGGCTTAGAGTAGACGACAGAGTACAGCAACTTGCAATGGGCCTGGTCTACAAGATACACTACACGACCAAGGTACCCATGTACATGTCAAAATACTTGCCAAAGGTCAGTGAATACCACGATCACAACACCAGAGGGAGCTCCACAAATCATGTTAAACCCAGATTCGGCTCAAACAAGGGACTAAACACGTTTCGCAATTATGCCACATCAATGTGGAACGCCCTACCCAAAGCTGTAAAGGAATGTGAATCACTACCCACTTTAAAAAAAACTCTCAAAAAACACCTACAGGAGACTGCAATTCGAAACTGGCCCCTGTAAATGTCCTAACACAACCCCCCCCCCCCCAATGTACAGTAAATTACCAAGTATGGTCTTGTCAATATTCCAATGTACAGTTTTGCTTGTACAGTTGTACAGTGTCCCCCAACCACCCCTCCTACCCAACCCCCCCCCCCACCCACCCACCCAACCACCCAACCACCTCCAATGTACAGTCCCCCCCACCCCCCCACCTACCCAACCTCCTCCAATGTACAGTTTCTACGTCAAATGTATATACTCTCTTTTCTGGACTCTTTTCGTATCACAAACAGTACTGTATTTGCAAATCTGGTATGTCATAAATGTATAGATGTAGCAGTACTGTCTATCTGTATGTCATGTATGTCATATATGTTATGATGAATTGAAAATGGGGGACCCTGATGTAAACAAGACAAAAGTCTTTCTCTGGTCTGCATCCCCTTAACAATTGTATGTATTGAGCTGTACTGTACTGTACCCATTCTGCAATCTGTTAATAAAGTTTTCAATCAATTCAATCAATCAATCAATGTCTGTACTTGCCATCCCTATAGGAAATCTGTCTCAAACTGAAAAACAAGTAAAAGGGAAATATTTCAACTACAACATCTTGTAGATAGACATGGATTTAGTTTGAGAAATGGAATAGGGAAGTAGGGATACAAGTAGGTATAGAAAACGTGTTTATAATACAGTGACAAAGTGTTAAAAGGACAAAATATTCATTAAATGTAAGTATTAGTTATAAAATATGTATGAAATAGCATTATATATGTAGGTATTAGTTATAAAATATGTATGAAATAGCATTATATATGTAGTTAAATGCAGTTCATATCATATAGTGTGACACATGAATCATATGGTGTGACGAGAAAACCCTGTCACACCATATGATGAAGTGTCACACCATATGATGTTTCATGAACTTAGCACACCATTGTGCATTGGGGTTATATGCTAGCATGCTAACAACATGCTCATTGGCACATGGCAATATAGATTTAATAGATTTAAGATTATCTTATTTTTGGCATTTTTGCGTAAAATGCATCACACCAAAAGACAGTGTGAAAGGTCTAAAAGTGGAAGTGCCAAAATATACCTTATATATTGAGAAAACTGAGAGGGGTAACTCACCTTCTAACCTTGTAATGACTTTTCAGAGATGTTGTCCTACTTCCTGAAAAGATGAAGGACCCCTCCACCCCAAAGGTTTCCAAACAATTGCCAGTTGAAAAATATGAAAATGGTGTCACACCATATGATATCCAATTTTGGGACAAAATCTTTTTGTTTCTGGAGCATTCAAAATATTATGCCTGGACTTTTAGAAGATCACACTAACAAGTAGACATCCGTGTTGTCAATATGTAGTTAAATAAATAACAAATGCATACATATTCTTGTTTTTATTCAAAATCAAACTTTGTAAAATGTTCGTGGGACAGGCACACCATATGAGCTTTTACTAATTTGGCTGACATTTTTAAATAACTGGATTTTTTTTTTTTTAACTATTTTTTTTTAACTTTATTTCGGTTTTAGGGTTAGGTTAGGGTTATGTTATTTAATTATTTTATAAAAGGAGCAAGATAAATAGAGTAAAATAGTGCAATAGTGCAGTGCAATAAAATTGTAGAATAGAATAGATTTAAAAAAAATATATAGATAGGAATGACATGCTTAGACATGCATCATACAGACATGACGCGTGATTACCAAAGGTAGCCGCATTTCTGGCAGACGTTTCTGGTCATGTGACATGTGCGCCCAATAGCGTGACGAGCTGTGTCTTTGCCCATTTCCACGTCAAACAGCCTGCAAACTACCTGGCGTTCTATCGCCATGCTCTAAGACAAACTCTAACCTTAACCAACTTCGAAAGAGTGCCTAAGCTTAAGTGTCGAAAGAACTTGCCGTCACGCTCTAAGACAAACTCTAACCTTAACCAACTTCGAAGAGTGCCTAAGCTTAACCAGTGTAGAAACTGCCATCGGCCAATCAGAGATCGTCTGCCAGAAATGCGGCTACCTTTGGTAATCACGCAGACATGACATCACATCACAACACATCACACATATACCATTTACTATTTATACATAACAGACTCATAAACATACAAGGGTGCCTTTTTGCTGAGTGTCTAGGTTAATTATAGTCCCTTTTGAGCCATGCCCATCATATGTATACTCTGTTAGGATCTATGGGTAACAGTACTGTATATTTGCATATTGTATATGTCACAAATGTAACAGTATTAAATACCTGTATGTCATGTATGTCCCTATGCCATAAATGTCATGTATGTTGTGTATGTCATAAATGTCACTATGAATTGAAAATGGGGGACCCTGATGTAAACAAGACAAACGTCTTTCTCTGGTCTGCATCCCCTTAACAATTGTGTGTATTGAGCTGTACTGTATTGTACCCATTCTGCAATCTGTTAAATAAAGTTTTCATTCATTCACTCATTCATTCATTATTTCATTCATTCATTCATTCATTCATTCATTCATTCATTCATTCATTCATTCATTCATTCATTCATTCATTCATTCATTCATCCATTCATTCATTCATTCATTCAGTCTTCAGGCTGGACTTGAATCTAACAGCATTGACGATTTTCAAGTCACGTCACTGGGCAGACTGTTCCAAAAGACAGCTGCAGAATATAAAAATGACTGGCATAGGCAGATATAGATAGGCTATTTATTACTGTATACAGGTCCTAGCTAGGCTAGCCTATCTGGTAAGCACGTTACATGGCTATCGTTATCTAGCAGCTAATTCCTCCGTAACGTTGCGGTTAAGGGATGGGAGATTCTTTAAATTCATGCGGGTCTTGACCGTCTTACAACTCTTACCTCTCTCATTTTTACTCTGCAACGCTTTATCTCTGCCCATGGCGAATAACTTTCTGATGTCTGTCCATTGTGATTGTCCTCCTCCATGTCAAATCGTCACAATTAAAAACAAACGTGGCGCCTCGATTTACCTGGCTGTGAACTGCGCGGTCAGCTGGTGGGATGTACCATGTATGCTCTGTCATAGGGGGTGTGCAAACCATTCAACTTACAAAAAAGAGCCTGTTGGAGGATTTCAACAAGAAAATTCCAAACAGTGCAAAATATTTCACTATAATATTTCAAAGCGAAGTAAAAAAAAATATATATATATTATGTAATCAGTAGGGCACAGGCGATCAACAGTAGGGCAAGGGCCCTACTGATAGTGGTCTAAATACGCCGATGGGCTACACACACTATTCACTACCTCACACACAATATGCTATTTCTTCCACCAAATATGAACACGTTCCCCGGTAGCCGGACAGGAGCATATCATAGCTTTCCTAAGATACAAGATATTATTTTCATTCTACATAAAGTAAAACGTCACACTGACAGAATGGCACGAGGAAACACAACTATCCATCTCTTGGAAAGCCGTTGGCATTTTATATTGATGTTAAACTATGCACCTCATCCCCTTATACTCTGAAGCACTATCAGAGCCCTGGTCCCCTCTTTATGAGGAGTCTGAATGGGCTTTTCGCAAGCACTATGTGCTCGAGAGGACAAATGCTATCAATGTGCAAGTACTCTCCCTGTCCCTACTGTTTAACTTAGCCCCTAAAACACATGTGGCTCCTCTGTTCGCCGCAGGCTATCGGTGGCTGTTCATTCTATAGCCAGTGGTGGTATAGGAAGGGGTGAAGCGGGTCCCTTGGTAAATTTGCAGCTTTGAAGAGGTGACAGCTTTATTCATGTCAGCAAACAGAGTGCAGCAATCTCCCAGAGAAATGGGCTTTGTGTTTGTGGGAGTCCCTACGGAGCGGAGCACAGCGGAGCCCAAATATCTTTCCATCTGAGTCTGCCTTGTGAACTTGTAGGGCCCATTCCCAGCATACCTGCCCCCGCCTGCCCCCTTTTTCCTCGCGCCGTGTTTTCTTTGGCACGACCGGCGCGTCCACCGTGCGGCTATAGTGGACTTGTTATGGAGAGAGGGAGAGAAGCGAACGGTCTGATGTTTGGGAGAGGCGGAATAGAACGAGCCTCTGCACAAAAGGAAGCAGTGTTCAGATTGAATTCTAACGTAGTCGCTTCGAGCAATCGGTCAGCTTAATTACATTCGTTGGTACGGTGGTTGTTGGAAAGTAATTAGCCCTGGTGTGGTGTTCTGGTCTGGTCTGTGGGACCCGTTCTCAGTGTTTTCTGAAAGAGAAATGATACAATGAATTTATTTGTTTTTAACCTGCGACTCGTCAGCCTTCATTTATATCACACAGGACCCCAAAGTGTGGAAATTGTAGGTGAAAACAAGTAAATACGGTGAAAATGAAACAAAAAGGTTCACTGTGTACCTTCACTGTCGGCCTCCACCTTGTTTCATTTATATTTTTCAAGATAAACATGATTTATTCCATTCATGTCTTGATTATAATGGCTTTTTTATTTAATTATTATTATTATTTTAAATTGTTTTACTTAATTTGAGCACAAAAAGATGAATAGCATTTTTATTGATAAATGTGATCTAGCAAAGGTAAATGGCAAATATTAACCTATAGCCTCTTAACCTGCGCCCCCAAAAGTGGCCTTTTTAGTTTTCATTTTTGAGGACTGCATACTTTTTTGCAAACCAGAACAACATACTTTATACTTATAGCACATGCATGAGCCTGGTTTCTTTTGAAAGAGGACATTCTGAAGTTTCTGATTCCAGAAAGAAAATTCAATTTTAGTGCTAACGTAATAGAGTTGTAGTACTTAGTAGTCCAGAGGTAGTATTTCCCCAGAAGGTGGAATGGCTTACAAATCTCATAAAGATCCATTCAGAAATGAGTGATTAGGAGTGATTTTGGTAAACTGTGTACAATGAAAAACTCAGTTTTCTCATAGACTTCAATTCATTCTTTTCCTGTCTTTGCTCGTTAGTTTTTCACCTAGTTTTTCACATACATCCCCAGAGTCGGGAGTGGTATTTTGCACAAGCCTCAAATACCGGCATGTAACTCGAGAACCGCTGAACGGATTTTGTCGGATTTTGCTATCAACAGGCAACAAATAAGCCTTCAATTCGATATATATATATTGTATTACAAAATATGCACACCCGAGCCACTAGGGGTCGCCAAAGTGCCGATGGGCAAATCGTCCTAAAAACCGGCAGGCTGTTTGTTTTTAATTTAGATCAAATTAACATCTGTTAAGTGTTTTTAAATGATTTGTTGTGGCTTTATTGTTTTAAAATCCCAATAATGTTGTGGGTCTACAAAAACATGAACACCACACAAGGGTTAAGTAGCTACAGGTATGGTAGTAATCTTAATGTTACTACTGCATTCTCTTAAAAACATTTTCAGACACAGCAACATTTGCTGTAGTTTTCTCAAATCAGACACTTGTCCTAAACTCACTGACTTTATTCCCCCGTTGCAAGGATGACGTCACTGTGTTTCATGTATTGCGTTGTCTTGTTGACTGAAATAAAGTCTAATGAAAAAGTGAGCTGAAGTGTAAACATTATGTAACTCTGGTTACATGAGTTAGCTTCAAAACTAGAACTATGGGCCTGTCCCAAACCGCCAAACCTTTATTTAAAACGTGAAATACCATTGAGGTTGCCCTCATTTACAAAGACGTTGAGTGACAGGCTTATAGGCAAGTTCAATTAAATAAGACGAACACAGATAAATGAAGAATAATGAGTTAAAACAGTTAAGCACTGAAACAGAATCATTTGTGATTATGGTTTTAAAATGTGAATAGGTGGGAACAGGGCTGGACAGGGTGAGTGGTTCACTCACATTTTCATTTAAATGCAGTGGGCATGAATTACTGTTATTAATTATGTTAACTCAATATAGTATTCCTAATGACAGAAGCTCTCACGTGACTACGGCGGTATGGCACGGTAGTTCACTCTCGTAAGTGACAGACCAATTAAGTTATTATTTCACCTCTAAAGAAAGAAAAATCTGCGCAACTTCAGGAAAAGGTTTCAATACACTAGATGTGTGAATGACAGGTCATGGCAACCGTGCAGAGACAAGACTGTTGTCTAAGAAACGTGAAATCAATTGGCGTTCTGCCAAACAAATTATCGCAGACAAAGACACCCCTGCCTGGGCGTCGCACCTAATTGCGGAGGTTGATACGGGGAAGCTGACATCAATCTAGGTGACAAAAGCCCCCCCACTGAACACCCCTCCAGAACATGCTGAGGAGTTGTTCTGCAGCCGGACATGCAAGGCGTGAGGACCCCATGGGTTCCTACACACCGTAGCCCTGCAGTGATATTACTACCACCCAAATCACGCGTGCCTGCAAGACCACTGCCAATCTTTCAGGAGTGGGAGGCACCAACATGATACCTGGCCTGGCGAAGGCGAGGACGGGGAAGCCCGCACTGTGTGCCTCAAAAGGTTTCGAGCCCCCCTGCTGACAACACTTATAGTTGACAGACGTAACACCAGGCTCAACCAACACAGGTTATGGTGTGGGAGCCGCTTGACAGCACAACATTCTCACGGACAGACCCAGGCTCAGCCATCAACTGGGTGTCAGTGCTTCAACGAAGGCACGCGGCCCGCAGCCAAAGGAAACAATCAGAGCCCCCTTTTTCCGCTGGTGTTGGGGGAGGGAGTGATCGGAGAGCGGGCTGCTTGCGGCAGGACGTCGACGGCCGAGCCCATCCAACATGGCCGATCCCTCGGTCGCCAAGGCTGTCGGCTTTGTGGACACCTGTCGATTCAACGCCCAGGATACGTCTGGCGGGGGAAAACATGGCCGCCTGTCGAGGGCCTCGTCATCGCCGCTGACGAGGCCGTGCTCTCTCTTCTTCTGGCTGCGCGGTGTGAGGCGGTGCGGGGCCTAGGACAATACCGCCCGCGCTCCAGCAGAAGACCAAAATCCCCTGCGGAGAGGGGAACCCTGAGCAGTTATAGCTTGCGGCTAGGTCAAAGCTAATAACGTCAACAACCTCGCGCGATGTGTCGACGTCGGCTGGCCCTCAAGGCCCCGCCACCAGACACAATTTTTTTTATAGAAAAAACAGCAATTCGAACACAGTTACTAATCGCTGCCAATTCCATACCGTGGCGGTACAGGCTTCAGCAGCCCACCAGCCACTCGCCAGGCCGACCCACCTCATGGCGTCGGCCGGGCGGGGCACTGTTTCAATATGTCAAAAGCAAAGGACTGATGTTAACACGGAGCACCATTGGTGGTTGCAAACAGCAACCTCCACTGTGGTGTGCACCATGAAGGGGTTAAATGAATAAAAGAACTAACACCACAAAATACTGTAGAATGAGCAAGCCCATGTACACAACGTTAAGGGGAGGCGGACCAGAGAGAACCAGTCCCGCATTCATTCATAATATTCACAACAGCACACCAGCCCTAGCTTAGCCCATTTACGCAAAAAGGTAAACAAAGCCCCCCCCCCGCACTACTCCCCCAATAGACACCGATTGACCGTCAGCATGAATGGTTGAGAGGAGAGAAAGCTGTAGGATAGACAGACATTCTCGTAGCGGAGAGACAGAACAAAACAGTAGCCCACTACACTACTATAGCATAGCGTTCAACGCTACTATGGACAGAAAACAGTCAGCTGAGCCACAACACGGGACGCCGCAAAGTCCCATCCTGCAGTAGTATAGCTCTACTGCCACCCGCCGAGCCTCAAGCATCGGCTTCCGGGTGGAAACACTGTTCAAAAACCCCACCGGGGCACAGGATTAACGCTACCTGGCTAGGCCTACCTAGTCATGGCACACCCTGTTGTCAACCCATTTACCCGTAAAAAGGGTAAAATAGGACTCAGCAAAACCCCCACATTAGCTACCGACTGACCTTCATTGATGAACCGGGCAAGAGGAGGGAAAAGCGGCAAAATCCCACGGCAGAGACATTAGAACAGCGTAGCAGTAGTGTTAGCATATAGCATTAGCATTAGCATGTAGCGTTAGCATTAGTTGTTTAGTAGCACGCTTCCAGGATAGTTTGGAACCCGTCCACTGCAGTGAACCATTCACCAAATCATCACGCCCCTGGCGCCGACACACAACATGGTTGTGTAACAAAACAAACCAGCATTACTAACACTAACATCAATGCCTGATGACACAGGGCTCATCTGTGTGCAGGGAACAAAATAAGCACCCGCCAAGCGCCAATGGCGTGTAGATATAAGGTTTGGCGAGTAAAAATGAGAGGTCTGCCCGCCACCTGGCGTGTAGTTCATATCGATACTCTTATTTTGAAAATCCTGTGCGGGTCTCATTTCCGCCCCAAGCGCAGCTCCAGTCATAATATCTATGGGTCCGGCAGCTAGCAACGTTCGGTTCATATGATACTCTTATTTTGAAAAACCCTGTAGCAACTCCGCGAGTCATATCCGCCCAGTCCGTGCTTCTGAAAGCAGAGCAGCGCTACACAGCAGTGCGCCTACGACCCGAAATAAGTCTGTGGTTTTTTTTTTTTTTTCTCACAACGGGTCAAATGCATCTACATGCTTTGCACCATCGCCATTCCTTTATGCCCACATCGCCCGAAATTAACGTTTATGTACCATTACAATCACTACAACGTTAGCCTAAGCTAACAAGCTAATCCTGATCAGAGGCAGAGGCGCAGAGACATAGAGAACAGCAGACAGTGGCTGCGTTTACATGGACAGTTTATTCCCCTTTTCATTCGGAATTAACGTTAAATCCTATTTAAAGTAATCATGTAAACATCTGAAAATACTTAATTCCGAATGAAAATGGCCATTCCGAAATAAAATCCATTCCGATGTAAGTGGCCGGTTTATTCCGTTTATCATTCCGAATTAAAGCTTTTTCTGTCCATGTAAACGCTTTTTCGGAATTAGTTCCCCCCGGTCTTTCTGCGCATGATCGCGCATAGGCTACAGTACACATAGATGATCGCGAACAGGGGCACATATTGTTCCATAGCATACGCCTTCAGTTGATCATGACAAATCCTCTCTTACCTTGACGATTAAAAAGCCTCCATAATTTAGTAAATAAAGCTGTAGCCAGCCAGCTAGTATTGATGCTATACAAAATGCTATCCACAAAATAGCTACATAGCTAACCAACTAAATACAATGGTATCCTGAGGTAACGTTAGATACAACGTTTGCTAGTCGAAATGACTGGACAGTGGACACACACAGGGACAAGTTAAACATCAATCAATTAATTTATTCCAACTGGTAGTTTGAGCTGCATGTGAGCCGCGGTCTTTCTCTCCTCTCCTTTGGAAACTAATGATGATACGTAACGTTAGCTAGAAAAAGCACAGAACCGGCCGGCAAAAGTCAAGCTGCTAGCAACAGACACTATAATACTTCCGTCGGGGGATTTCAAAATAAAAGAGCGACGTCTAAAAGCACCGTAAATAGGTTTATTTTGTACATTATCTAACGTTAACACGAACCTAAACTAACTTTAGATTAGTTTAGGTTCGTGTAACGTTAGATATTGTAAAGAATAAACGTATTTACGGTGCTTTTAGACGTCGCTTTTATTTTGAAACCCCCCGCCCGGAAGTAAAAATTATGCTTATTTGTCTGCTTGTTATCAATGGGTTGCTACATACGGGGTACAATGTTACATAGGCTGTGCGTCAATGTTGCAGAAGCATAAAGGCCTGCAACACCTTTGCTTTGTCGATGTTGTGGTGCAGTTGCTTTGAAGTTGCTGTAGCATTTAGAGGCCTTTAACGTTAGCAGAATAGACACACCGAGAGTCTGGTTAATGTTGTTTGGTACGCTAGCACAGTAGCTGAGAATACCGGTCGCAGCTGTTTGTTTACTTCCGGTAAACGTAATGACGTTAACATCCTGTTTACGTTTACCCAATCAGAAGCCTTCCCAACCCCAAACCTTACGATGACTCGAAAACTCCCGATTAGACAGTGACTTTCATGTAAACACCTTGTCGGAATTAAGATTTGACATGTAAACTCGCATGATTTTTTTTTACATCCGAATGATTTGATTCCGAAGTTATAATTCGGAATTAAAAGTCACCATGTAACCGCAGCCAGTGTGGACTGGGGAAAGGGAAATGGGGGGGCACTCTCCCCTTCCCTGTGTGTGCGTGCGTGCGTTTGGAAAGACGATGAAGTCACTAGTCAGGACTCAGGACAGGAGTATATTATAGTAAACTGAGGATTACTGAGGATGGACAGATAATGTTGATATTCAAATATAAAAAAGTTTCGAGAGGAGTGGAAGTTTGAAGACAGACTACAATATGATGCGGGGGTGGTGAGTTGAAACAGTCCCAACCCCACTTCTATGTTTCAATAAATTATTTGCATTTAAAACTATTAACGCTGACTTATTCCTTCAGTCCACTCAAAATTATGCTAATATTCCTTATGTTGTTTATGATATTAATTGAAAATAGCATATGAGAGTATTATATAGTAATAATAACACATGGCGATATACTAAAAAGCTATTTATAATTTTTGGCTGGTAAAAAATCTGCCTGGCTGGTAGTTTTTAAAATCTACCAGCCAAATGGCTGGTAAGTCAAAAAGTTAAGTTTGTTCCCTGCCTGTGTCCGAGCCGGCTCGATAGCCAACCTCGCACGCTGCTCCTCAATCTGCTGTCACCAGAAGAGGAAACATCAGAATAGGCCCGACGTGTCGCTGAAACATGCCCCGAAGATTCCAGGGGTAAGCAAACCTCCGGTAAACTTTCAACATTACGCAATTTCTCTAATCTTTTCATAACAACTAGTTACATAAGGCGCACTGCGACCGTTATGATGGAAACGAAATAGAGGAAGAGTGTTTGGTGACCATGCCTAGTGTCTTATAGGCTACGCCTCCATAGGGGCGGGACCCGGCAGGTGTGGGCGTATTTGTTTTTCGTTAGTGGAGTACAGTAGGTACATGAGATGAGGTATATCTCGATAGGCTTAAGAGCGGGACGCGATGGCCAAGTACGATAATATAACTGTATTAACATACATTGGCGTTTTACTGATACTGCAAGTAAACTTTTTAAATAATAATGACATTCAAATATACCTTTTTAACTTAACAAGTCACATTATGCATGTCCTGTATGCACACATAAATGTCCTGTCTGTATATGTGTGTGACAAATAAACCTTTTGACTCTTGATTCTAATGATCTATATATGTTTCTTGGTTTCTTTATAGAGTTTTGAATCCAATCAGAGCCAATCCGATATTGTATTTCATCCTAATCCAGTATAATATGTTTTCAGAGCAAGTATGTAGTTTCTGCTCTCCAGGGCAGCTGCTCCTGCTGCAACTTGTCACACGCCACGGCCATGTGATTTTGGTCTCCATTGTATGATTTGGATTAACATCTCCTTTGTCCTTGTTATCCTGATTAACAACTGTCACAACAGTTCTGAGGGTGTTCCCACGCTTGAGGCTGAAACTGCCCTCAGGATCTAACATTCATGCATTCTGGTCAAACAAAGTTACAAATTACATCATTCCAAATCAATTTTACCACACCTGCACGTACGCAGTCACGTCTATTTTTCCGCACTTTTTTCGCCTTTCAATGCTCTAGAGCAGCGGTTCTCAAACTACGGGTCGCGACCCAAAGTGGGGTCGTGGGTAGGTGACAGTCGGGTCGCGCATTGGCAAGTAAAACATTTTTAAAACAATATTTTTGTTGAGGTTCTGGCAACCTATTTTGGCTAAATATGCCTCGTTTTATAAATGTGTATTGGTAACATAGTGCTGTAATTAAATGTTCTAATAAATATGCATGATCAAGTTCAACAACGTGTGCTTTTATTTTGATATTCCTTCATTCCAAGTTGAAATTACACGATACATTAAGTGTGGGGTCGCCAAAAGAAAATCCTAAATTAAATGGGGTTGTGGTATAAAAAAGTTTGAGAACCCCTGCTGTAGAGAGTGTTCAGTCCTTGTCGCACCGACCTCTCCAGTGGAAAGCACACTGCCCCAACCGCTGCTGCTCGGTCAGCTGGTGGTCGTCCACCTCAGCCGCTCCGAGTACGGGTGGTTTTCGGGTTTCAACATGTGGAATCAATCGGTGCTCCTCACATGAAAACCCTCCCAATAGATGAGCCTGGCTGACTGCCCCTCTCTACCCGCTTCTCCATCATGATTAATTGTGAGCCGTCTGAACAGTATGTTTTCGGCATAAAGGTTATGTTTAAGTGGTCAGGGCCAGTTGTCTCTAATTATAGTAACACTGGCTCTGATGACTTCAACCTTTACAGGCTTGAACTTTAAACGTGGCAACTTAATATTTGAAAGCCACTAATAACCGTGCAGGCTTCAGATGAATGTAGTGGATGTTACCGCTTCCTTTCAGGTGTAGTGGAACGGTACATTGTGTTGGCTATACTGTAGTTATTCAGCAAACATATTTACAGTACTCCCCACCCCTGTCCATACTTAAAGGTGCTGTGTATTTAAAAAAAAAAATTAAATAAGGGTTAAATAGCTCTACATTCCAACAGCCATCACTGATACAGAGTGTTTGGTCAGTAACATGGGTCTCCCAGTCCCTCCGCTCTGTAGTAAACAGAAAATATATTTTCTGGTATCCCTTCCCACTTTATCCAATTCGGAGAAAGGACCCTAGATATTTTTACTTATTTCAAGAATCTTGCCAAGCCTAATTTGCTTACTGCACTCGTAGTTGTTGTACTGGTTTCAAGGATACATTTGCTTACAACTAGTATTAATTTCTTTTTTTTGTCAGACCATTTTTGCAGTGTGGTGTTCTCTCTCCTGATTGGATAAAGTGAGAACTGTTTACTGCAGAACGGAGGGACTTGGAAACCCATTTCACTGACCAGACAATCTATATCAGTGATGGCTGTCGGAGTGTAGAGCTATTATTTCAACATGTAGACCACTTATTTTGACAAAAAATACCACTTACAGCTACTTTAATATGGTTACCTATGTACAATTTCACTCTCAGAGTCCACACGATTCAAGATATTCAATTCACATTTATTCTCTCTCTCTCTCTCTCTCTCTCTCTCTCTCTCTCTCTCTCTCTCTCTCTCTCTCTCTATCTCTCTCTCTCTCTCTCTCTCTCTCTCTCTCTCTCTCTCTCTCTCTCTCTCTCTCTCTCTCTATCTCTCTCTCTCTCTCTCTCACGGAGCAAACAAACACGCCTACATATAACAAATACTGAGACCATCTATTACCATTTATTATAATTACTGGTATCCAAACGCACAGCATTCCCAGCGATCATACACTGTCTGACAGAAGGAGCATGTTTAGTGCTAGACTAAGACTCCCAAGATGTAACACTGAACGGCACAGAAAGTCCTTCATTCCGACAGCCATCAGACTTTATAACGCATCACTGTAAGTAAGTAAGTAAGTAAGTAAGTAAGTAAGTAAGTAAGTAAGTAAGTAAGTAAGTAAGTAAGTAAGTAAGTAAGTAAGTAAGTAAGTAAGTAAGTAAGTAAGTAAGTAAGTAAGTATTTATAAAGCACCTTTCATACATGTCATGTAGCTCAAAGTGCTGTACACAAATATAGGCATATATAACGATAAAAGCAATAAAGTCACAGTGATCAGTTAAGATCAATGTTTAAAAAAAAAAAATAATAATAATAATAATAATAATAATAATAATAATAATAATAATAATAATAATAATAATAATAATAATAATAATAATAATAATAATAATAATAATAATAATAATAATAATAATAATAATAATCATAATAATAATAATAATAATAATAATAATAATAATAATAATAATAATAATAATAATAATAATAATAATAGTAACGTAAAAATGAAAATAACGTAAAAACAGTCATTTGCTTACCAGTTTGGGAGAACAGGTCCGCACAAACATGTCCGCTCAGTAGCAACAGGAAGTGCACTAAACCAATGCACTTGTATGGTAGGTAGCAATGTTTAGCTCTTATAACGCTAGTGTAGTTACGTTTTTATCAGTGGTCATAGTTGGGTCCATAGTGCTTTACCAAGTCCCATGGATCCATCAGTGGCCGTGTATTGTGTGCGTATGTACCCGTTCCCCCATGTGGTCAGTGGCCAGAGTTGGGTCCACAGGACTTATCCAAGCCCCATGGACCCATCAGTGGCCGCGTCTTGTGTGCGTATGTACCCGTTCCCTCATCTAAAGAGTTGGGTCCACAAGACTTTTCCAAGCCCTACGGATCCATCAGTGGTCGTGTATTGTGTGCGTATGTACCCGTTCCTTCATCTAAAAAGTTGGGTCCACAAGGCTTATCCTAGCCTCATGGATCCATCAGGTTTTTCCAAGCCATAACTATTTGTAAGCTAGACTGTATAGGTACGTTTTTAATTTTCCTTTAAAAATGTGTATGGAGCTGGCGTTTCTGATGTGTGTTGGTAGTGTGTTCCATAGTTTTGTAGTACAGGGTGACAATATTATCTTCCTGGACTTTTCATTTTACTCTTACTCTTAAACCGACATTGTACAATTTTACACTTTTACTGTACACTTACTGTATATTTCTGTATATTTTTATTGTATATTTTATATTAGAATGTACTGTAAAATATGCAGAAGCATCTATCCTAACAACCGCTTCATAACATTTTCTGGTGACACTGCCATGTTAGGTCTAATTAAGAATGACAGTGACCTAGCTGACTATTATTCGGAAATCCAGAGGTTTGTAAATTGGTGCGACAATAACTGTCTGGTTTTAAATGTTAAGAAGACTGAGGAGATGGTGGTTGACCCCAGAGGTGTTGGGGACCACAGGCCTGTGGTCATCCACAAACAGTCCATCTCGCAGGTCTCTTCATATAAATATCTTGGGATTTTTGTCAATAACACACTAACCTGGAACACCCATGTACAGTAGATAGCCTGTGTAGCAGACTACAACAACGACTGCACTTTCTACGTCGCCTTAGAGTTCATGGTGTAGATCAAACATTTATGTTAATTTTCTACCAATCTGTATTAGAGAGTCTCATCAGATACGGTATTACAGCTTGCTTACCTCTACTTCCTCAGGCGCCTAAGGAAGTTCCAAGTCAGTCAGAAGATCCTTAAGAACTTCTACTCATGTACAATAGAGAGCATCCTGACTGGCAACATCACCTCCTGGTTTGGGAATAGCACTGCACAAGACCGAAGCAGACTACAAAGAGTGACACGTTCAGCCGAACGCACAATTGGAGGGGGGCTCCCCACCCTCCAGAACATTTAAAACAAGCGGTGCAGGGGTAAGGCTAAGATAATCATCAAGGACTCCAGCCACCCGAACAACTGCCTCTTTGAACTGCTGCGGTCAGGCAAGCGATACCGGAGTCTCAAGGCGAGCACAGAAAGACTCAGAAGAAGCTTCTATCCCCAGGCCATCAGGCTGCTCAACGAACAATAAACACTATACAACAACCATCAAATGCACACAGCAACACATCCACATGCACACACTCACTTTAAACAAACAACACACTGCAGCACCCACTCTCCACACTTTAGATCACCTAAACACACTTTATATTTATTGATAAAGGATTTGCACTACAACTCGTACACCTTACTATAAATTGTACCTAAATTGTACCTCATCCCATTTCTGCTTTGCACTATATAGTATTGTATATTAGTACACTGCATAGTATATTGTATATTATATGGTAACTCAGTTACGTCTATTCGGCATCGAACATTGTACATATGTCTATACTGAACACTGTGACCTCATTTTTTACTTCTAATTTACATGCTATACTATGTTATTTCGTACTTATCTTGTCTAGCACAGTCTCTGGAGCGTAACAGTAAGAAGCATTTTGTATAAAAGTATTCTGTACTTCTGTATGACAACTATTAAAGAAACTTGAAACTTGAAAACTTGGTTTGGTAACCTGTCTGTACAATTAAAGTCCAAACTGGTCCGTCTGATGCAGACTGCATGGAAGATCAGAGAGGGGTGAAAGGTCACCCATCCCTGCAGTCTATTTTTGAACAGGCTACTCTAAGTCAAGCCAATAGAATAGTCTCGGACCCCTCCCATGTCTTACATGCCGAGTGAGCTACTGCCCTCTGGGAGGAGGTTTAGAGTTCCACGCTCTAGACTAAATAGGTTTAAAAACTCCTTTATTCTGATCTCAGTTAAACTTTTAAATAGTGCCAGATAAATGGTTTTATCAAATAACTGATATTTGAGGCGGCTGGGTGGCGCAGTGGAGATTGCCACCAATGCAAGAGACTCAGGTCTCGAATCCCGGTGTCAGCATTGCCTCCGGCTTGGGCCAGTCGTCATACTATCTCAATTGGCAGAGGTAGCGGGGGGAAGTCGATGGGTGGGGATTGGACGTTGTGGACAGCGACTCCTACAGGTCGGTTGGATGACGCCTGTACAGCAGAGACAGGAAGTATCCCATGCGTTACACCTCGCCACTGAGGCTACGTTTAGACGGAGAGGGTCTGAACAGAAACCGCAAAAGTCGTCTTGCGGTCTCACTTTAAATTTTGCGTTTAGACTAGCGTTTTGGGATGGAATTCTGCGTGCAGACGACGCTGTAACGACGGAGCCCCACTGTCACACGATTGGCGCATATGTCACATGACGTGCTGTGAAGACCCGCCCTACTCTGCCTCTGATTCGCAGACTGTGGGTGGGGAATGTGATTGGACCAAAGCAGAGTCACTCACAGACAGTGGGTCCAGTACTAATAGTTGTGATAGCCACGGGACAGATTCTTGTGTATTTAAAAGTACTGCCAATGTAGCCTTCAGGTGATCGCCATGGATAGAATCAGACATGCTTTGTTTACGCTTCTAGGCTACTGGCGCATGCCTGTGATGTAAGCAGTACACGCGACGAGAGCCTTGACAACCCTTTCGTCATCGTTTTATGCGGTTTGACAGTTTAGATGATAGCGCAAAGGTTTATCGTTTCTAGGAATTCCACCCTGGAAGGTGGTCTCACTTTTTTACGGTTTCACCCCGTAAAAACGCCGTTTCCGTATAAACGAAAGGCACATCCGAAAAAATATTTTTGCGGATTCACCTGTTAGCGTTTCCGTCTAAACAGGGCCTGAGAGTCCGCGCTGTCTGGTGAAAAGATGCGACAGGCTGCCTCCTCGTGTACCGGAGGGGACACGTGATGCAAGGCTTCTATCCTCCCTATGACCGATCAGTGGGAGGCATAGTCGAGCAACGTTCAAGACAGGGGAGGGGAGAATTGGAAATACGAAATTGGGATGGGAGAAAAAAATTGAAAATAAGGAGAAAAAGTCGATGTTCAAGCCCCGCTCTCCACATTGCTTTCAGTTTAGCTGGTCGTCCACAGTAATACACATTGGCCGTATTACGGGGAGGGAAACTGAAGGGTGGGGATCGGGCGTTGTGGACAGCGACTCCTACAGGTCGGTTGGTGTGCCTGCGCAGTAGAATCAAGAAGCGACGGGGGCGGGGCCCCTCCAAAGCCCAGACCCCCGACGCTGAAAGATCGAACCGCGCAGGTGAAAAGATGCGACGGCTGTTACCTCGAGTATCGGAGGGGACTCGTGCTATGTATGACTTAGTCCACATTGCAGCCGGCTTGTGGGAGGCAAGAAACAACGTTCGAAAGACAGGGGAGGATTTAATTGGACGATATGAAAATTGGGATGGGAGAAAAAATAGAAAATGGGAGAAAAAGTGGATACAAAAAATAAAATAAAAAGCTGATATTTGGTTGTTATATTATCGATATTCGATAACCGATATTTGGGTATACTATTCTAATGTGGTGTTGCCAGACATCCTGCTGTGCAGGTACTTTACTGTATCTTTTATATTGTGTATCTCCTCTGTTTGGAGTCAGTTGTGTTGTGTCATGTCTGTATGTATGTGTTTGTGGCTGTAGTGTGGGTGTAAGCCCAAGACAAATTTCCCAGCTGATGGGACAATAAAGTGACTCTTGACTCTTGACTTGACTTGATACATACCATAGGAAATGTATATCCCGGACCGTATTTTATTCTTAGGCTTATTTTTATTCTTATTCGTGACTTTTGTTTTTGTCTACCTAAATGTTTACCGTTTACTGTGAGTGATTTGTAGTGCCAAATTTCCATCGGGATGAAGAAAAGTATTTCTATTATATTCTATTCCCTTCTATTCTATTCTATTCTATTCTATGTCTGTGGGGGGGGGGGAAAAAAGCCCAGCTCTTTTGATAAGTCACTAACATACCAGTGCACAGTCATCTTCTTCCCTGCATGCAACACTGTTGTTTTGCTACAGCTGACTGACAGTAGCCTACACCTTGAACATGGCCCACCATTCGTTCAGGGACATCCTGATATTATATTGGTGACAATGAAATGGCTAAGTAGCTGTATGAACACACAAATCATATTCACTGCCATCTGTAGGCATCGGCATGACACATGAAGTAAGTGAACAAGTACCTGCTTAGGGCCCCGCTGCCACCAGAGGGCCCCCAAGAGCGCTTGAAATGTCCCACAAGAAAGCTTGAAAATAAAAGCTAGCATATAATGGTAATGTCTGGTTAGGAGCGAGGGAAAATGGATGGATTATCCAATGGGGGGTCTGGGAGGGGGGGGGTACGAGCTGGAGCATATGTGTGTAGGTTTTTAGATAACAGGTATTAAGGGTATATCCTATATATGACAATTAACTAAAATGTGATTTCATTGGATATGCACTGTCAACTAATGCTTGAATATCTTATCGTGTGTTGTCATGTTTGTTTATGTGTTTGTTTAAAAAATAATAAAAAAATAAAATACAAGAAAGCTTGACATATATATTTTGTTATATGTTATATTATATCAATGGTAATAATGCAAAAATACTAGCTAATACTACTGGTTTAATCTATTCCCGCTGCCTCTGTCAGATCACTGTGATGCACACTGTGATGCACACTGTATAGGGAGGTGTAGTCTGACGTCACTTTGGACCGCCCGCGAGGTCCACCCGTGTAGGGATTTATCATTGGGAAAATGTATTATCGGCTATTGTAACAATTCTGCCTCATGAACATTGGAAAGCTTTCCATTTTTGCACAAAATGAGTTCCCTGCTATCACTAACATTATTGTTTAAGCATTTTTGGTTGAAATAAAACGCACAGAAAGGTACACCATGCAAATGTTCAAATTATTTGTTTTAAACGAGACGATTTAGGAATGGGCAATGGGGAAATACATTGCAATTTTGGGAGGTGGACCGGCTTGAAACTGCAATGACGTAACCACTACACCTCCCTATTGGTTGTGACATTAACTGCATTTTGATACAAGCACTACTGTGAGGAATCCTGCACGCAGCCTAACGAGGGGGCGTGCCGTTTTTTCACCTTCACGCACGTGTTGGGAGTTTGCGATCAGCTCGGGAGAGTACTTGTCTTGCAGACTCCCCTCCACTCCTTGTTGGGTCGTTCTTGTTGCTACCATCACCTGCCACGTCTCCGGCGTGAGACGTCGTGCCAGCCATCACCACCTGTCGTCGTTTCCTGGAGTGGGACACCGCCTTCGCTCTCTACTACTCCACGGGAGGATTCCAGTGTTCCCACTCCAGACGTCGAGCCGGCTATTTCCCAGCTCCCTCTTCATGATCCCCGTTCCCCTTGGAACCCCTGTGTTCTACTGCCGCGTCTCTGGCATGAGACGACATGCCACCCGTCACCACCTGTCGCCGTTTGCCTGGAGTGGGACACCGCCTTCGCTCTCTAATACTCTACGGGAGGATTCCAGTGTTCCCACTCCAGACGTCAAGCCGGCTACTTCCCAACTCCCTCTTCGTGGTCCTGGTTCCTGGGGTGAGGCTCGCCATCGCTCCCTATTACTCCACGGGAGGATGGCGTGTTCTCATCCCATTCCCCTCGGACCCCCTGTGTGCTGCATTGCCCGTGGGCAGCGTCTGGTCTGGAGGAGGAGGATTCCTTGGCAGAGCTGAGCCGCAGAGCCCTACTCGGTTGTAGGGACGAAGAAGATCCCCGTTACTTTTTCCCAGCCTGTTCGTCCGTTAAAGGCACAGTGCCGCCTTTTTTGTGTTCATGGACGTTTGATGTTTTTACCCCCTTAAAGGCTGAGTGCCGCTTTTTTTGTATTAAATAAATAATGCCCTGTTTTTGGCTAACTCTCATACCTGTCTTGTGTTGTGCTATTGGGGTCGGTTTCAAACCATAACAACTACATGGCCATTTGTGTCACATAATGTTGTAAACTTTAACTCCTTGAATCCAGAAAGTGGCGGTGATGCGCCTACGTTGTTTGCCAACTGCCATTTGTAAGGGCTGAGAGAAATAGGACGGGCTTCTCTATTTTCTTTCTCTACTTTCCTCTTTTGATTCACCTTTTGTCTATGTTGGTTTTCATTGAGAGAAATATACATTAAGGTTAAGCATTGATTGACTGATAACGGAGGGTTGATATCCGGACTGGTGATGAGCTGACGACTCTCAGCTGGGCTGCTAATTTCCAGATCACAGTGTGGGGAAGATGGCGTCGGAAAGTGCCCAAATACTGGCGTGGAAGCAGGGAGAGAGGTGGAGGCTCTCGCCATGATTGTGACAGGACCCCCCCCCCTCTACGGGCGCCTCCTGGCGACCCTCCAGGCTTGCCCGGATTGGCCCGATGGAAGTCCCGGATGAGGGCAGGATCTAGGATCAGCTGGCGGGAGATCCAACTGCGCTCCTCCGGACCGTAGCCCTCCCAGTCCACCAATTATTGGAAACCGCGGCCGCAGCGGCGCACGTCCAGCAGCCGCCGGACGGTGTAAGCGGGGTGGTCATCAATGATCAGCGGAGGAGGAGGTTCCGGAGCTGGAGGGGACAAAGGACTGGAGACCACCGGCTTCAACTGTGAGACATGTATGGTATATTGACTTGAGCAGACTGTTAGATCAACCCTGAAACTGAAAATATCTGTTATAATAGTTCATTCAAAATAATGCTTTAATATTGAACTGTAGCATTACATGGACTCCCAGGGTAAGAATGGTTACTCAACTGTATTAGAGAAGAACAGTTGCAGGTCATAAAAGCCCCCACGCTAACAGATGTAATCAGGGAAGAACCAAGACTATGTAAATATAAGTCACACCCCACAGAGGGGACAGTCACTCACTCTACTAGCCGAGAGAGCAGCTGGTCTAACAGAGATTAGAGGTCACAGAAAATATAATTACATTATACTAGATTAGAATGAAAAACAATATTGGAATAATAACAAGATCATAGTAACCTATTAGAAAGTAACTAGCAAAGAAGATTTGAATACCATTTTAGGAATGTCAAAACTGATTAAGTAATAAAGCTATTTCTTTTAAATCATAGTTGTAATACAAAGTTGTCAGTTTGGTAAATAAAGGTTGGTGCTGTCTTCTATGATGTTTGGTATCAGCCTAGAAGCAATGACTGTACTGGGGTGATATTAGAGATCTATAGATCATTGCATGAACCATGTACATTGGAAGATCAAAATAGTACACGAAGGAATGTTAAAGTGTTGGATTCATTCAGAGGAGACACAGGCCACAGACCACAGCCCAAAGGAGGGGGGTCATCAAAAGCACCCTCCTCTGTATACTGGAAGAAGACACCGACGGGGGCCACCAGCAGACCCCCCCCTCTGTTTACTGAAGGAAGACACCAGCAAGGAGATCGAGGAGGGGGGGGGGCCAGCTAGCCCCCACAGAGGAAACCAGGGGGCCACCGACACCAACCCCCATTGTGCAAGGACAGACAGCCTCCCAGAAGACAAAGCTGATTGGAACAAACTCCTCATTTAGAGATAATTGTGATTGGTTGAAAGGCAGTCTAAAAATTATGTCATTTAACCTATAAATATTGGAACAGTAAAGATAGTTGGGAGGCCAGCCACACACCCTACCCCAGGGGGTCATGCTGCGCCTCCCACCCCCACCAGAGAATGTGCCTGGCAAAAATACATGTAAGTGAATCATGGAACCCACTGTTTGGGTGTTGTTTAGTGTAATCTTAGACCAGGTTTAACCATGTGTATTGCTCAGTACATTCTCATTTCATTTACATAACATGACTACTATTTATGTGCAAAACTGTCTTGATGTGAAGAGCCACCGTGTCTGGGCTATTTGATTATGTAAACCTCATCAATCCTTTTGTACAATCATGTCTTATGATGAATAATTCCTGTATGTAACTGACGCATATCCACTTTTGGCCTCTCTGCAAATAAATGCATGAGTTTGAATTCAAACTCTGTGGTCTGGACTGCACGTTTATTTCTCATCTGACTGAGTCAGGTGAGGACACCATTTTCTATCACTCTGTCCTTCTTCCCTCTAGTTAGCAACCTGTATGCACTGCAGATTACCTTAGATATTGTGAATATACCACACATGAAAAGAGGGGTGAACGCGAACATGGGAAAGAAGCTTGAGCCTGACGACTGAGGGGTTGATAACAGACAGAATCTCGTAGGGACCAACGAAACGGGGGGTGAGCTTCCGGGAAACTGATTTTAGGGGAAGGTCTCGGGACGAGAGCCAAACCATCTGACCTGGTTGATAGTCGGGAGCCGGGGTCCGGTGGCGGTCAGCGAAGCGGCGATTCCGGTCAGCGGAGCGGAGCAGCGCAGCCCTGGTGTCCTTCCATATCCTCCTGCAGTGGCGAAGGTGCGCCTGCACTGAGGGGACTGAGATCTCTTCTTCCTGAGTAGGAAACAGTGGAGGCTGGTAGCCCAGAGAGGACTCGAAAGGGGACTGACCTGTGGCAGCGGAGGACAGGGAGTTGTGAGCATATTTGATCCACGGTAGGAAGGCGCTCCAGCCAGAGGGGTCCCGGGTCGTGATGCAGCGGAGGGCGGATCCTAGGTCTTGGTTGGCCCGCTCCGACTGTCCATTGGTCTGTGGATGGTACCCGGAAGAAAGGCTGACCATGGCCCTCAGGGCTCAGCAGAAGGCCTTCCAGACCTGGGAAATAAACTGAGGCCCTCTGTCGGAGACGATGTCCACCGGGATCCCGTGGAGGCGGAAGATGTGAAGCACCATCAGGTCCGCAGTCTCTGAAGCAGAGGGGAGAGCGACAAAGTGAACGGCCTCCGAGAACCGATCAACAATGGTTACAATGACAGTGTTAGCGTGTGAAGGAGGCAGACCGGTGACGAAGTCCAGGGCGACGTGTGACCAGGGCTGGCCAGGAACAGGCAGTAGACAGAGGAGCCCGGCAGGCGGTCGGTGGGAGGCCTTCCCACGAGCACGGACGGAGCAGGCAAGGACGAAGGTCCGGGTGTCTTCCCTCATGGAGGGCCACCAGAAGTGCCGCTTCAGCAGGGACAAGGTACGGTCGACCCCAGGATGACAGGCAAACCGGGAGGTGTGGATCCACTGGAGCACCTGGGAGCGGACAAGGTCAGGGACAAAAAGCCGGTTAGGTGGGCCGTTACCTGGATCAGGCTGGGTGAGCTGGGCCTCCCTGACGACGGACTGGATCTCCCAGGTGGCGGAAGCCACCAAACAGGAGGAGGAGACGATGTTGTCCGGGTGAGAGAGAACCCCTTCGGGGACGAACTGCCGGGAGAGGGTGTCTGGTTTATCGTTCTTGGAACCGGGCCTGTAGGTCGGGGTGAAGTTGAACCGACCAAAGAACAGCGGGCCTGGCGGGAGTTCAGGCGCTTGGCCATCTGGATGTAGGCGAGGTTCTTATGGTTCGTCCAGACAAGGAAGACTTATCTTGGAACCGACTGAGACAGAATCAATGACAAGTTCACAGTACTGTATATGAATGAATGAATGAATGAAAACTTTATTTAACAGATTGCAGAATGGGTACAATACAGTACGGCTCAATACACACAATTGTTAAGGATATCCAGACCAGATAAAGATGTTTGTCTTGTTTACATAATATATATATAGCCTTCGGCATAATGAATGAACGCAGTATAGGCTTATTATTCCATTAATGACTTAATTAATGACATACAGACTGTACTTATACTGTACATAGGGCAGAGCATATATATAGTATCTACTAAATCCTAATGAAACAAGTAACTAGAATATATTAAGCCTATGTAACCGGTCTCGTATTGCTCTGCGTTGTGTTTCAAATTCCGATTCGACCCCTGTTAAGGGATTGCCCTGAGTGGGAGTTGAACCCCGGTCTCCCGCACCGGGGCCGACATCACAAACCGCTGAGCCAAGAAAGGATATCCCCCCTAAGCGCTCAGTTTGGATGCCTCTGGGGAGTGAGTTTACTTGCAGTACCGCTTAACATCCACAGCCACCGAACTACTTGTACCACGTGACTGTGGATAGACTGCGGTACCTCTGTTACACTCACCCCCCTAAACTCACTCCACCCAGGGCATCCGGGTCTATAGGCACCACTGTAACCGGTCTCGTATTGCTCTGCGTTGTGTTTCAAATTCCGATTCAACCCCTGTTAAGGGATTGCCCTGAGTGGTAGTTGAACCCCGGTCTCCCACACCGGGGCCGACATCACAAACCGCTGCGCCAAGAAAGGATATACCCCCTAAGCGCTCAGTTTGGATGCCTCTGGGGAGTGAGTTTACTTGCAGTACCGCTTAACATCCACAGCTACCGAACTACTTGTACCACGTGACTGTGGATAGACTGCGGTACCTCCGTTACACCTATACTGTTCATTCATTAGACACGTAGGCCATACTGGCGCACACAAGACTTGTTATGGAATATTAATGCAGTCTATTTCCACCGATTAGCTTTAGTTCTTATTTATTTATTTATCCACTGTCATTTCAGTGTTGGTGTATAGGCTATATAGTGTATTTCAATATAAGTTTAATTGATTAATGATATATTCGAAGGAATGCAGGTTTATAGCTATATCAAACAAAGGTCTGTCCCATTGTATACCATTAAAACAGATATGTAACAAATAAGAAATACAAATTCCACAGAAGGCATTAAATAATTATTATTTTCAATCATTTCACAATAATTGCATAATTGTGTTTGAATATCTGAGTAATTAAAGTAATTATACATTTGTCCAAAATAGCTGGTTCAGATATGGTTAATCCAGCTGCCTTGTGATCAGATGAATCCATATTATAAATTTTTCCGAGATCAAATGCGTAATTTCTTATCGTACAAATATTGTCATATTTATTTGAATTATGATTAAGTAATTAATTCCAAGGAGGCCTGTAGCGTTAACATGAAGGAATCACTATGAGAACACAGTCTGTCAAGTTAATACAATTTTCAATTAGTCAATCAATCATAAGTGTGCTCCTCAGCACTCTTAAATCTGCTCTCAGCCATGCTCAAATCTGATCTCAGGAAAATTTGGGGAATCGCGCTACCAGCCCTAATATGTCTTAAATGGGCAGAAATCTGCCTAAGAGGACATTTTTTGTCATAAATCCGTTCGGGAATGAGACCCATTGTCCTTCGAGATATTCGATAATATCTTTCACGGTCATGCCTCTCTGCTACAATTACTGCTGCCATGATCACCTGTTTAGAGGCTCATTTACATAGAAAGGGGAGATTTTCCACCCATGTTACCTCATTTAAATATACGCCAATTGCACGGACGCAAAGCCTATGTTTACGCATTAGCAACCTAATTTCATTCATTTGAGAGCGAGATGCGCCGGCTTTGCTTCGGAAAAAGCGTGCAAAGCCTCTGTGGATTCCGGCCTTAGTGTTTGGGAGACGGCAATATTACCGCTGTGCCACAGTCTCACACACAACATAGCTAGAATCTTTTCATCTTATAGTACACTATAACAAAATCGTTGGTAAACAAGCGTGAAAATGCTGAAAATATACACATTGACTGCTGATTTGACAGGTTTTAGTTTAATTATTTCATTCAGCAACATTGCGTGTTTAAACAAACTTATTGTTACCAAAAAGCATTACACTAACAGCGTTGTGATCGAGACAAGAGAGCCGTGCGTCGGCCGTCTAATGAATTAGATTTGACACGTTTTAATATATACACTTTGACTGCTTAATTGACACGTTTTACTTATTCATTCTTTAATTCAGCAACATTAATTCATACAGTCTGTAGACATATGACGTTGTAGCGTCCGTCTAATGAAGTTAACAGACTTTGCGCCTCCTGGCGGGCATATAACAGAACAGCAACCTGGTTTCCAAATTAATTCCCATGTCGTGAGACCACCGCGGCAAAATGGTTAGGAACACTAATGGCTGCATCTGTATCTTGCGCTCGACCAATAGCAGCTCTCTTTGTTGCCAATTTACAGACCACAATAAATTTGTGTAAACAGTAACGTGACGTTAGCATGTCATCATCCACGGAGTACATCTCGACGGAAATGGACAAAAAACACATTCTAACGTTCTACGTAAAAGTGCTTTTCACACAAATGTATTTCTGTCAAAAAGAAAAGAAAGAAAGAACATAAACAGTTGTGGGTCCACAGAGAGAGAAACGTAGATTTTCTCCGAGAAACGCCTCTCTTTGAGAGCTCTCCATTTGCCCACAGGTACCCATCAGACACACGTATACCTTCCCATGTACTTTCATTATAAACACAGACCATAGAGGCTGCCGTCGCACAGAGAATGCACATCATCAGCGCGGCTGCATTGCCTACCCTTTGGGCTGTCAGTGATGTCATTGTCAGCTGCCTCGTGTTGTTTTGACAGCTCCTAATCACACTCCCTCTGTTCCAGGGACCAGCCATTTAACATCAGCGCAACCACTTCTTCCACCTGTCAATCACTGCCAATCTCTGGCCCCCTCCTTCTCTGCTGTGTATCGGTCCAGTCAGGGAGGATCAGTCCCCGTCTTCACATATGGGGCCTGTCAGCCTATTTCGCAACACTGTCTCATCAGAGAAAACGTAAATAAAGTACCAATCGGCCGCAGGAAAAAAGGTGTAAAATGTACGTCATGTTATAATAGCCATAAGCAATCTATAGCGTTCCGCTAGCCCCACAAAACATATTTAAGAAGTCACACATGGCATTGCCCTGATGAATTCTTAAATTTTAATTTGAACCATGGTACTGGTTAGGTATACCTGAAGCTCTGTCCCTGTTTTTGTTGTTGTTTTTCTTTTTGCCTATGTACAGTATTGGGCTTTTTTTTCTTTTTTTTTTTCCTATGTGGTGTTTGACTTGTGGATTGCAACCATCGTGAAGCCAAAGACAAATTTCCATGAAATGAAATAAAAATATCTATCTATCTATCTATCTATCTATCTATCTATCTATCTATCTATCTATCTATCTATCTATCTATCTATCTATCTATCTATCTATCTATCTATCTATCTATCTATCTATCTATCTATCTATCTATCTATCTATCTATCTATCTATCTGTCTATCTGTCTATCTGGCTGGCTGGCTGGCTGGCTGGCTGGCTGGCTGGCTGGCTGGCTGGCT
Source organism: Notolepis coatsorum (assembly GCF_963971535.1). NCBI lineage: Eukaryota > Metazoa > Chordata > Actinopteri > Aulopiformes > Paralepididae > Notolepis > Notolepis coatsorum. The sequence goes on along the minus strand of NC_140166.1, from coordinate 82,147,826 downwards.
GGCTGGCTGGCTGGCTGGCTGGCTGGCTGGCTGGCTGGCTGGCTGGCTGGCTGGCTGGCTGGCTGGCTGGCTGGCTGGCCAGAGTTTGGTCTTTATTATTTTTAACTTTTTTACCGTATGAAGCACAATCTCAGGGGGCTCATACAGAACCAAGCATTTCACTGTAATGTACATCTACCTTATATGTGACAAATAAAACAAAACTTGAACTTGAACCTTGAACTTGGTCCATTAGTACTTTATTTACATATTTTAAGCAAGATCGGGCTGTATTTTGACAACATCCAAAGTTCAGAAACACCTGTCCTGTGTAGCCGGTGTATAGGCCCCATCTCTTCTCTCACCTCAGCTCTGCCTGAGCTGGCAGGTATAAGCTGCTGGCCTTGTATTCACACAATGCAACAACAACACCATTCAAACGAACCCCCCCCCCCCCCCCCCCCCGCCCTTCTTTCTGCTTTTCACCCTTTTCATCCAAAAAGAAGTGGATCAATACATCATGCACCTCAAGTGTCTCCCACAAAGGGAAGAATATACTGTATGTAAACTTTTGTTTTACACACTAGTGTCTTTGGAATAAACTTCAAATAGAGGATACATCAAACACAAACCCGGGACACTTTGATCTCACTGTGAATGCAACAAAGTTATGTTGCATTAAAATTTTAAGAACTGGACTTGGGAAATAGGAGACTGTATAGAGAAAGCCGTATATTGGAAAGAAAGTTATACTTTACTTCTGGAGAAGACGAGCTTCAATGGAACGTGTTGAGATCTTTGGATGCCAAACAATTCTGATGGTTGGAAAATCACGCTCTGAAGTCCAGCAATGTGATCAGGTGCTGTAGCCTTGAGATTAGCTGAAAATGCAAGCATTTGTAGACCTGCATTTTGTGATAGCAGTATTGTCATTATGCTGAATAATAATAATAATAATAATAATAATAATAATAATAATAATAATAATAATAATAATAATAATAATAATAATAATAATAATAATAATAATAATAATAATAATAATAATAATAATAATAATAATAATAATAATAATAATAATAATAATAATAATAATAATAATAATAATAATAATAATAATAATAATAATAATAATAATAATAATAATAATAATAATATTTTTATTATTATAAATTATATTTTTTTAAAGCGACTTTCTCAGACTCGAGGACCGTACATAAAATAAAGAAATCGGAGATAAGACTAGGGATTAAAAAGAGTTCAAAGATGCTATAGATAACATTCAGCCACTAGATGTCGTACTAGAGCACCAGCGTGTCAGTTATCCAATCAGGTGCATTCCACATGGGGAAAATATGGGAAGTAGGGGAGGGGATACATGCCTGCAACATGTAAACAACAACATTAATTTTGGACCGGCCAAATCTTTTTTAAATGTTTGAATTCATTAATCAATCATTTTTGGGTTGAGAAAAGCAATACTTTTATTCCACACCTTTCTAAAAGCTCTGTGGATGTACTGTATTATTTAGAAGAAAGAAAATACTCTAAATGTTATCTATAGCATCTTTAATAAGCCCTAGGGTCCCCCAATTGGGGACCCTGCTGTTCTCGTCATAAATCGATCAATACAGACTGTATTAATTCATGTTGTCTTTCTTTTTCAAATGTAGCCAAGAGTAAAGACCATAACCCTATCAAAACAGCAGTCAACGTGTATATTTTCAGCACTACGTTTGTTTACCAATGTTTAAAAAAAATTCAGAAAATACGAGTTTCTCTGAATAATGTGAACTGTGCATTGCATCGGGAAAAGTTGAGTAGTCACACGAGGAAAATCCAGAGTCACTCAATCCAGATTTAACACTGCCATTTGAAAGAGGAGATTTGGCCCTATCCATAGATGTATGACTTGGCCATAATAAGGTAATTTATAGGCCTGATATTCTTTTTTGTATTTTATTTTTTTATTATTTTTAAACAAACATATAAACAAACATGACAACACACGATAAGATATACAAGCATTATTAACAGTGCACATCCAATGAAATCACCATATAGTTAAATGTCTTATACAGGATATACCCCCAATACCTGCTATCTAATACCCTACACACATATGCTCTAGCTCGTACCCCCCCCCCTCCCGGACCCCCCATTGGATAATCCATCCATTATCCCTCGCTCCTAACCAGACACTACCATTATATGCTAGCTTTTATTTTCTCCACCACTTCTAACCACATTGTCATTTTGGATTCATTGAGACCCAAAATTCTTGCTGTAGATATTTCTTTATAAATCACATCGAGATATGTAATAATCCAGACCTTTCGGCAATTTCTTTCCGGTTGGAACCATCGTGATGCTATCAGCTTTTTAGCCACTGTGATACCCGATAAAACCAATCTCTTTAGCTGTGGATGTACTGCACACTCAAAAACATCATTCAGCAGTAATACAGAGGGGTGTACAGGTATATTCAGAGTTAAGAGATTTGATCATTGCTGGGTCACCTCTTTCCAGAATATCTTAACTGGTGGGCAGTCCCAGTACATGTGCATAAATGTCCCCTCGTCCCCATTTGTACATAAGGAGCATTTGGAGTCTTGTTTAAGACCCATTTTTTTCAGTCTTATAGGAGTCAAGTATGTCCTGTGAATATAGTTAAGATTTATTTGTTGATGGTCCGGGTTCCTTGATGTAAATCGAACATTTGCCCAGGCTTCTTGCCAATCAAAATCACTTTCCAGGTCTGGTATATCCCTCCTCCAGATGGAGTCTAGGTGGAGGGTTTCATATGAGGACGTTAGTAATTGATGATAAAAATCTGAAACAAAACCTCTCGATGTCTCTCTTTCATAGAATAATTTGTGGTATCTGTGGTGTTCAATTTGTATCTTTAATGGAACACCGTGAGACTTCAAACATAACAATAACTGTGTGTAAAAAAAATGTGTGGACTCGGTGAGATTAAATTTTTTGCGTATTTCTTCATAACTACAAAAACCCTGTTTGTTAAAAACATCACCTAATGAGTGTATGCCTTGCTTTTCCCATATAGGGAATCTCATAGGTCGTTTTCCAATCAAGAGTGCATTGTTATTGAATAAGGGAGTATGATTATGCCATTTATGTGGGTTAGAATATTTCTTTTGTGTTTCACGCCATATCCGGATCGCATGAGTAATTATGGGGCCAAATTTCCGTTCGCATTGCTTAATTGATAATTTAGTGTATGCTATGTCCTTCAGTCTATGTGGGGCTACTATATTTTCTTCAAATTTTCTCCAGGATACTAATGCTTGGGGATCAAACCATGTTGTCAATGGTCTTAAAGTGTACGCCTTAAAATAGTGGAAAAAATCTGGAAATGCCATACCACCGTCTGCTTTGTTTCTCTGTGCGGTGGATCTTTTTATACGTGGTGGTTTGTTATTCCAAATAAATTTGTATGTGGAGGAGTGTAATTTTTTCCAGTAACCCTCTGGAGGGGGTAACGGTAGCATTGAGCTGAAGAAGTTGATTCTAGGTAGTACGTCCATCTTAACTATTGATATCCGTGCCTGTACTGAGTTTTTAAGTTTTGACCACCTATCAAGGTCGTCTTTGATTTTGTTTTGGATTTTTATGTAATTGTGCTTCACCGTTTGTCTTATGGTGGGGAATATTTCCACTCCCAAACATCTAAAGTGTTTTACCATAGGTATCTCTTCTGGGAGGGTTATATTTATTTTTTGCAGGGGCGTTAAGTGGAAGGAAAGCCGACTTCGGCCAATTTATCTTAAATCCCGATAAATCTCCAAAGTCCTCAATCAACTCGAGCAGATGAGGCAATGTGGTGTTGGGGTTTTGCATGAACAGTATTATGTCGTCCGCATATAAACAAATTTTATGTTGTGTGCCCTTGATTACGATTGGTTCTATGGATTGGGATTGTCTTATATATTGTGCTAAAGGCTCTAATAATAGATCGAATAGTCCGGGACTAAGAGGGCAACCCTGTCTAGCTGAGCGTGATACCGGAAAGATTCCGGAGGTGATTATACCTGTTGTAATCATGGCCGATGGGTCTTTGTATACTACTTTAATCATTATCAATGAAACCTTTACCTAACCCCATCCTTTCTAATACTGCCCATACTGTAGATACGACCATTCCAGCCTGTCAAAAGCTTTCATTGCATCCAGGGACAGCATCGCCTTAGGTATGGTGTCGTCCTTGTCAGCATCTAGTACGTGCAGTATTCGTCTTATGTTATCAGTGATCAAGCGGCCTCTTATGAAGCCAGTTTGGTCCGGATGAACTAAAGACGTCATATGCTTTTGTAATCTGATGGCTAATACCTGGCTTAGAGTACAGTTTGATATCGGTTCCGAGGAGGCTTAAGGGTCTATAACTACCGCACTCGGTGGGGTCTTTGTCTTTTTTAAGGAGGACTGTTATGAGTGCAATATTGTCGTTCTTATGGAAGTTCCCCTCCTTGACTGAGTATAAAATCATATTTAGTAATAAGGGTCCAATTATGTCCCAACAAGAGAGGTACATTTCTGGTGGGATACCGTCTCTTCCAGGAGCCTTACCACTTTGCATTTAGGATATGGCCTTCTTGAGTTCCTCTAGTGTGATCGGTGTTTCTAACTGTTTAGCGTCATCCTCTGAAAGTTTAGGGAGATTAATTTGATTAAGATATGTGTCCATTTTGTTTTGATCGAAGGTCGTTTCTGATTTATACAAGTTGGAGTAGAATTCTTTGAATGTCGCGTTTATTTTTTCAGGGTCTGTAACAAGTACTTGTTGTGCTCTAATGGTAGTTATATCTGCAAATTTTGCATTAACTCTTAATCGCATAGCTAATAGGTGACTTGGTTTTGAACCTTGAGAGTACTGCTGTTGTCTTGTGCTACGTATTTGTATTTCCGATTGTTGTCTGTATATGGCATTAATCTCTTTTTTTAGTACATTAACTTGATTTTCCAGTCGAATCGAGTTGTTGTATTGTAAAGAATTAAATAACGTTGAGTAAAGCGTTTCCAGTTCAGCCAGTTTTGAGCATCGATTCTTGCGCATTTTGGAGGAAAAGCTATCAGTGAAATCCTTGATCATTCCCTTTACCGACATCCATAATATTCTGGGGTCCTGCACCGAGTTTGCATTCCTCCGTAGGAATACTGTAAGAGCTTTTTTGAGTTGTGTAATGAATTCCTTGTTATTAAGCAGCATCGAGTTAAATCGCCATCTTGGGGCTCGGGAAGATAGTATACCAAATGTTCCTTTTAGGAGTAAATAACAGTGATCTGATAATGCATTGGGTATCATTTCCACATCATATTTATCAAATAGTCTCGGGATGCAAAAACATAATCTATTCTAGATAATGTGTTATGTCTTGCAGATCGACAAGAGTACTTCCGGGTCGTGGGGTTAAGTGATCGCCATAAGTCATTTACACCTCTTCGACCAATCCTTTAATGCATTAGATGATTTTTTTTGTTCGTTGGAAAAGGAGGGGTAAGATTTGTCCATCCTTGGATTCCAAATGGCATTAAAATCCGCACCAATTATAAATGAGTAATCGGGAAGGTCTAACATTGCTTTGGTAAGTGTAGTGAAGAAACCAACTTCGTACAAATTTGGGGCGTATACCGCTACCAACGCTATAGGCCTGATATTCTATATTCAAATGCATAAAGTTGTCTGAATCTGAATTACCATTCAAATAGCATGTGTCCGGATGGCAGAATTCAGTACTGTATCTACAAATCCTTGTTTATTCATCTTCCCTTTATTCATTTGCTTAGGTTTTTTGTACACTTGATCTCAAGAAGGTGCTGAATGAGCCCAGTGAGCGAAATTCCTCCAACCTCAATGTTAGCATGGTGTTATTCACCATAAAAAATGCAAAGAAAAATTATAATTTATATTCTCCTCTGTTTCATCACAATTTACTCAAGCATAGTAACAGACACAATATTTCTGACACTGGGAACCCATTCCCATTCCCTGAGATGTCCATAGATGTTCCTAGATACCAAGAACATGCAAATTCACCTTGTAGAAGTGGAACAATCTTCCATTTACTTTATTTCAGGCGGATTTTCAGAAAATAGGGCTAGAGCTTAACAGGTTAAAAGGGGGAGGCAACTGGAGAGATGGTGCTACTGTGCCGTGCTGTGGGAAGGTGATGTATGTATGTATGTATGTATGGACTGGCCACTCCACAGAGACGGCCCTCATTGCGGTCACAGAGGCACTTCACTTAGCAAAAGCGAAAGGCCTCTCCTCTGTCCTGATTCTCCTAGATCTATCTGCAGCCTTCGACACAGTCAACCATCAGATCCTCCTCGCGGCCCTCGCAGGAATGGGAGTGGCTGGATCTGCGCTGACATGGCTGACATCATACCTCAATGACCGCTCCTACCAAGTGTCATGGAGAGGGACTCTGTCGGCCACCCGCCCCCTCCGGACGGGTGTCCCCCAGGGCTCGGTCCTAGGACCCCTTCTTTTCTCCCTCTACACTAAATCACTGGGTAACATTATCACATCTCATGGCTTCTCATATCATTGTTATGCCGATGATACTCAACTCTTCCTCTCCTTCCCTCCCTCAGATATCCACGTCTCTGAGCGGATCTCGGCCTGTCTGTCCGACATCTCCGCCTGGATGACGACCAACCACCTCAAACTGAACCTAAGCAAAACAGAATTGCTCCACCTGCCGGCCAAATCCTCCCCCCTGACCGACCTCTCCATCACAGTCGAGAATGCAGCTGTGACCGCGTCGCCGACCGCCAAGAACCTTGGTGTTGTCCTCGACGACCAGTTGAACTTCTCTGCTCACATCGCAGCGACAACCAGAACCTGCAGATTCCTCCTGAGCAACGTCAGAAGGATACGCCCCTTCCTGACAAAAGAAGCCACCCAACTCCTCGTCCAATCAACAGTCATCTCCCGCCTCGACTACTGCAACGCACTGCTAGCTGGCCTCCCGGCCACTGCCACCAAGCCTCTTCAACTCATTCAAAATGCAGCGGCCCGCCTGATCTCAAACCTACCGAAGTCAGCCCATGTCACCCCACTTCTTAGGGACCTGCACTGGCTCCCCATTGCTGCACGTATCCGCTTCAAGGCCCTCGACCTAGCATACCGTGCGGCAAAGGGAACCGCTCCCGCCTACCTCCGGTCAATGGTCTCTAACTACACACCCTCAAGACCCCTACGCTCTGCGTCTTCTGGCCGCCTCAGATCTACTCCTATCCAAGCTCCCGGAGGGTCATCAAAGAGAAGCCGCCTATTCTCAGTCCTTGCCCCACAATGGTGGAATGAACTACCCATCCCAGTTAGGACAGCCGAATCCCATTCCAATCTTTCGCCGTCGACTAAAGACTCACTTCTTCAACCATTATCTGAAATGATAAAAAAAAAAAAAAAAATCTAACCCCGACTAACCTTAATGTCATGCACTTGTCCTAATAAACTAACCTACACTGTAACACGCAACACTTTGATGAACATTGTTACTCAGCTGATAGAGTTATACCCTTCTTGCTGTCTTGTCGCACAGAACTTGTAAGTCGCTTTGGATAAAAGCGTCAGCTAAATGACTAAATGTAAATGTAAATGTAAATGTATTAGGGATGCTCGATATTGGCTTTTTTACCGATACCGATATTCCGATATTGTCCAACTCTTAATTTCGATACCGATACCGATACCGATATCAACCGATACCGATATATGCAGGGTTTCCCCCCAAAAAAACGGAATAATTTCAGGTAACTAATAATTTCACTGGATGCATTCAAAAGGCTTTCTAAATGTAAGCATTATCTGTGCAAAATATGATAATTAAAAAAGTAAAAATTAACATTACATATCTCTTGTTGTTGAATTAAACCAACATGCATACTTTTGACAATAAATAAAATAAGAATTGGTTCTTACTTGCTTGCCTGGGTAAATAAAGGTTAAATAAATGTAAAAAAAAAAAAAAAAAAAAAAAAAAAAAAAATGTGATACCGATATTTTCCGATATCACATTTTACTGCCGATATCGGCCGATAATATCGGTCGGCCGATAATATCGGACATCCCTAGTATGTATGTATGTATGTATGTATGTATGTATGTATGTATGTATGTATGTATGTATGTATGTATGTATGTATGTATGTATGTATGTATGTATGTATGTATGTATGTATGTATCAGAGGAGCGGGGGGCAGGGGTGAGGGTGTTCCAGAGTTTGGGATGCAGCCACAGAAAAGCCTTGGTCCCTGATGCTGGGGATGATGAGGAGATCAGAGCCGGAGGATCCAGGTCACGTGCTGGGGAGTAGGGTGGAGTAGGTTGGTCAGGTACTATCTATCTATCAACCTAGGTCAGTAGGGTGGAGTAGGGTGGTCAGGTAGGGTGTAGGGTGGAGTAGGTTGGTCAGGTACTATCTATCTATCAACCTAGGTCAGTAGGGTGGAGTAGGGTGGTCAGGTAGGGTGTAGGGTGGAGTAGGTTGGTCAGGTACTATCTATCTATCAACCTAGGTCAGTAGGGTGGAGTAGGTTGGTCAGGTAGAGAGTAGGTTAGTCAGGTAGGGTGTAGGGAAGAGTAGGTTGGTCAGGTATGGTGTAGGGTGGAGTAGGGTGGTCAGGTAGGGTGTAGGGTGGAGTAGGTTGGTCAGGTAGGGAGTAGGGTGGAGTAGGGTGGTCAGGTAGGGTGTAGGGTGGAGTAGGTTGGTCAGGTAGGGAGTAGGTTAGTCAGGTAGGGTGTAGGGAAGAGTAGGTTGGTCAGGTATGGTGTAGGGGGGAGTAGGTTGTTCAGGTAGGGAGTAGGGTGGAGTAGGGTGGTCAGGTAGGGTGTAGGGTGGAGTAGGTTGGTCAGGTAGAGAGTAGGTTAGTCAGGTAGGGTGTAGGGTGGAGTAAGTTAGTCAGGTAGGGTGTAGGGAAGAGTAGGTTGGTCAGGTATGGTGTAGGGGGGAGTATGTTGGTCAGGTAGGGAGTAGGTTAGTCAGGTAGGGTGTAGGGAAGAGTAGGTTGGTCAGGTAGGGTGTAGGGAAGAGTAGGTTGGTCAGGTATGGTGTAGGGGGGAGTATGTTGGTCAGGTAGGGAGTAGGTTAGTCAGGTAGGGTGTAGGGAAGAGTAGGTTGGTCAGGTAGGGAGTAGGGAAGAGTAGGTTGGTCAGGTAGGGAGTAGGTTAGTCAGGTAGGGTGTAGGGAAGAGTAGGTTGGTCAGGTATGGTGTAGGGGGGAGTATGTTGGTCAGGTAGGTTGTAGGGTGGAGTAAGTTAGTCAGGTAGGGTGTAGGGTGGAGTAGGTTAGTCAGGTAGGGGTGGAGTAGGTTGGTCCCCCCCCCCCCCAACCATGTCCGAACAGTAGTTTCAGCTCGTGTTTAGGGGGAGGAGGGAGCCACAGCACATTTCTCCAGTTATTTTGAAACGTCTTTATTTAACGTGTAGCAGATGACAGAAAGGTGTAACATTTGGGGTTTGCTCTCCTCAGGGAGCAAACCTCTAGCGTTACCTAGTGGGTAATTGCCCTGTCTACCTGTCCTAATTACAATAATTTGTCTTATCACTCCTTGCACAGAGGAGTTTGTTCGCAATGTTTTGAATCGCTGTGCCACTTTGATTGCCGATTGTATTTAGTTGTTAAAGGATTATTCTTATCCTATGTATATGCAGCATGCCACTGTCGTTTGACGGAATTACTATTTAGTGTGTTTTGGAGACCTTGCTTTCTCCCCTTTGTTTTCCCCGATTATTGTGATGAGTTCCTATGTATTGTGATTCAGATTTAGCATGTTTTGGAGACTGAGATTTCTCCCCTTTTGTTTATCACCATCGTGTGCGTGTTCATTCAGCTACTCTAATTAAAGATGTAGTGCTTTATTTTAAAATCAACATCTGTTTCTCATCGTCTCTGTTCTGCACTGCACCTGGGTCCAACACACCTACCAAACCGTAACCGAAAGGCAGCCTTTGGTCGAGATGAAAGGTAAAACAAATTCGTCTTCATATGATCAAGTCAATGGAGTAATCGTGTTTAATAATCGTGATGTCAATATCAATCAAAGTAATCGTGATTATGATATTTGCCACCATCGAGCACCCCTAGTATAGGGGTGGAGTGTGTTGGTCAGGTAGGGGTGGAGTGTGTTGGTTAGGTAGGGGTGGAGTGTGTTGGTTAGGTAGGGGTGGAGTTGGTTGGTTAGGTAGGGGTGGAGTGTGTTGGTTAGGTAGGGGTGGAGTGTGTTGGTCAGGTAGGGGTGGAGTGTGTTGGTCAGGTAGGGGTGGAGTTGGTTGGTTAGGTAGGGGTGGAGTGTGTTGGTTAGGTAGGGGTGGAGTGTATTGGTTAGGTAGGGGTGGAGTTGGTTGGTTAGGTAGGGGTGGAGTGTGTTGGTTAGGTACGGGTGGAGTGTGTTGGTCAGGTAGGGGTGGAGTTGGTTGGTTAGGTAGGGGTGGAGTGTGTTGGTCAGGTAGGGGTGGAGTGTGTTGGTCAGGTAGGGGTGGAGTGTGTTGGTCAGGTAGGGGTGGAGTGTGTTGGTCAGGTAGGGGTGGAGTGTGTTGGTCAGGTAGGGGTGGAGTGTGTTGGTCAGGTAGGGGTGGAGTGTGTTGGTCAGGTAGGGGTGGAGTGTGTTGGTCAGGTAGGGGTGGAGTGTGTTGGTCAGGTAGGGGTGGAGTGTGTTGGTCAGGTAGGGGTGGAGTGTGTTGGTCAGGTAGGGGTGGAGTGTGTTGGTCAGGTAGGGGTGGAGTGTGTTGGTCAGGTAGGGGTGGAGTGTGTTGGTTAGGTAGGGGTGGAGTGTGTTGGTTAGGTAGGGGTGGAGTGTGTTGGTTAGGTAGGGGTGGAGTGTGTTGGTTAGGTAGGGGTGGAGTGTGTTGGTTAGGTAGGGGTGGAGTTTGTTGGTTAGGTAGGGGTGGAGTTGGTTGGTTAGGTAGGGGTGGAGTGTGTTGGTCAGGTAGGGGTGGAGTTGGTTGGTTAGGTAGGGGTGGAGTTGGTTGCATCCAGTGGATTAATGGTGATTGTTACAAAGGATCAGATTAAACCGAATATATATATTTATTTATTGATATATATTGCATAGTATTTGTATATCGTTTGATATCCCCTGTATATTCCTTGTACATATACACGGAATATCCCTTTAGCCCAGACCATAATAGTTCATTCTCCTATTGGACAGCGGTCCACCGGCGCCAGGGACCGGCCTCCGGAGCCAGGTTCAAAGTCACCGTCAAGATGTGTCTGGACATGCCCGGCCTTGCCCAGGGATACGCGACAGAAATGAGAGTGGAACTAGTTTGTTCACCGTGCGTATAAATACGGCGCAGGTGAATATAGGAGCCCCTTACCTCCTTACCTTCCTTAGTATGTTACCGATAAGTTGAAGCCTCACCCACGATACAACGTGCGGTGAAGTATGGCCTGTTTGGCCTCAGAATAGAGCATCGAGACCGCGTGCGAATTAATAACTGAATTGTCAGAGTTTGGCGCTATACCGTCGAGTGCGACATATTTCTATTAAGTCTTTAATAGTCTATTTGTGTATAGTGTATCGTGCGGTTAGAATTCTACAGTGACCAGCATCTCCAACACTTTCTCGTATTAGCTAGAGTTCTTATCCAGGCTGGGCCGACCACATGGCGCTTTCACCCGAGGAGACCTAGACGAGAGCCGTATGGACATGTACACTGGATTAATCTACCCGACGACTACATAGCCCTTTGCGGCTGGAATATATTTGCTTTGGTCCTGTGATTTATGGAGCGGATAATCGCCGACGCCTGCACGTGTTGGATTTACCCCGAGAGGAGTCAAGTCGAGTCGGCGCCCAGAGAGCCTGAGGTCGACTAGCTTTCTTCACTGTGGAGCTACAGTCTACAAGAGAACCAAGCTGTATTCGTCTGTGGATCAAGAGGCTACTGCACCGGCTTCTGTACCTGAAGTCTCCCTAGTCATCGTTGACCAGACGTCCTACTACCGACAGATCTTCTACCCCCCCTGCTGGCCTACAACCAGTGGGAACCCCTTCCAGTATCTCCCGCTATATTACTAGTGAACCATAGATATAATTCCCTAAGATTCAGGTTGTATAATTACCTCCTGCGTAACCAGAGAATGGACATTCGTTATTGATTTGCCTACGCATACTCCTTTGCCTTACAAGTGCATTCAAAGAATAATGTAAAGTATCCTATGTACCTTTTGCTCCATTAAATACTTGATTAATACCTTTGACTGGAACCGATTTCATTGTGGGAAGTGTTCATCATATTCATATATCGTGTACTGTATGGCCAGTAATTAAAGTACATAAAGCGGTAGTGGTTTAATGATACCATACTTATCAATACAGTCAGGGAATTGTACCCCTCAGTTACAGTGATAGAACTTGAAGGTGCTGTAGTTTCTTGATTGCCTGATGGCTCTGAATGGTGTTAAAGGTGGAGCTCAAATCTATGAAAAGACTTCAACCGGAGGAGAAATTGTTCGCTAAACAATGGCTGGTTGTACAAAAATAACTAAACAAAAATCCACGGCTCCGTAATAAGCAACATTATCTCCGTCTCCGCTGTTATGACGTGAGCTGCCAACAGGCATCAATTATGCTGACAAATGACCAGGCAGGCAGGAAAGTATAATTTACCACTGATTAAACAGCAGGGCTCTTAATATAGAGGCAGAGTTCATACTGTCATACACAACTCATCTTTATGCAAGCATATATCATTTGCGTACAGGGGGGCTGCCATGGCCTGACTGCAACCACGCAAATAAAACAAACACGTAGTTCTTTCAAAAAATGATGTAGCACAAGGTACTGGGATTATTTGAGAAAGAAAGAGAGAAAGAAAGCACCATGCTTCTGGAGTGCTGTTCCCACAGATGATAATGATGATGAATCACGTCCTCACGCGCGCTCTCTCTCTCTCTCTAGTTGATTAGGATCAATCTCTCGGCTCTCCTCCGGAACAGGATTTTTCTGATCTGGAAAAAGGGGGAAGGATGGGGAAACTGTCGGTTTACAATTACAGCGGTTAACATATTTGAGAATAATTAATTCTGGAGGTGGGCCCCCATCGTTATTTGGGGTGGGGATCCTTTCCATTAGCGGTGTGATTAAATAATGATAAGCTGGTGAATATTTACTGCAGTGATATTACAGTGGATGGAGCTTGTGACCCACTTTAGGCTTTCACATCTGAAAGGGATAAACCCTTTGATAGTTATTTGAATGCAGACCCTATTTGACAGTCAGTTTTGGGTATTAAAGTATGCTTCTCTGTGCGCCCCCCCCCCCCCCCCCTAACTCCAACTCCATCCCACCCCACCCCGCCCCGTTCCTTGGTTTGCGTTGGAGACGCGTCAGCGTTGGGCCATGGAGATGTGTGGTCGGAGGTGAATGTGACTGAGTGATGTCTCCTATAATCTCTTGGACATGTTATTCCAGTGGAGGATGTGAGGGCTGCCTCATGAAACATGTATCTGGGAAGAAGCAGCGATGGAAGAGAGATGGAGTGGCAGAATGGACGGGAGGGGTAAAGAGAGAGGGGAGAATAAGGAGGTATTTGCGCGTGTGTGTGTGCGTGTGTGTCTTGTGCGTCAGTGCCTGTGTGCACATGTGAGCATGTATGTGCACTGAGGGGTATCCTGGTATGGGAGAATGTGACAAATGCATTTTGTCAACCCAAACCATCCTAATTTATCTTTAAAACAAAGAACACAGAGGATTATTGTATATGGCAGCACGTTGGTAAGGTTGGTAAATATGAAATGATGCATCTTGGGGTTACTAAGGGGTTTCTGGGATTAATAACTAAAAAGCTGGGTTTGTGTCAAAAAGTACATTACACCACTGGTTACAGTGTGGCATCAATCACATCGAGCAACCAGTGGCAAATAGTTTTATCTATTTAATGAATGGTATTATCTATTTCATAAAAGGTATTATCTATTTGATATGGTATTATCTATTTTAATGAATGGTATTATCTATTTCATAAATGGTATTATCTATTTTAATGAATGGTATTATCTGTTTAATAAATGGTATTATCTATTTAATATATGGTATTATTTATTTCATACATGGTATTATCTATTTAATAAATGGTATTGTCTATTTAATTAATGGTATTATCTATTTAATGAATGGTATTATCTATTTAATATCTGGTATTATTTATTTCATACATGGTATTATCTATTTAATGCATGGTATTATCTATTTAATGCATGGCATTATCTATTTAATAAGTGGTATTATCTATTTAATGAATGGCATTATCTATTTAGTAAATGGTATTGTCTATTTACAGTGAAATTACACTTAAGTAAATAATGATACGCAATACACTAAGACTTGAATACATATACATGTTTGTGCGCGTGCATATATACACGTGTAAGGACCACACATACACATGCATGGACACACACAGACACACACACAGTGTTAAACATGCTTTGGGAGCTTAGAGAGGCTTTGAGTGTGATATCTCCTAACACAAAGCCCTGAGGCTGAGCTTCCACACAAAGCTGATAATCTGGCCCAGTGTTCCAGTGTGGCGGCCTTGCTACCTCCCTCTGCAGGGCAGGGACCTCCAGAGGTGTCCCGCTCTACCCTCATTTCTTCAGTTGTCAGTCAATAAGAGGATACCTTTATTAACCCTTTCACTACCACACGAAGGTTAACCTGTCACTACCACACGACAGAAGGTTAACCGTATGTAGTGTGGTAGTGAAAGGGTTAACCTTCTTTAGTGTGGTAGTGGAAGGGTGTGATGTGGTAGTGAAAGGGTTAACCTTCTGTAGTGGGGTTGTGAAAGGGTTAACCATGTGTTGTGTGGCAATGAAATGGTTAACCTTCTGTATTGTCGCAGTGAAAGGGTTAACCCTTTGGTAGTGTGGTAGTGAAAGGGTTAAATGTGTCCCGTTGAACTTTGACCTCCTGTCGCACAGAACAGTGGCTGCAAATGAATCACACGCACTGCGCTATAGTAAATAGAAGTCTTTAAATGGTAAATGGTTGCATTTATATAGCGCTTTCATCTAAAGGACAAAGATCTACAAATGGCATACCATTGAGGTATTACACCTCTTGACGTCTGTTTAACACTAGCACAGCCGACAAGGGGTCAAATGACCCCTAGGCATTTTCAATAAATGTATCCTCGTCACTCGGTCGAGCTCCAGCTCTGTCACTCAATGACTTTTCCTAAAAGTACCCGTTTTATCTGGCACGGTTTCTGAAATTTCAAAATGACTTCAGGAAAATGTAATTAGAACGTTATTCCACATAATGGGCCATTGGAACAGACGAAAGTCACAGCACTTTTTGAGCATCTAGCGCAGGGGTGGCCAACCCATGGCTCGCAAGCTGCATGTGGCTCTTTGCCCGTCAATGTGTGGCTCTTCCATCCAAAAATAAAACAATTATAATATTTTGTTTATTTTTATTTACAAAAAAAAATTATTTTATGTCAGTCAAACCTACATTTCATTGTGGTAAACCTCATATTTTTATATTCAGAGGTAATCATATAGTTTACACTGTTTATTTTTCTCATATTTCTCATATAAGCTGTCGGGTCATCTGACCCGTTCCCGGCGGGAATCAGTGACATTTTCTCCATGGCTGTGCTAGTGTTAAATGCCCGTCACACCATCTCCGACCCGCTCGATAGTTCCCAATGGGCGGTCGGTCATTCATCCTATTTGAACTGTGGAAGAGAGGTATTTGAGGTACTAATTTTTATTTTGTAACAGAAAAAAGGAAAATATTATGGAGGCTAAACCGATGTATTTCGATAGAGGTACAAGTACAACATGCGCTCCCCACAATGTAGGGTGGAAATGTCCTCCTTCACCACCACTGTGTAGCACCCAACCTTGGGCTAGGCAGGCTCAATGGCTGTCATACACTGGCACCAGGCTGAACCACAATGGCTGAACCGGTCAGGAGATAGGGATTGATACCAGCCAATTAAGGGGGCAGGGATGATTAGGTGGCCTTGATGTCAGAGACCTGATTGGGAATTTGGTGAGGAACGTCGGGGAACCCCCTACCCTACTTTGCAATAGGCACCCTGAGTTCTTTAACAAATTCAGTCGGGACCTCATAGTATAACGTCTCATCCGAAGGACGCGTACAAGTATTGACGCTGGCTATGTCAACCGATGTCGATACCACATTGTGCCCACTGCTAACCAACAATATCTCTCTCCTTCTCGGTAGAAAGACATGTTAGAGATGTTACATGATCCACATGCCACTGCACTAAGGCTCAATAACCCACGCAGTGATCTGTGAGTGTCTCCTGAAGGATTCCTGGTTCAGACCAGAAACAGTATTTCACGATGGGAGGAAAAAAATGCCATACTTGAAGTACAAAGCTTCTATGGCTGGGCTGTCATCAAAAGAAGGTAGTCCTCTGATGCAGTCCACTCCAAACTGGTGTTTAATTCAGAGGCTTTCCTCTGATTACAACTGCTTCCTGTATGCCGAATGGGGGAAAAAAGGGACGTTTGAATCAATTCGCTTCGTGGGTTTCTTTTTTCTTTGTTATCATTCCCATTATTGTTGGTACTTCTCCAACACACATACCGCACACAGCGATGATGAAATAAATGGCAGAGGGCTAAGGACCATGGGAAAGATCGCCGGTGTTGTCTGTGAGGCATCGCGCTCCCGGCTCCCAGCCACTCTGGCTGCGCTCAGCTGGCCTGCCACGGCGCTCCGGCACTGGGGCCTAGAGACCCTGACAGAGACCAGAGCCTAGTGGGAGCATTCTGGAGTGGCCTCTCTCAGGAGGAGGGAGGCCGCTCCCACCCAGACAAGGTCACGCCGGCCTCTGGTCATTATCCTCTGAACAGGCGTGGGGGGGGAGCGTTCCCATTCAGAGAACCATCAGTGGCAGACAGAGACCAATTTCCACCAGGCAAAGGTCAACCAGCGCCGGGACATCGATGAAGGCGGACGGGTCAAAAGGGGGCTCCGCGTCTCAGGGGTCAATTTGGTTCATAGCGTCAGATGAGCTTTATTTAGCAAATAGCCCTTTTGATGAATAGACGGAGAGGAAGGGAAGAAAATTAAGAACACAATTCCTACGTCCGAGCAATAAATGCAATCCATTAGGCGACCATTATTTATATATACAGCAGCATTGCGTCGTTATCTGAGTTGTTGGTCTCTAATGCAGTACTCCACATTCTCCTCACCAAAACCGATCATGCAATAATGAGTTGAAGGTCAAGGAAGACCTTTATTATCTTTATTATTATTATTATTATTATTATTATTATTATTATTATTATTATTATTATTATTATTATTATTATTATTATTATTATTATTATTATTATTATTATTATTATTATTATTATTATTATTATTATTATTATTATTATTATTATTATTATTATTATTATTATTATTATTATTATTATTATTATTATTATTATTATTATTATTATTATTATTATTAAATATTATTTTTTTGGTTGATTGCTTTTGTGCATTCCTGTGAAAGGGGCTTGTGTTTTTGGTGGAAGCCGGCGAAGTTTGCATCCAGTCTGTAACTCCGGATCATCCCCTACAGAGACTTTCCAATGTGAATCGCTCTGTCAACTCGCTGCATTCCTCCACACCGGTCTCTAACCACTCAGAGGCGGCCGGCCAGCAAGTGGTGAGCTGGGAAAACCGTACATGTAAACACGCTTAATGACACATCCTGCACCTTGGGCCACCGAGGGCAGCAAACATTAAAATCCAGGGCTCTTGACATAGAGGGAAGGCTTCCTGTTGGCTACAGGGAGCACTAGAGAGGACATCAAGCTGCTTTACAGAGCCTCTCCTACCTCACTGTCTGGATGTGAGGAGAAAGAACCCTCCAGCCGATACACCACAGGAACACGCCGGTTAAGCGCCTGGCGCTTCACGACTCTGATACGCTTTAACAAACGTGACTCTGTGTCACCGACAGGCTGTGTACAACAACAACAAGCCGCGCTCACGGCTCCCTCCGGTTCTGCACGTGTTGGACGTTCAATCTCGCTCGGCTGCTTATATGCATATCAGCTCACTTCAGGGGCCACATCACAGAAACATGTAACTGCAAAACAGTGTTGTGTCCGATAGTGGATTTTAACCTGGGACCGCAGGATCCACAGGCGGCCGCGCTAACCAGCTGAGCTGAAGGATCTGACCTGTTAGGTGCTGGTGGACTGCGACTCGTTACTCGTTTACAGTATCTTATCTCAATTAAGAATGCAAATTAGGATGCATTCTTGGGTATGGATTTGAGCATATTATACTGAAGCATTTTAACATTGGAAATTGTAGCTACTGTAGTTAAACAACACTAGAGCCGCACGACAGAAAGTAATTTTTTTGATCGTGCATATCTGCACTACACTTCCCATGATGCAACACTGAACGTCACAGGAAGTCCTTCGTACCAACAGCCATCAGACCGTACAATGCCTCACTGAGCACAGAGTAAATCCCTGTATATCTTCCTGTACATTTACATTTTACTATAGGTATACCTCCCTGGACATTTACATTTTACTGTATATTTTCGGACTGTATATTTTAGAATGTATATACATATTTTAGAATGTATATCTCTGACTGTGTATTTACATTTTTATTCTTATTCCTATTCTTATTTTTGATTTTTGACTAACTGAATTTTCATTGTGAGCGATCTGTGGTGCTGAATTTCCCCTCGGGATCAATAAAGTACTTCTATTCTATTCTATTGTATCTTTTGCAAAGCGGCAGTGGCCGAGGAGGTGGAGCGGTCGCCTGGTGACCTGGTGGTTCCCGGTTCGATACCGGCTTCATGTTGAAGTGTCTTTGAGCAAGGCAATGAATCCCAAACTGAGCAGGTTGGAACCTTGCATGGATGCCTTCACCATCAGTTTGTGTTTGATTGATTGATTGAAAACTTTATTAACAGATTGCAGAATGGGTACAGTACAGTACAGCTCAATACATTACAATTGTTAAGGGGATGCAGACCAGAGAAAGACTTTCGTCTTGTTTACATCAGGGTCCCCCATTTTCAATTCATCGTAACATATATGACATACATGACATACAGATAGACAGTACTGCTACATCTATACATTTATGACATACCAGATTTGCAAATACAGTACTGTTTGTGGTACAAAAAGAGTCCAGAAAAAAAGTATATACATTTGACGTAGAAACTGTACATTGGATTGGGTAGGTGGGGGGGGGGGGGGGGGGGGGGGGGGACTGTACATTGGAGGTGGTTGGGTGGGGGGTGGGGGGGGGGGGAGGTTGGTAGGAGTGGGGTGGGTGGGGTACACTGTACAACTGTACAAACAAAACTGTACATTGGAATATTGACAAGACCATACTTGGTCATTTACTGTACAATGGAGGGGGTTGGGTTAGGACATTTACAGTGGCCAGTTTCGAATTGCAGTCTCCCGTAGGTGTTTTTTGAGAGTGTTTTTGAAAGTGGGTAGTGATTCACATTCCTTTACAGCTTTGGGTAGGGCGTTCCACATTGATGTGGCATAATTGCGAAACGTGTTTAGTCCCTTGTTTGAGCCGAATCTGGGTTTAACATGATTTGTGGAGCTCCCTCTGGTGTTGTGGTCGTGGTATTCACTGACCTTTGGGAAGTATTTTGACATGTACATGGGTACCTTGGTCGTGTAGTGTATCTTGTAGACCAGGCCCATTGCAAGTTGCTGTACTCTGTCGTCTACTCTAAGCCATCCTAGGTTGTCAAAGTGGGCAGGGGTGAGGTGGGTTCTAGGAGTAAGGTCAAGCAGTAGTCTGACCAGTTTGTTTGCGATGTTTGTAATTTTGTGTTTAGCGCCTTTGAGGTGCTTTGGTACCATGAGGTACAAGCATAGTCGTAGTACCTTGAATGAGTGCTCCTGCCAGAGTCTTCAGGGTATTCTTGTTTACCAGTGAGGAGATCCGGTACAAGAATCGAGTTCGTTGGTTGACTTTTTTTATTACATTGGATGCCATTTTTGCCTCATTTGTGTGTGTATGAATAGGTGAATGTGAGGTAAAGCAATATATACATGCAGTCCATTTAGCTCCATCCAGCCAGCTAGCTGTCAGCTATAATAATAATAACAAATAATTCCCAAAACAACAAATTGGTCAGTATGAAAAAGCATGGACTGCAGTTTGATTACAGCAGACCTACAGTGAAGATACGTTAGTTAGGATAAGAAACCAATGTGAGTTTTGCTTCAGTAATGGAGTTCTCCTATTCATCAACATCACCCTCGTCAATTCAAATGGAGAGGAGAAGAACAAACTATGTCGGCCGGCCATCTTTTATGCACGCAGTGCGTCGTCTATTTAGTCTTAGATGTCTCCTCGCACACCTCCTCCCGCTCTGCCCTCTCCTGCTACTGCACAGGGGTGATCAGCTGGAGGAAATCAAGACCCTCTCTAAATTTCCTCTCAACTGATTAAGATAAACTGCTTTTCAGCCATGGTTAACCCCCCCCCCCCCCCTCCCCCCAACCAATCAATTAAAGTAATCAATTAAAGCCCCTGCCGGCTGAGCCTTTGGTAATTGAGGGTTGAATAAACACAGTCTGCTGATACTGATGATAAAGCCGTAAGACACTAAGGCCGCGGGCATGAGGAGAGCGCAGAGAACGCCATTTCTGCCATTTGAGCCTTTGAGTCTCAATTGTTGGATCTGAGGAGCACAGGGTTTAGTTATTTATTTCAGTCCTGAGTGGTTCTCCTGCACCGCCAGCATTCTGCCCCAGGACTTTACATATTGAATGGATCTCTATAGCCAGGCCCTTTCAATTGGCTGTGGCCACTATTTGAAAAAAAAAAAAAAAAGAAGAAAAGTGCCAGTAGAATTCAAACATGGCACTGAGTTCCAGCATGTCCTCCTGTGAAAACAAGTCCTCCGAGGGGCCCGGTCCTGGCCTCCTCGCTCCCGGGGACAGGTCCAAGAAATAGGGGGGACCGGATGTGGGTAGTCTATAACTTCGCTGCTCCTGTAAAACCATACCTTATTTACGTTTTCTTCTCCTTCTATTCTAATTTTTTTTCATTAAAGACACTGTCTTGAGATGAAAGGGGAATAAACAGTAATCGCGTTGCGACATCATTCCCACCAGTTTATCGGTGGAGTCGAGTCATCTTACGTGTGTAGAAGAGAAAAAAGAAAAAAAGTTGTTAAAAAAAAACAAGTTAGAGAAACATGTGAAACACTCCAGGAGTAGATAAACAGTATAATAGAAAACCACAAAGAGACTAGATTTCCTCTTGCTGCCCGAGTCCTTTATTGGACCTTTTTAGGTTGTTTTTACTACCGGGTTTAGCTTGCTGGAAGCCTTATAAAGAGTAGGCTGTCCATTTGGTTTGAATCAGTGTGCTTTTGTTGAGGTTTGGTGACAGTAACTCCTTACAGTCTTTCCCAGGTCGGCGGTGAGTCTAAGGCTGAGGTTACACCTTTCGTATCATCTTCGTATTGTTTTCTTATACGCATCGCCGCGTATCGCCGCGACGTCATGCGCCTCGAGTCACACTTTCGTTTTTTTTTCGTTTTTGTCAGCCAAGCACACTGATGTAGTACACTGCCAAAGCAGTAGGTGGCAGTAGGTGGCAAACATGAAGGCAATTTCAACCAATCAGAACGAATGTGCCAATACACTTCCTGGAAGCTCCAGCAGAATGTCAATAAGGCAGGCGCCTATGCCGCGCCACCATCTTGCTCAATGCAGCAATTCTTTTTTCAGCAAAGCCTAATAAAAGTGCAATAAACAAAACGGATACATTCACTGTGTGTTCTGCCTGTCATTTGTTGATGAAACAAAACTAACATCAACACAAGTGACCACCAAGAGCGGATAGTTTAGGCTAAAAAACGATCGGTAGCATTGTAGCATGTAGCTCACGCTACTTAGCCAGCATCAAAACTGATGATATCGCGAGCTATCAGTAGTTAGATAACATTAGAGACAACGCTGTGTGTATTAAACAAAGGTGAATAGATGACTGGGCCATTTTGTTTAATGCTTCTTAAGTTGAAAGAGGAACTCTGAGCTAACAGGGTCTGAATCCTGATAGCTCACGTTAGCCAGCTGCTCATGCCATCGGTAATGCTAGCAGAATGAATGGATGTAAACTTTATTTAACATATTGCATATGGGTACAATACAATACGGCTCAATACAAACAATTGTTAAGGGAATGCAGACTGTTGTAGCTTGGACTGGGGTCCTTATAACAATAACTTGACAACACATGGTAGCTGAAGCTATTTGGGACACGGAGCTCTGCTGTCACCGGAAGGGCACGCAGATGGTATCTACTGCGCATGGGCGTTTTCGCAACAACTGCTCCGTGCTGACTACACGCTGTATTCCTGGCGTTTTTTTTGCGTATCTCCAAACGCAAACACAATTTTGCGTTTCAGCCGTATCCACAAAAAAACGCCAAAAAACGCGTTTCTGTGTAGATAGGACATGATACGTCGTCAAAAACGTATAAAAAACGCCAGGAATACACTAGTCTAACCTCAGCCTAAGGCCCTGGAGCTCCTCCTCTTCCTCC